>NC_139706.1:40156109-40186109 GCF_964188405.1 Protomyctophum parallelum
ACAAATCTTAGCTCCTAATTGCCCTCCAGTGGTCAGAGTCAAAGACTGGAGCACGGCTAATGAATGGCTAGGCACTTGTTGTAGTGACAGTGAAGGGACACTAATAGCCCCATAGGCAATGATCACACCCGCTGGAATAGGGCCTCCAAACCTCAAGGGGGCAGTGATCATAACTCCTTTTTTGGTAATTATGACACTGACATTACTTTTGTCTCTCGGCCAAGCAGTGGCGGAAAGTAAGTAAAAGTAGCAATACCACAATGTAGAAATACTCCCATAATATAATGGCCCGTTTCACATATTGGATTGTAATTAGTAATGCATTAATGTGCTAATCACTTTAATGTTGCAGCTGGTAAAGTTTGATTGAATCACTTGATATGCTGCTTGGTATAGCTTAACCTATAATAATACAGCATAATGTATCACTAAATTATCTAAATATGCGAATACATTAGTAACCAATGCTGTGCAACTGTGCATCGTTCTATTTTTAATTCCTGGCATTTTCTTATTTCTCATTTCCCATTATTGAAATGTGCAGCTTTCCTGCTCCGATTACCAGTTAAACCGTTCATGCACGTGTGTGCACACTGCACACGCACACACGCACACACACGCATGCATGCATGCAAACGGATGTAAAGTGGTAGATTATGGATGTGGTTTGTTGTGAATGTGACACCTGTGTCCTGCCTCCTGTGTCTGTGAATTGGACAGCTGTACTAACAGTGGCAGAAACAAACACACGCACACACATGCACGCACGCACGCACGCACGCACACACACACACACACACACACACACACACACACACACACACACACACACACACACACACACACACACACACACACACACACACACACACACACACACACACACACACACACACACACAGCCTTCTGCCAGGAGATATATCACCTGCATTCTTTTCTTCTGATTCACAGTTTCTCACAGCGAGCTCAGGAAGTAGCTACTCACCTTCAATCGGTATAGCCATTATAGGGCCTCCTTATTGACTTTACAGTACACTTAAAACATTGAAAAAATTAAAACACGCACCTAAACCTACGAGGTCGGGTGCTGGATCAAAACAGCTTACTATAGAAAAGATAGCTCAAGGTAGCTCCCATTTTCAAATCATGTATTGTAGCCTCTTTGAAACATCACTGCAATCAAATCTTTGCAAATGGGAGCTACCGAGTGAATTAAAATGGCTTAAAATGGCTGCCAAATGTATTTTGATTACATTGTGTTGTCATGGAAAGGTGTCAGCTAAAAAGTAAAATATCAAGTGTTCAGTTCAGTTCATATATATTTTGTATTAATATTTTTTATCCCACGATTTTGTAACCCATTTTTCACCCCTGTGTCAATTATCTAATGTGATCCTGGGCTCTACACACCCTCCGCCAACCTGTATGAAAAACGAAACAAAAAAACTATTATGGCGTGCCCAAAATAGGAATGCTATTAAGTTAATGTGGTTAGGGGGCACGGTGGCACAGTTGGTAGTGCTGTTGCCTCACAGCTAGAAGGTCCTGGGTTCGATTCCCGCTCGGGGCGCTGTGGGTGCTGGCGGCGTGTTTCCTCCTCCGCGTCATCAGTGCCCATACCCGAAGGCGGGGTTGGCGAAAGGGCCTTTCTGTGTGGAGTTTGCATGTTCTCCCCGTGTCCCCTAGGGTAGGTACCCTCACAAAAACATGCAGTAATCCTGGTCTCTAAACTGCCTCCCCCTGGCCAGCCGGGGCGCCTGATGGAGGGGAAAGGAACTGGTTGGAATAACGTGTTCCTTCCACGCGCTACGTCCAACCAGGGAAACTCCCCCCTGTCAGGTGTAAAGGAGCAACTTGGACACTCAAGCATGAAGGAAGCATGAGTTAAGTCCGTTGCTCTCCCCAGGTTGGTGGAGGGTGTGTAGAGCCCAGGATCACATTAGATGATTGACACAGGGGTGAAAAATGGGTTACAAAATTGTGGGATAAAAAATATATATTAAAAAAAAGTTAATGTGGTTAAATTAAAATTTCCGATAAAAATATAGCCTAGTGTATGTGTGTTAGAGAATGTATTCATTCAAAAGCTTTTGGGATATTGCATGGACAATTTAACGTTTTGGGCCACATGCCTTGAAAATATGGATGAGTAGTTTTCATAATTGCGTAGTTTGTCTGTCGTCTTTGATTTTATATCTTGGAGAACACCCGTTCGCGGGTGTTTTTATACATCTGTTTGTTTCAACATCTGTGCAACTACATTTTCTTCCAAATTATCATCTTTTATTTACGACAATGTGTCAGTTGATCATTATGCTAGTGGATATTACATTTACATATATTGGTATTCATTGGCTGGTTAGACGTGAGCTATTTGACTTTTGAAATAATAAAAATGCACTGATTAAGAGAGGAAATATTCTACACAGGTAGTTTGGTGTGCCTATTCCAATCCCTGCAAAATTGTAAATCAGTATTGATTGGCCTTGTTCTGAGGTAAAGAGTATACATTTTGAAGTTTCATTAAGCACTGCGCAATAAAATCTTGAGTGTTAATTTAACTCGTTGGTCCATTGTTATACTATCTGAGGTCATTTTACACTGACAATATTACACTTCATGTGCTCCCTCTGTCAATATCCAATTTAGCATTGTGCTGAATCGGTGATGCTGTATTGCATAAACGTGTTTCATGGTATTTCTGAATGGTTCTCTGTTACATCATTGGTCAATAGAAATTATTTAGATATTACAGTAGCTTGCAGCCTTTGTATTTATTCAGAGTTATAATGTAAAGTTACAAGGCTTTTTTGCTGTATGACGATTGACGACACACTGGCCGTGAAGGCCATAGTTCTTGGAAGCAAATAATTAGGGCTGTATTTTTGCGTGTCTTAAGTACCAGGTCTTATTACTTAACTTAAGACCTGGAGGCGTGGTCAATGCTCTTTGGCCACTCAGAATAGCCAAATGGCATTGATCACACCTCCAGGTCTTAAGTTAAGTAATAAGACCTACCACTTAAGACACGCAAAATACAGCCCTAAAATCAATGACGTGTGATTTTGTTTGTTCTTCTCAAAGACATGCCACATGCAGTAGGCTATTTGCTAGCAGCTAATATAGCTCGATATCCACATCTTTGCTGTGAGTCTGACAACAGTGAACACTTAACTACCACTCCGCTTCCTTACAAGAACTATATGCATTATTTATCCTTCAAGGTAAAGTTGAACAGAGGGGTCAGTTCGTGATTTGATACAAACCTTTGAGGGGAAAGAAATAATAATCTAAAGGAGAAAAGACAACTGAGACATTCCAGAATCAAAGAAGAAGAGAGCGCTAGTGTAGAAGTACAAAGATTCTATGAACAAGCCCGTCTTCGAATCAAGTTGAAAAGAGAGGGTGATAAAAAGGTCGCTTTGACATTGCAGGCTGACACAGAAACTTTAATTCTAGTACGAGAGACGTAAATCGACTGCAAAGTACACGCATCCACAAGTGTGCATGTCCGCATTGTACGCACACAGGCGATGGAAGACACCCTCCATCGCCCTGAAATATAAATTCATACCGTAACTCAGGCAGCTATGCACAAAGTATTGAAACGACTGCTGCAGGATGAATGATATACGAGACAGAACTTCTCTTTTAGGGAACCAATAAAAAGCAAGTGTCATCTCCATCAAGCTGGCTGGCTGACACTGACGCTACTTCATTTAGCATTGTAAAGTACATTACTTTAGTGTGGACCTTTCCTTGACACAATGTCTCTCATGTACTATTAGATGTAGATGAGATGGAGATTGTGTGTGCCCTTTCTCTTACCTGCGTCCTGCCTTTGGCTCTGCCTCCGCACACTCCATTTAATGTATGTTTAAAGGCAAATAACAAACCAATTATTTTTAAATGGTGTGTCATCTTTGTCTCTTTAGCCTCCTCTTTATGCAAGGTCCTGTAAATGAAATGCCACAAATTAATTCAAATGAATTGCATTCACTCAGGATCACTCACTGTCAAGAAATGCATGTCCATCACTGTGTCAATACTCAATCCAAAAAGGCATCTGTTTTAATTAGCTTTTACCAGCACACAGATATGAAAATACGGTTCATATGATTCAAGCCGGGCATTTATAGTTCACAAAAAGCATTATCACCTGCATACACATGGGCAACATCTTTCGAGGCACGCACGCACGCACGCACGCACGCACGCACGCACGCACGCACGCACGCACGCACGCACGCACGCACGCACACACATACACACACACACACACACACACACACACACACACACTGTTTTGGAATGATGCACGGCTGGAGGCCAGGCTATATCTCTAATAGTGGCAGACTGGAAAAGGACAGTAGACGTCTAAAACTGGGCCATTCTCCAAAGATGTGGAGCTATTAGTGAAAATAGAATAGAATCCTTGTTTTTGTGCTAAAATACAAACACACATACACACACACTCTCTCACACACACACACACACACACACACACACACCACACACACACACACACACACACACACACACACACACACACACACACACACACACACACACACACACACACACACACACACACACACACACACACACACACACACGTACACACACACACACACACACACCCTCACACACACACACACACATGCACACGCACAAACAATGTTTCACCAAAGGCTGATATTTCATAAGTTTGGATGTAAATCAAGTGTTCATATACAAATCAAATGGGTAGCCTTGCTATTTCAAAGATAGTAATAGTTTTTCTAATTACACTAATGGACACAATATCTGGTGTATTTGGAATATCTTATCTTGCAGTGAATTGACATGTTTGTCATTGTGATCAAACTTGTCTAGTTATACTGTGCTGTATACATTCTTGTTGTCCTTTCCTGTACTCCTCTGATCTTGTCTGAGACCAGGTCCTGGCATGTTTGGCAATGTACAGTCCTTTATAGTGGCTGCAACCACTTAACACTTATGATGCTGCCAGACTTCGTTCTCACCCTTTCCCTAATCCTTTCCCTAACCCTAACCACACACGAAGCCATGTAGTACACGCACGCACGCACGCACGCACGCACGCACGCACGCACGCACGCACGCACGCACGCACGCACGCACGCACGCACGCACGCACACACACACACACACACACACACACACACACACACACACACACACACACACACACACACACACACACACACACACACACACACACACACACACACACACACACACAGATCATTGTACTCAACCAAATGAAATGAAGTAGTTGCCATGCTTATTTGATTAATAGTTGAACAGTTATAGTGATAAAGGGACCAATCTCATCTCACCTCATAAATCCACCTGTTTAATGGTTCTCCATCTTTTTATAGTACACATGGTAAATTGTTGTATATGTTGTAATGGGCTCGAGAACTTTCCTCATTGGATGTGCTATCAAAGCACAACCATCTAGGGGCCCTCACGAGAATAGCGGGGTGGAGGGGAAGAAAGGAGAGTAATATTAGGATTTAGCAACCTTGCAAACTGCTATATTCTTATTGCATTCGTAATCTCTCAAGAGATTCCGAGCTGCGCTACTGAATCTGTCGGCAGGGACATTCAGAGCGTGTGTACATCAGGGATTGGTGGAATGAAAACATGAGAAAACATAAGCCCCACCGGAAGAGGAGGGCTGGGGGCGGACCACACGGGCCAACATCCTGTTATCCACAATGTGTTGCGGGTAGCGCCCCCCAGAGGCAAATGCAAAGGGAACAAACAACAGAGTGCGCTGTTTTTTTCTGTCTTCTCTTTTTTTGCCAATGGGTTCCCAGATTGCTGCATGTACTGTACTGTACAATACTCTACTGTATATTAATTCATTATATTATCTCTTCTCAATAAGTGGAACAATTGAATAAAGGATGTTCTTCCTCCTCTCCAACCCTAAACTCTCGATGGGGGGGGGGGGGGGGGGGGTTATTATGACAATGTCCAGCATACAGTATATGGAGTAACTGAGATATTTTGAACCACGTAAATGTAATCTTAAATCAAAATAAAGGAGGAGGCTGCTGTGGTGATAGCAGCAACGTAATGTTGATCAACTAAGAGTGAACGTCAGTATTTTTAAGTTTAGGTGATTGGATGTGTGGGCATGTGATCAAAATACATCCATACTGTACCTGCATGGACAATCATGATGCTTCATTTATACGATTAGGATCCAATCCCAATAGCAGTTTAATTTGACTGGGCAGGGGCCACACAAGTTCATCCACACTTAAAGATGGAGTGCTGTGATGTCTATGGAGTTAGCTTCACTCTAATAGACCCAGGTCTTCCCTGTGTATTTTTGGTTTCTACTGATTGGGCCTTTGAGTCAAAAGGCCCAATCGAAATACACCAATTTAGTGACATCATAACATCACCCCTTTCTCTCTCTCTCTCTCTCTCTCTCTCTCTCTCTCTCTCTCTCTCTCTCTCTCTCTCTCTCTCTCTCTCTCTCTCTCTCTCTCTCTCTGTCTCTGCATCCGTTCATCTTTGTGCTGTCCAGTGCTAATAAGCAATTGCAACTGTCCAAACCAAAGTCATTTTTATTTTTCATTCGATGTATCGTAAAAAAATGCCATTATTTTCAGCACACTAAATGCGTGACCGGCATGCTGAGAGGGCCCACACCATTTGTGTGTGAGCGTCTGCATATAAATAGATAAATCTGGCATGTCATGAATACTTAATTTTAGTAGAATAACAATTGTAATTTCTCATCATCTGTCCGGAATAATTCACGTTTTTGTTTTGCATTGCATTAAACAAGGCAGTCCTCAGGTCATTGTACAGTGTGCAGTGAAACATAAAATGAAATTAATTCTCAACAAATCACACAGTGCATGCCCTGTTCTCTTCAGGCATGCACAGCAGTATGTCTGACTACTTCAATGGCACGGCGCAAGATGGCTTTTATGTTGATTGTTTTTGCTGTCCGTAAGTCACTCACCCAAGACAATTGTCCAGAGAAAACCATTGGATTGCAGCACTAAGACTCCAAGCCCTGAACATCCCCGGTTTGTCAATAAACCGCTAATACATTCAAGCACTGGCCTGTCTCATGAAAGAATCATGTAGTATCAGCCAGCTTGTTTGTCCTCATCAAAGGCTGCCATGGAATTACTCAAACGCAAAACAGGAGATATTTCAGGAACCCTGAAGCTGAACGTCTCACAGTGCAGCTAGTGTGTTATTGATTTGATGTTCATCTTTGGTGATCTGTTGTATGTACCACAAGCCTTGTTTCGCTTTCATTTGCACCCCGTCGTATATCGTGCTCTGCCGGGTTCCCATGCGGTCGCGCGGGATACGATAAGGAGAGCGGCCATTTCTCCACTTTGAAATAGCGAGATATGTTTGATGCATGCCTTTGTTTGCAAACCAATTTCCCCAGCGCCAAAGTGGGCACACTGAGAAAACAGAAGACATTTACCTCCGAGGGGAGTTCCCTGGATTTACGAGGGAGACGGAACAATTTATAGCCCACTATGACAGAGGGAGATGTGGGCCTCTATATACACAGACACAGACATGCAGGTTTGATGGAGTCGAAGGCATAGAAAGTTTGGATTGTGAATATGCATTCTGGTGGGATGCCGTGTATTCATGCATTTGGCAGAAACGTGACTGCATGTAACTCCCCTGCTGCTCTATATCCCATGCACTTTGTCTCTCACTTTGTGTGTGTGTGTGTGTGTGACTGTGTGTGTGTGTGCGTGCGTGCGTGCGTGCGTGCGTGCGTGCGTGCGTGCGTGCGTGCGTGCGTGCGTGCGTGCGTGCGTGCGTGCGTGCGTGCGTGCGCGTGTGTGTGTGTGTGTGTGTGTGTGTGCGCGTGAATTTTCATGTATGTTCGTCCTTTCCCTGCTGGGAGAATGTCTGACTCAGCACATGTTGTGGTCATGGAAGTTGATCATGTAATCCATACCCAGTGGCCCACACAGACAAGCATGTACACACGCGCACACACGCATGCACGCACACATAGTTTAATTAATTTGTTTCGCACATTTCACAAATCTCCTGGGAAATGGGCACTTCAAACTGGTTGTTCAAACAGCAACAGATCAAGAAAGCAATGACAAGAATGTCTTCCTTACCATCTTCTGTTGATATAAGGTACACTTTCCTCCTCCTTGACGGCCTATGTGTGTATTGGAATGCCGCTTGGGGATGCATGTATAGTGCATGAATGACAGTGATACTGTACATTTAAGATGCACAATTGGATTGCACAAATCCAAAGCAATCAACAACTACTGCTTGTTTTTATAAAATATGGTCTGTTTTCTTAAGTGACCGAGTCTCTATTACTGAAATAGTCATTGGAGCTGAACCATTATCATCCAAATACTAAAAAATACTACTATTATACAGTGCCTCCAAAAAGACTGACATTATGCGAAGATGCACACTTATACTGCCAATCTTCATTCAAGATAGGTTCAGGTTGCCAGGCGAAACGCAGACTGTATTTCTCCCTATGTACTTCCGGGTCTCGCAGCCTGGCAGCTTTTTTAAATGAAGGCACAGAAACAATTGTTACCAATTGAACCTTAAGCCTAATATGAATGCTGATGAGAAAGCAAAATGGACATGGCATTTCCCCGAATAAAGGACATAAGCTAGCGAGACGAGGAGCAGTAGTGTGAGCTTGAGCCGACGATGTTTAGCTTTCGCCAGAAACGGTAATAAACCTGGCGCGATGCACTCAAAAACCACAATTCACATCTGAAACTCAGATGGATTGGCCAAAACCACGGACAACGCAGCATTTTTAATAATGCCTACAAATATGTGATTTGAATGGGTCCCTATGGCACTCGTCCTTGTGCTGGGGGTGACGAAGGCGTTGCCTAGCAACTTGGACAGGACTAAAGGTCTGTTTTTAGCTTAGCCGTTTGATATTGATATAAAGCTTATGATGGCAATTATAAGCCGTGATATCGCGGCCTTAGCACTTTGAGTGTTAATCAGTGTGACTGTGCACGCACACACGCACGCACGCACGCACACACACACACACACACACACACACACACACACACACACACACACACACACACACACACACACACACGTAGGCTATACACGTAGGTGTATAGCCTATACTATAGGCTATATACCTACGTGTATAGCCTACATGTGTAAGTATAGTGTTATATTATATATATTCTCATAGATACATAATACATAATTATACTATAGCCCTATAGCTTGCACATAGCTTGCACAAAAATGAATTTCACCCACTCTTTTACACCTGTAAACCTGTGACAATAAAAGTGATTCTGGTTGTGATTTGACATCATTGTCTCCAAGTGCAATGAGTACTGCGCAAAGTACTCTGACAATGGGTACAACTGTTCATTACATTCCACGACAGATGATGCAATATATTATTTTGGAACGGATTTTTTTTGCAAAAACTGTCCACGATTTAAAATCAAACAAGAACAATTTAAATAGTTCAACGCAGCCTAAGCACATAGCATACGACCAGCAGATACAGTATGTACATGAGGTTAAACATAAGGTGCGAACGTGGTAACACATCAGCATGGGTCCACATAGCGGCAGACTGGCCATTTTGGAGGGCTTCCTGCTTGTCTTGTAGCCTGTCAACTCTGCGTGTCTCCACATGAGCACGGGCCTACATTGCCTGCTGCAGTGGAGATATGTGTGAACTGTAATTCAGACATCAGGCTGACAGTTTGACAGTTCTGTAGATGTTCAACCAAGTGTGCCGCCGTCCCAGGTTTACAGGCCTGGCTGGCTTCACGCGGCAACAGCTCCTGACGTAGTGATACACACACGCACGCACACACACAAACGTTCACGTGCATTTGCACTCACACACATTGGCAGACATACAGAAAACACATCTTGTCAGTATGGGTTAAATTATTTAAATGTAGAGGTGTGTGAAAGACTCCAACTCAATTTCATGGATTTAATTGCCAAAAGGATAGGTGTGTGTGTGTGTGTGTGTGTGTGTGTGTGTGTGTGTGTGTGTGTGTGTGTGTGTGTGTGTGTGTGTGTGTGTGTGTGTGTGTGTGTGTGTGTGTGCATTTGTGTGTGTGTGCGTGCGTGTGTGCGTGCATGCGCGTGCGTGTGTGCGTGCATGCGCGTGCATGCACGTGCATGTGTGGAGAGAGGTGTGAATGAATGACAACTGAGAATGAGTGCAGAATCTGTGTCAGGATTTAATTGGTCACAGTGTGAAACTTCTTTCTCCATGTGTGATTTAATTCATTGTTGCCAGTGAGAGATTGCTTTTTGGAACGTGAATTCCAGAAGACCTCATTAAATAAAATAATACGGTATGGAAGAACATGAGGAGATATTAATTAACTGCAAATGTTGTGTGCCTGTATACGTGTGAGAGCAAAACCTGTTACTCTTGCCCTAGGAGCAGCAGGTTTTCTAAGGATGGCAATGTTGGTGATGTCAGTCCATCACTTTAGTTCCAAGCAATATATCTTGAAAACTCACGCTTCGCAGAAGGTGACCTGATTCAGTCTTTCGTCTAGTGCACTGGTAATAACGTGGACTCCCATAACTCTCTGAGGAACCCCCTTAAGGAACCCTGATGGTTCCTGACCCGCTCTTTCAGAGATACTGCTCTATTGCCTCCCTCAAGACGAAATGTCTATTTGCACACACAATAATATCTCAAGGTCTGATGGGCTGGATGCCATGAAACATGCTGGGCATACTGTATAATATGCTTGTAATGCTACTGTAAGAATTTGAGTGACCCCATGACCTTTCTTCTAGTGCCACTGCCAGGCCAAAATGTCAGGTTTGCAGTTGCACTCTAATCTAATAATCAGGAAGGGTGTAACTGATTTTGGTAATCCCATGCAGCCTTTAATCTATAGCTCCAGCCTTGGGAGTTCCACTTGTTTTCTTTTCTGAAGTATAATTTCCGGTTTAATACTTTATTTTATTTTACTTTAATGTTGATATTGTTTGCAATACATGCTATTCCTGTAGTTGCAAAGAGGAACATGCATACAGAGCTAGAGACTGGCAGGGACAGAGAGGCACTCGAAGATCATACATTGTCAGTGTCAACAAAAGTGTCATTAATCCTTCATGCATGTCCTTCTCTTCCAAGAGGCACACTTGGATGGATGGCGTTTTCTCATGTAGGGGGAAAGGTAATGTTTTGTTCTGGCTGTGGCCCGACAATAAATCAGATGTGGTATGAGATTTGAATAACAACAGCAGGTTTGTTCTCAGTATTGTTTCCCACATTCCTTTGTCCATGGAATTCCTACCAAACAAATTTAACTTAATTCACAATTTCAGCTATAGCAGTTGCGTTTAACTACTACAACCACTTATATGCTGCATTGACACCAGAGCTCTATAATAGGTCAGCTCCCTTTTACCCTCTAATTCAAATCTCTTAGCCGCTATTTCTGCCGAACGTTTGCCTGTTATGACATGAATACGGTAGGCACACTATAGTGTTCAAGTGGTTAATTCACATTGACTCAGAGCTGCATGCCTATTACCAGCTGTGGACAGTAACTTGATGACTTAACTGTACTGTAACTATTTATATAATTACTTGAGCATGTGTATATTTTTGTGTAGGTCTACTATATGCACCTACATTTCAATGACAAATAGGCCTAATTGACTCCACTACATTTCTAGGATCGGATAAAGTACCTTATGAATTAACCACTTATAAGTTCTGTGGTGAAAATAGCATCATAATAGCACCAGAAGCCCATCAGTGTGTGACCCGTTGTGAGCATGTAGATGTGCTATTTTCACTAGGCCTACTAATAATATTTGGGGACATTTCTGGAAGATCTTTGAATTTTGTATGTATGTCTTTGTCTGCATTTTAAAACAGAAATGCAATGTTAAAAATCAATCAATATTATTTAAAATAATTTCACTTGGTAACTACGCTTTGACTCAAGTGCTGGGGTTGAGAACATTGTCCACCACTGCCTATCTCTGCATCTAACTATAAAAGCACCAAGTCTCTGTACGTCTGTATGTACGTGTGTAATCCACGTAACTCGAGAACCGTTTGCCCCACCGGTGTCGAGTCGGTCGGACACACGGTTGTCCAGAACCGCCCCAAGAAGGCCCGGGCTCTGGACAACAACAGTAGGGCCCCTGCCCACGGTCCTTGTATGGAGCTGGCCTGTTCTGAGCTGGCCTGTTCTGACATCACACGTACACATACTCCATATTTTGGCATGCCTGACATGCATAACTCCATAAGCTGGCCTGTTCTGACATCACTCGCAAGTTGCAAGTTGTAGTCTGTCAGTTGTTTACTTGTTTTCTTTGGCAGAATGTTTCTAAGATGACAGAAGGCAGTCTTGGTAGCATGATTAATGTGTGTATTAAAATTAAATTTAGAATCAATAATAAGCCCCAGGTTCTTTAATGTATAGTTTAACTTTATGTATTCAGGTTATTGTCTATTTATTATTGATTCTCTCTGCTCACTAGAACCAACTATGAGATTTAGCTTGAGAAAGTTCTCACTCATCCAGCATTTAATGCTGGATAGACAGGTCAACAACGGGTCAAGAGCACAGCGGGTCGCCTGAGCTACAGAAATATATAGCTGGGTATCATAAGCCTATAGAAATGGAATTTCTACTACGGTAAAGATGAGCTTGGCAGTGTTTTTTAAGCACAGGGAGGCATTACTTATTAATTTCTTTCACATAGGTTTTCCTATAGGTGAACTGTCTGCCAATATCTCTGTCTATCTCTGTCTCTCTCTGTGTCTCTCTCTCTCTCTCTGTGTGTGTCTCTCTCTCTATGTCTCTATCTCTGGCTCTCTCTCTATGTCTCTATCTCTGGCTCTCTCTCTCTCGCACGCACGCACGCACGCACGCACGCACGCACGCACGCACGCACGCACGCACGCACGCACGCACGCACACACACACACACACACACACACACACACACACACACACACACACACACACACACACACACATGATCCCTTACCTTGAGGGTGTGTGATCTGATGTAGGCAGTCAGCTCTGATAAATGAAAGTGTCTGAGAAGAGGAATGAGTTGGTGCCTTGACCTCCCTCCTGGCATGGGCATCCTCATCCAGACTGTCTTATCATCTGACAAATGGCCACATCCCATACACACATCATTCCCTCAAAACACCTGCAATTCCAATGTATCCTCTGTGGGTATTCAACTCGTCAACTTCAAAGGAATGGTAAACTTAAAGGACCTGTCCTACACGTATAACATAAAATTCTACTTTTTCCAATTTATTTTGTGTTTTTGGGGCTCCCATATGTGTTTTCTATCCCCACAAATAACCAATTTTGAACAATCAGGCTTTCATATCATATAGGTGCTTTAATGTAAATTGCTCTCAGGAACAGCTCAACTGATTTTGTCCTCATCGTGATGTCATCAATGTCACCCTACTTTGTATAATTCCTCCTCTTCTTCGGTCTTCCGTTTCAAATTTGCATTTCCACTTTGTTTACAATGTCCACCATTGTTGATTTTCCAAGCTGGCATGGAATGGAAACAAGCCTGGTTTTATCTAGCATCAGTATTATAATGACTGAAATATTAAATAATCTGCATATCAGCACCCCCACCACCTCAGCACATTGTGGTACTGCAGCTAAAACTGCTGGTTATATCAGAGTGGTGATTGAGGCTCGAACCATTAGAAATAACTTTGAGGGACATAGACAATATGATATGAAATATTAAAAGCTGTTTTAAAATGCATGTTATTTGCGCTTTAAGACCAGTGTTGTTCCTTTATTTAAGTACTGCATGAGTAGCCTATCTTAAAGGAGAATTCCATGCTAGAAGGCTTTATTTGTAGTTGTTACGTCCCCACTAAAGAGGACCAGGTGTTATTTTGTGCAAAAGTGCATTATTGGCTATTGCCTAATATAAGCCCTCAATGGGGGTTGGTTTTTTTGGTTGGTAATTTTTTTCCATCAAATAAGTAGTAAAGTGTGCCGCTTGGGATACTATTTACATCACGAAGAGAGGATATATAAAAAAAAGATTTTTGAGGGATGGAAATAAGATAATTAGCACAACACCCCGTAGCCCCATTCAATTCAATGCAATTCAATTCAATTAATTGAGGGCTTATGGTAGGGAAATATCCAATGCGCTTTTGCACAAAATAACACCTGGACCTCTACAACTACAAATAAAGTTAAGAAATCCTTCTAACATGGAATTCTCCTTTAAAGGCCCACTTCACCCCTTTTGCAACCAGATCTTATTTTAGGACAGTCACACAAGAAAAACTTCCCTTGGGGTCTTCTTTTTATGTGTGTAATATGTGTTTTTAGATATTTTAGTCATGACACCATTTCCTGGACTACAAGTCACATCTCCACACAGCTTCCCCCCTCTCCACAATGAGGGGCAGTGCAGCAAAGCATAATGGTCATTGTTGGAATTCAACAATCCAGTCAAACCCTAGTCAAACACAGACTTCATAATTTTGCTCACCATATAGGGTGCACATTTCAAATTGTGCTATACTTATCTACAACAAATAATATTTGAGTGACTGCAGTTTCTTCCAGTGGTGAAATGCCCCTTTAAGGAATTCTGAATACCTAAAGTTATATGTATTTAATTGAGATAATTCTAAATTATGTAGCCTATGCTTATGTCCTTGTAACCACAGAATCACAGTCAGTTTGTAGTTGGAACATGCATTCCTAATGAAATGTGCCTTTGACCTGTGACCTAAAGGGACATCATATCAATAACAGGTGGATCCAAAGATGTGGTTAAACACAGTTTGGTTTAAATGTAATGTGATGGTCATGCCAGAAATGCATTTAAAAAAGGGTGAAATTGGACATTGTCGTTACTTTTATATTTTTACTCAAATAAGTATTGATATATTGTGGTATCGCTACTTTTACATTTGTTTTAAAACAAAATGTGAGATAGGCTACTCGAGTATACATGAAGTTGTGTAAGAGCGTCAAAAGATGGAACCCAGTAGGTCTGAGTATAGGTTTGTTTGCTCTCATTCATTTCACTCCAATGTCCAAAAGTCTTACTTTCAGGAAATGTCCCATGCTATTATTTGGTCACACACTCTTGTGAATGCTTTTTGGTAAGTATTTTGTAATACTTACAACATGTCATTATAGCTGAAGATTTACAATGTTTTCTAAAAATCAAATGTCATGGTCACGTCCTGAGCCCCTCCCTGTTTGCCCATGATTTTCCTCTCTCCCATGAGTTCTCCTCTGACTCTGATTGCCCTGAGTGCCATCACCTGTGGGGACCAGCTGAGCCAGGTTGGGTGATGAGCTCCAGTGACTATTTAAACTCTGCCTTGTGTTTGTTCAGTGCTGGATCTTAAGTTAGTGTCAGCCTGTAAGGTTCAATGTATGTACTAAAGTCAAGTTTATATGATCTTCTTGTCCTGCCTTTGTTTGAGTTTCAGCACTTGGGTCCTAACACCTGCAAACCGTGACAGTAAGTTCCAGCCATCATTGGACCCAGCAGAACTCCCAGTGCGGAACAGAGCATGCCATGGCCATTCTCTCCCTGCACTCCCCAACTGATGTCACTGTCCAGTATCCTAACTCCCTACGTTGTCCGTCTTGCCTTCCTGATACTTGGAGACCCGGTCTACCCCACCCTCCTGATCCTGTCAAGTGCTGTGTTCTTGCCTGCGCTGACCTGAGAGGCCAGCCTGTGCAGTGCCCTACCTACCCTAATGCCCTCTGCTCGGCGTTGAGTGTCTTGATGATGAACCGCGACAGAGCCCTGGCTAGCCATTATCCTGATGTCCCCTCCTCCCCAGACGAGGCGACGACCAGCTTGTGCCCTCTGCTCCGCGTTGAGTGTCTTGTTGATGAACCGGCGCCAGAGCCCTGGCTGACCGACACCCTGACCGACACCCTCTGTCCATCCTCTCTCCCTTGATGACCAGCATGTGCCCTCTGCTCCGTGTTGACACGTCTCTGTGATGACCCCCACCAGAGCCCTTGCTGACCACTTCCCAGTTTCTCCTGCCCCACCTATACCTGAGGATCTCCATGTTCCACCCCGTCATTCTGAGTTGTCCTCTGGTCCAGAGTAGCCTAGAAGGACATCTGGGATCTGTCCCTTGGCGGGAGATACTGTCATGGTCATGTCCTGAGCCCCTCCCTGTTTGCCCATGATTTTCCTCTGTCTCTCCCAAGTCCTGTTCCTCTGACTCTGATTGCCCTGAGTGCCATCACCTGTGGGGACCAGCTGAGCCAGGTTGGGTGATGAGCTCCAGTGACTATTTAATCTGTGTGTTGTGTTTGTTCAGTGCTGGATCTTAAGTTAACGTCAGCCTGTCAGGTGTTATGTTCAGTTTATGTACTTATCCTATGTCATTTACCAAGTAAAGTCAAGTTTATGTGATCTTCTTGTCCTGCCTTTGTTTGAGTTTCTGCACTTGGGTCCTAACACCTGCAAACCATGACAATTGATGGCACGAATGGAAGTATTCTTTGTTTTAATTGTTTGTATTTTCAGGGGCCTCTAACCGTAAAAAAATAAATGATATTTCGTATTTTGGAGGTGAGAGCTGTCTGCTCTATGACGTACTATAGAGCGTCGCAGTCCCGCCCCCTTTCAGAACGACGAGTGGCCCAGGAAATTATTCTCTATTCATTTTCTCCATAGGCTTTTCAAAAAGTATTTACAAAGACGGTTACGCCGCGGACAAAGCCAACTCGGATCGTGAGAAATCATGACAACAAACACTATTTTGTGCCGATCAAATAATTAGTAAGAAGAAAAACAAAACAAATAGTATTGTATCCTGCCTTTATTTTCTTCTTTCAAAATATTTGATCGTCACAAAATATTGTGTTTGTTGTCATGATTTGTCACGATCCGAGTTGGCTTTGTCCGCGGCGTAACCGTCTTTATATAAATACTTTTTGAAAAGCCTATGGAGCAAATGAATGGAGAATCATTTCCTGGGCCACTTGTCATTCTGAAAGGGGGCGGGACTGCGACGCTCTATATTGAGCACCTGCTCATTATCTCTCTCTCTCTCTCTCTCTCTCTCTCTGCCAGATCATAAGGCCAGGAGAGATCGTGTGTGTGTGTGTGTGTGTGTGTGTGTGTGTGTGTGTGTGTGTGTGTGTGTGTGTGTGTGTGTGTGTGTGTGTGTGTGTGTGCGCGCACGCGTGATAGACCGGTCAACGTGAAACTTTGCCTTTCCTTGTAATGGCCGTGTAGGCCAAGAAAGAAATTGCTGTTAGAAAAGAGAGGCCACACAGAATAACACCTGTGTTTAATTGGCTGCAGAACCTTTAAAAGGCAGCCAGCGGTCCAGTTTCTCAGTCTTTGTGTTGAAGTAAGACAGATGGTCTGGTGGCACCCTGCAAAGGATATAGTGTCTATAGGACTGAAAGAGTCTGTTACTTGAAAGCAGCCTCATAGTTGCAGAGGCAGGCGTTTAGTTTTTTTGTAGTTTGGTGTCTTTGTATCTGTTTTGTGTTAATTAATCCTTGTAAGAACCATGCAGATTAAGGCACCTTCATGTAGTGGCGTTGTTGAGGAGGCGATCGATCTCACAATCTGTCCCCATCCATTAGGTTACTATAGCTAGTCTACAATCTGTCCCCATCCATTAGGTTACTATAGCTAGTCTACAATCTGTCCCCATCCATTAGGTTACTATAGCTAGTCTACAATCTGTCCCCATCCATTAGGTCACTATAGCTAGTCTACAATCTGTCCCCATCCATTAGGAGGTTACTAGCTAGTCTGTCCCCATCCATTAGGTTACTAGCTAGTCTGTCCCCATCCATTAGGTTACTAGCTAGTCTGTCCCCATCCATTAGGTTACTAGCTAGTCTGTCCCCATCCATTAGGTTACTAGCTAGTCTGTCCCCATCCATTAGGTTACTAGCTAGTCTGTCCCCATCCATTAGGTTACTAGCTAGTCTGTCCCCATCCATTAGGTTACTAGCTAGTCTGTCCCCATCCATTTGGTTACTAGCTAGTCTGTCCCCATCCATTTGGTTACTAGCTAGTCTGTCCCCATCCATTTCGTTACTAGCTAGTCTGTCCCCATCCATTAGGAGGTTACTAGCTAGTCTGTCCCCATCCATTAGGAGGTTACTAGCTAGTCTGTCCCCATCCATTAGGAGGTTACTAGCTAGTCTGTCCCCATCCATTAGGAGGTTACTAGCTAGTCTGTCCCCATCCATTTCGTTACTAGCTAGTCTGTCCCCATCCATTAGGAGGTTACTAGCTAGTCTGTCCCCATCCATTAGGTTACTAGCTAGTCTGTCCCCATCCATTAGGTTACTAGCTAGTCTGTCCCCATCCATTAGGTTACTAGCTAGTCTGTCCCCATCCATTAGGTTACTAGCTAGTCTGTCCCCATCCATTAGGTTACTAGCTAGTCTACATGTTGTGTAATAAACCACAATAATGACACACATTATGTCCACAAAAGGTAAATCCAATCAAATTAAACACCATAGACATAATACAGTAGGCCTACGTATCAAAAATATATTTCCACAGGAGGATACTATTGATTTTTGTATCGATTCAATTAAGATCATCTCCATAACTTCATCAGTATTTTTAGATAGATAGATCTCTTTAGATCCTCTCTCTCTCTCTCTCTCTCTCGCTCTCTCTCTCTCTCTCTCTCTCTCTCTCTCTCTCTCTCTCTCTCTCTCTCTCTCATATACACTCATGCACACACACACACAAACACACACGCACACACCTAAATATGGTGGTGGGGGGGATGGATCAGCTCTGACTCCTCTAGATTGAATATTATATCTCTCAAATAGATCAATAAAAATACGTTTCAATAAAATGCAGCTCTCCTTTCAGCACTTAAACTATTAGAATGAGTGAGAGAGTGTGCGTGCGTGCGTGTGGTGAGTGTTGACCCCACATTAAAAGCATTTCCCCTGGCCAGCACTCACAGTTGGAAAGGTTCCACTTCTCTGCTTACAACGTCAGGAATGTAAATCAGGGTGCATGAGGCATTATTACATGCGTGCGTCTGAAGAACAGACTCATTTCTAGGTCTGGTTTAGAGGTAAAACACTCTAAGTGTGTGTTCTTTGCGCAAAGACGCAGTGGTGGCAAGGTGGTACATATCGAAGGCTGACAAAAGCAGACAAGACAGACAGACAGACAGACAGACTTATTTGCCCTCAGGCTGGCACTCTTCCCCTCCTTGTCAAACCCAGTAATGTTTTCTTCCCTTTCAAGGACAGTTAAATATAGGAATGCAAGGTACCTCATCAGAAGTTCCCTGGCCTATATTCTGCTGTTGTTTACTGCCTTGGTGCTTCTTTGAAGATGTGCCACTTCTCAAAGTGCAAAACATAGGTGAGTCAGCTACGGTAATTACCTTTGGTTGGTATTTTTGAGAGAGAGAGAGAGAGAGAGAGAGAGAGAGAAAGTGTGTGTGAGTGCGCGCGTGTGCGTGTGCGTGTGTGTGTGAGTGTGAGTGTGAGTGTGAGTGTGAGTGTGAGTGTGAGTGTGAGTGTGAGTGTGTGTGTGTGTGTGTGTGTGTGTGTGTGTGTGTGTGTGTGTGTGTGTGTGTGCTATCGATATCATCACAGGAAAATAAATATCTGTCTGGGTACGACTGCTGCTCTGAGTCCTATAGAGCTCTCTGCTATTCTAAATCCTTTAGACCTGTTATTGACCTTATACCAACCTTGAAACATACTTTAGTTACGTCACCAAGAGTGGTGGTCCCTTTTTAGCTGTTGGAGGACACCGGCATACATACATACTCCGTATTGACCTTTTACCAACCTTGAAACGTACTTTAGTTACGTCATCAAGAACAGTGGTCCTTTACTGGCCGGTGGAGTACACCGTCATGCATACAGTACATACTATTGCTCGCTCTGCTTGCGCAAGTAAAAAAAAAAAAAAAACGCTGTATGTACAAGGAAGGTAAAAAAAGGAGGTGATCATTTCCTCTCCCTTGGGCCTGCTGAGAGGCAGATTTTCAGGCCTGTTTTAAAATATGCAAGTGATCTGCATTTTTTGAGGGAGGGGGTCAGGGCATTCCACGCTTGGGTGGCGGTGATGTAGAAGGATAATTTGTTTTGAAAGTGGGTGGTACCAGGTCGTTGTTCTCACTCCCTCTAGTATTGTGGCTGTGGGTGTCGCTCACTCTTTTCAGGTATTTAGTCAGGTATATGCCGACACTGAGGGCAAGGTTGCATTTACAATTTTGAATGTCAATCCCATTTACAATTGCCAGTTTCAATTGCAGTTCAGACTAGCAAAATGGGTTTGTTTTGGGAGGTCTGAAGCTTAGACTTAAGTAACATTGGGATGATGGAGAACCAAGAGCTGGAACTGGAAGCATAGTCAAAGGAGGGCTGAATCATGTGCACCCGCAAGAGTCTTAAGTGCACTTTTGTTGAAAAAGCAGGATATTCTGCCCAGGAATCTTGTTCTTTGATTTACTTTTATGATCACCTTTGTTGCCATGCTTTCACCTGTCAGTTTGTTGTCAAGAATACAGCCCACATATGCAATATCTCCTCTTTGCTGGAGATTACTATGTCATCAACTTTTACCTTGAAATATTTTATGTTGACGCGTGTGTGCGTCCAATAGTTTAATTATATGTGCAAATTTGACTGAGCAACTTTCACTTGTAGTTCAGTAATATTTGACCATGGGAGTATATACTTTGACTCCAGTATTGGGGTCGGTTCAGTACTTTATCTTTAACATTTATTAAGGATCCTATCCTTTATTGATTGACAGCGAAACTAAACAAGCGTTTTCCTTCCCATCGAATCTTCACTAACCACCTCAGAGAATTCTGCCGGACCTCCCTCTGGTGGGAGGGAGCTTGTTTCCCTGGGAAAGGTGTGCTGCTGGGAAGTGTGGGAAAGTGAAAGGTCCCACATTGTCAGTTTTCGTGGCTGAGAAGTCACAAACAGCAAATACCAATGTCCTCTTAGAGTACGCCCACTCACAGTAAATTGCTGAGCAAAAGAGATGCACTGTGAAATGTCAAACGGGCACGGTGGGTGCAGATACAACTGTAGTGATAAATAACAGAACAGTTATCTACTGCCTGCCACAACAGTTCACACAGTTGAAAAGAGAGAGTGATTTGATGTTGTACTTGTAATTCATTCCATTGAGGCATACTAAACAGTAAGGACGAACGAGAAAGAGAGAGAATGAGTGCGGATTGTTGTATTGCCAGCTGAAACAATGATGCATTTCCATTTGATAGATGCACGCAATTTAGCAATTTGGAGTTTAAGACATATATTATTATATATACAGTCTATACATATACACAATAACACAAACAAACCCAGACGTATACACTCGCTCGCTCGCTCACACACACACACACACACCCACGCACACGCGCACACGCACACGCGCACACGCACACACACACACACACACACACACACACACACACACACACACACACACACACACACACACACACACACACACACACACACACACACACACCCCTTTGGCCTGGCCTGCAGGGTCTGTGTTGTCTGCGTCCCTTTGTACCGGTACTCCCCTATCTACTGTATGTGTTTCCCCTCACAGATCTATGTGTAGGCGTCGGCCAAGGTTCCCATCTTCCCCAATCATAGGTGCATTGGGAGCACCTGGTCACTGCTCCCTGGAGCTCTATAAATGAGTTGGTTCTGATGATCCCTTCCAGATGACAGCACCCTTTTGATTGTTTGACTTTATGCCTTGATTTACACACCATACAACACCCCACACTATATTGATCACACATCCACACTGACACTACTGATATTACTGACTTACACATCCCACACTCTTTTGTTTGTAAGAATAAGTTAAGTTATTATACCTTTTGTTAATAAGTTATATTGTTAAAAGTGTACACTGCCTGCATCCTCCTCCATTTGTCATGGCCCCACGGGCCGGGTTGTGACACACACACACACACACACACACACACACACACACACACACACACACACACACACACACACACACACACACACACACACACACACACACACAGAGAGATGATGGTCTTATAGGGATAGGCAGTCAACCGAGCAGTGAACATAGTGTGAAACATCCATGAATTTTACTACCGCTAGTAAAATACACTCTATAAATTTCTGTTCTTGGTCATTTCATGATGAAACTTCATATACAATAGCTAGGGTGACAGATATAGAGCAGCTATACTGTGGGCCGTTCATACTGATGGGCACACGCACGCATGCACGTCGTACGTAGTCTATGTTTGCACACACATTATAGTTCGTCATTCAATATGTTGTCATACTGTATATAGTATACTGTGACTTCAAATCTGTAAATCTCGGCCCATATGCAGTATGTCAAGGATACCGGTATGTCAAGTACTTCAGTGTGCACGCACGCACGCACACGCACACACACACACACACACACACACACACACACACACACACACACACACACACACACACACACACACACACTGCTGTGAGTTGCTTGTGAGTTAGCTCCTAGTCTAGTCTAGTTTCTAGACAAGGAAGTGTAGAGACAAATTTCTTTTCTCCTGGGTCAGCCAGAAGAGAGTGGCTGTGTGAGTGGATGAGTGAAAACAATTTATTCTGAAGTGATTAAAAGCTATTTGGTTGAGATGTGACTTGAACACAACCAGAAGGTTTATGAAGAATTGGCTCATTGTTGCGACAAAAACAATTATCCATGATTTTAAGTCTCCATTTATTTTGTCCAGGTGTGTTGTGCACATTTTACGTGATTAATTTAAACATATTGTTGCTTCACTACAATCTTTTTTTTTGTTGGTACATTTTAAATGCACCAATGAAGCCAATATATATCTCTTTCATATCTCTCTGCTTTGTTTTCCTTCCCAATGTGTCAAAACAGTGCTCAACTAAGGTTGGGTGTAGCTCAATAATGTATAAAATTCAGCTTGTGCTCAAATGAATCAATTTAGCTTTAATTAAGACATGATTCTTACCTTTGATTTCATCATCAGTTATCATTCATGTGCTGGGCTCGAGTCAGCTTTGAGCATACACAATGCCACTTCTGTTTATAACTGGTTTGGACAGACATTCGTTGGCTTTGTACTACTGCTTG
Organism: Protomyctophum parallelum; assembly: GCF_964188405.1. Taxonomy (NCBI): domain Eukaryota; kingdom Metazoa; phylum Chordata; class Actinopteri; order Myctophiformes; family Myctophidae; genus Protomyctophum; species Protomyctophum parallelum. The sequence continues at coordinate 40,179,315 of NC_139706.1, forward strand.
ACTGTGCTTTTCAGGGCCAAGCCAAGCCTGGCGGCATGTTAGCATTCACACAGAATCATTGAAGGACTGTGTCAGAGCTCCCAGCTGACCCGTTGGTATCACCAGGGAGTCAGTTGAATGGGTTAGAACACTGAAATATTGATGTGAACACAAGCCCTCTCTCATGGCAAGTGGTAATGCATATGATATTGTGGATGCACTACAGTCCTATATAATGTATGTAGCCTACGATGAGTTTGCAATATCTATGAAATACTACTTTCATTAGTAATGGAAATATGCCCATATTTTGGATATGGATTCTCATGGAGCAGTGCCCTGTAGGCAGGTGTAGCTATTCAGCGTAATGGTACACGCCCAGTGCTCTGTGGATTTGTCTATAAGTGGCAGAGAGAGGGATAGAGGGAGAGAGGGGAGATGAAGGGAGAATTCGCAAACCAAAGACGGGACAGCGGAGGGGACATATTGCTGTACATATAGTTTGGGTGCTCCTATCCATGAACAGGTATAGTATAGAATACTTAATTATTTCTGTGCCGCTAGCTGTTATCATAAATGTAGTTAACCTATGCCACCATCAGCGTTCACTTTAAGAGAAGGAGTTTCCACCCCCCACCAGACCAATACACACACTCAATATACACAATTTGCTATCATTAGCGCACACTTTTAACCTCTCGCCAGAAACGTTTACATGGTCGTTGCACGTGGTACAAGGTCACTTAATGACATCCGAACTTTGGATGGCTGAAGATCCACCAAGGACAGCTCTCCTGGATACCGACTTATGGAGGTTTGAAAATCCTCCTTTGAACTGCGGTAAATGGAGATCAGATTTAACGACCCATAGTTGGGGGTAACGGATTACGGAGGTGTTGCATAGCAACCGGATCAACGTTAAACACTGCTGTGGGGCTCAACCATTATATAGCCTACACGGAGTATACTTTGGGGTCCATATATATATAAGGACCTAGCAAATAACGTCCCCTAGCTGGGGGGTACGTATATATACAGACATGCGAGATAAATAATTAAACATAAAGGCTTTCTACATTAAATAACAATAAACGATGGGGTTTGAAGCTGTTCTTGTGTTTGTTATGTCCATGACATGGCATGATACTTGTTGAAAGCTGCAATCAGGTTCCATGTTCCGGGCTAGTGTCTATCACTGATTGGAGACTGCAGGAGATGACGTCAGTTCATGAGTGGTTAACCAGGCTACAAAATTATTTGATGTCGCTTTCTTGACTTTGTCAAAAGTGGATCGAGCAAATCAAACTGTGAAGAAGAATCCGTACGAAAACAATAAGGGGTCTATGCCTTTCATGCTTGACCCCTAATAATATATATTTTTATAATACTGCATATCATTTTAATATAATTCAAAATAAAATATGTTATTCAGTACATTTGAGAAGAAAAACAATTGCCATGTTGTGCAATGCATCGTGGAATCGAATCAAATCGTGAACCCTACAGTATAATCAACCAACAGCAGGTTAGTGGATGAGGAATTGAAAGTGTTGAAATGAAATAAAATGTGCTACAATAGACATCACAGCTGTCATCTATACAGTATATAGAGCATATACTTTATGTGTAGCTGTCGACAAGTAAACAACATACACTTTATCTAAATAACAAGCGTCGATTAAAATGGTCAACAAGCAGGAAGTGCAGACGCAAACATAATAAGTGCAGTAGATTCTGAAGACGTGAGTTTTCTGTGGAAGATGGGGAGTGAGTCAGCACTGCAGTTCTGACTGATTCCAGATTATGGGAGCCAGGAGGGAGAAGAGTCAGACTTCCTTGAGCATTGTCCGAGGAAGGAGGAGTCAGGGGCCCCTGAAGGCCACTCATTGTATGCAACCCATATAGCCTACTTCTGCCAGGGAACAAACAACCCAGCTTGCTGCTGCCAGGGGCCACACATTGTCAAGGCGCAATTAACATTGGTACGATCCGCACCAAACGTGGCACAAACATTGTTCAAGGGGTCTGAAAAGACAATAGTCACACACACACACACACACACACACACACACAAACACACACACACACACACACACACACACACACACACACACACACACACACACACACACACACACACACACACACACACACACACACACACACACACACACACACATACAGAAGAAAAAATCACACCCGTGTGAACTGAGTGGTGCAACTCCCCTCTCTCTCTCTCTCTCTCTCAATTAACAATTGAAACGGCCATGACCCTGCAGTGACCCTGCAGTGACCATTGCTCTGATCAGCTCAATTTAGGACTAGATTTTCAGGATGCTTAGCGGCCTGAAAATCTAGTGGTTAAAAGTAGCAGGTGTATGCATAAGTAGCAGTGCCAGTGCAGCAGCAGTGGGGTGCGCCTACAGTTATAAATAAACAGACTACTAATCCCGGCCCGTGGCAGCCTGTGTCCTCAGGAAAGCCCGGCGACAGGCTGGTGTTGTGTGGCTTCATCAATAGCTCTCTGCAAGGCCAATTTATGTTTGCGTCACAATATATATGTGGTGCCAAAGCGACAAAGAATGCCAACAGTGAGACTCACACTGTAGTGTGAACACGTGTCGGGTTCAGCATAAATGACCCTACAGCCTCCTGTTGTCCAGGATGAGCTACTTGGTTCTATTCCTTACATCAAAGTGCCAATGATCTGACGCTGTACCCTGACACAAAAGGGCTGGAGGTGCATCATCTGCTATTATTGCGAGAACACACAGAGGAAAAAGTATGCATGCACATGGAACCACTCCAGGAAATATTGGATGAGAAAAGCGTGTTTTCACTACAAATGTTTCACACGCTCGCTTGCACGCTCACGTGCATGACTGCATGTACGCATGCACGGACGCTGTCTGCAGTACGCATGCACGGACGCTGTCTGCAGTAAGAGGGAGCGAGAAAGACAAACACAACTAGTCTCGTTTTACACACACATTTCAGGCACCCCCCCCAACACACACACACACACACACACACACACACACACACACACACACACACACACACACACACACACACACACACACACACACACACACACACACACACACACACACACACACACACACAGGGGATGCCAGAGAGGCCTGGGGGCATCACGCAAGAGTGAGTTGTCATCTGGAGAAGAGCCCTGGAGGACCTACTGTACATGGGAGATGAATGGGGAGGACTGCTATAACTAAACCAAACACTACAATGATACACACATGATACTGCATCTCTTGAAATGTAATGAGAGAGAGAGAGAGAGAGAGAGAGAGAGAGAGAGAGAGAGAGAGAGAGAGAGAGAGAGAGAGAGAGAGAGAGAGAGAGAGAGAGGGGTAGGCAACACAATACATTAGAAACAAGTTAATTCAGCAAATAGTAAACTGTCCCCATTGATATACCAGTTAGGCTATTGAACATCTGAGAAAAAAACACTCTTGGAGTTTTAAGAATTAGCTGCACTTCTGTGCCAAAGTGTAGTATTGACATAACCTAGAGTGTAGAATTGAAAGTTCAGACTATCTCTGTGGAGAATCTGCTTTGGGCCTCTTCTAAGGTAATTGATTTGAAAAGAGGAATGTATAGCCTTTTACATTTCAGTAAGGGAACCAATATCCAATTACTGAAAATGCTGATCAGAATGTCAGTGGACGTGAAAATTGCAAACTAGAATTACTAATAGTTTAGACAGTTGACCGGCAGTCCCATTGAGCAGAGCGCTTAACCTCCATGCAGCTGATCCAAATAAACGGTTAGTGGGCAGCTCACAGAAGTGCAACTTTGTAGTGGTGGAAGAAGTAAGTAAAAGTAGCAATACCACAATATAAAAATACTAAGTAAATTACTTACTTAATTAAATGTTACTTGAGTAACAAGTTCAAAACTATTGGCATCAAAATGTACTTAAAGGGGAATACCACTAATTTTCAACTTTTTACTATGCCATTAATATACCTTAGAGCTGTTGTGTGGAAATAATAAAAAGCCCCTCCCATTCTGTGTTTCCTAGAACTGGAGGTATGGCGGATCACATCTTGATGACGTCAATGCTATACGAATGAATGGCACTAGGTGTCACATGGACGGACCGCATCAGAGATGTGGACATCTATGGGGACCTACCACGCGTCACGGACAAAGTCAGAGAGAGAAGGATGAGGCTGGCAGGGCACTGCGTCAGGCACCCAAAACTTGAGGCAAGTAAATTGACCCTATGGGAGCCAACCCAGGACAAAGCCAGGAGGGGAAAGAAGCGTACCAACTGTAGACGTGCTGTGGCGCGACACCTTGGCTAACAACACTGCAGAGCTCAAGAACCTGATGTTGGATAGGAATTTGTGGAGGTCAGCGATCCAGGAATCCCGAGTTGGTGTTGGCTAGACCTCACTCTCGCAGCAACTAACTAACTAACTAACTATGATATGATAATTTATTATTATTAATACATTAATAATTATTTCGTAACTATATGCTTTCAAATAATTGTAGTGGAGTAAAAGTACAATATTCACATGTGATGTACGTGTGTGTGATGTACTGGAGTAGGTATTGATAATTGGAAATACTCCGGCCAGTAAAGCAAAATACCTCAAATTGTACTGTAAGTACAGTACTTGAGTAAATATACTTAGTTACTTTATTGCTTTGTACAAAGTGAAATTGTAACTGTTAACCATTTCAGAAAGTCAAATTAAGTACAGTAGCAGGGAGATGTGTGAAAAAAGAGGAATGGTGTGACCTTGGGTAAACAAAGGATGAATTAAATTATAAAACTGAAGTTGAGCACCCGTAATATTATAGAGGAAATGTGTGTGACTACAGTACTTTACAGTATGTGGTGGGAGTTACATACTTCTACAGTTTCTACGGTTTCCAGATTCAATGTCACCCTTTATAGACATTAGGAGGTTAGAGTTCCATGTAGGGGAGAAAACATTAAAACCTGTTCAAGTCCAGAGCGTAACACACATCAGGGCATTGACGACATTCGCCCTCATTCACATGCAGGCTTCTCGCTCCACAGTATAGGTGAGCTGCACGTTTTCGGCGTGACGGAGAAGTCACTGAACCGTGAAAGTAGACATCCCCTTTTCAAAGATTAGAAAGGTAAAGGGAAAAAGGTGGCTCACATTCCTCCCTCTGATCTGATGGTGTGTGTGTGTCTGTGTGTGTGTGTGTGTGTGTGTGTGTGTGTGTGTGTGTGTGTGTGTGTGTGTGTGTGTGTGTGTGTGTGTGTGTGTGCGTGTGTGTGTGAGTGTGCGTGTGTGCGTGCGTGCGTGCGTGCGTGCGTGCGTTTGTGTGAGATTGTGCGCAAGCGAACACACACTCATTGGATATTCTGTGCTTTTCTACCCAATCTAGAATGACCTTTTCTTTATCAAAGCAGGGGCCATTGGTGGTGTTTCAAATGTCTTGGATACAAAGCCTGTATAGGCAGGGCCTCATTCAATCTATTTACTCTGAATATTTCTATTGACAAACAAAATGCTTTTCAATATCCTTGAGGGGGTTCCAGGTAGTTCCCAGTTAAACTTAAATGATGGAGAGTTGGTAACCAAATGGACCCTTATAGATCCTTAACTCTTGAGAGCCGAGAGCGTAAAATTACCCTAACCCATTTTACGCTCACAGCAATATATTCAAAGACAGGTTTTGGGTCTGAGTCAGGCTAGAAGTTATCAAATGGTGGTCCGTGGCTTAAATGCAGAATAAATAATGGAACTTGACATGAAAAGTGTTGAAAACCACCTAGAAAGTAGACACAAGTGTGTGACAGTTTGAGAGAAAAGTTAATTTGTCTTCATAACAAACTGCTTGGTCTCCCAGCAAGCCAAATATATAGGCTTGTCTGTCTTCCTTCACAGGTTTAAGGTGGAAATTAAGCATCCTTTCTTCGATTAACATCAACTGAGAGGAACGCAATGCTCACAAGGTGAGTTTCTTCATTCACAGTCTTTTTATCCTTAGCTTCTCAACCATCTGGGAGTGTCTCTTCTTTAAACGAAACGTGTGAAAATAAGAGAACGTTTTCCTTACGACCTTAAGATGCGGCGGACTGCCTGGAGATACGAGGTTCCCGTCTCCTCCTCGTCTCAAATCGAGCCAGGTGGGTTTCCAGGTAAGTGCGAGGCGTTTCCACTCGTCACCGGTTATGGGGGGCACCCACTCCTACAAGCCATCCAGCCAATATGCAAGATACGCTGCCCGTCAGCATCTTGGGTGAACCAGCCAGTGTCACAGCTAAGTTCAAGTGTCCTTTATATAGGGCACGGCTGACATGTCGCGGCTGTCACTGATTACTAATGCGGGCGGCGGCCGCATTAGGCGCAGGACTGTAGGGGTAGTAGACCACCTCGATGAAGAGTCCGTGGGCGGACCTAGCTGTCTTCCGTGTCGGCGAGGCCGGTGTTTGGCTGGTTACCATGGGAACGCACCTATTAGTCTGGTACCGCGGCGAATGAATTATGTATGTATATATATATGAAACTTAATAGTGAAACGCTTACGCAACAGCTCTAACATGTAACAACAGGGTCCAGAAACATTTAATTGATTTTGAACGTTTCTGCATAAATGTACAATGGCGTGTCCTCTGGCGATTGGTTTTCAGCCCTATCCTCTCCTCCTCTGTTATGCTGGAAGTTTTGGGATGACATTGAAGTTACTCATTCCACCAACAAGATGGATATTATGACCAGACACACGCACGCACAGAGAGAAAGGGCCGTGAGTGAACGGATTCACAGAAGATGAATGCCAAGTGGTTGGAAAGGA
>NC_139706.1:40188609-40243332 GCF_964188405.1 Protomyctophum parallelum
TACAGTACAGTACAGTACAGTACAGTACAGTACAGTACAGTACAGTACAGTACAGTACAGTACAGTACAAATGCCTACTAGGCATTTACTTTACAATTGAGTTGAACATGTCTCAATTTCAAAGTATAACTGTTGTGTGAATAAATCTTACTAATAAGTCAAAGCTTAGCTAACTATATAGCTGCATAGCAGAACTGGAAATGTTTGTGTATTTTTGTGGACACTGTGTTTTATTTAACCATGAGGCTAGGGAAGGAATCACTATATTTACAACTGTGGCCTGGCAAAAGGCATGGTCTATCGGGGAGAGAGGGGAAAGGGGCTAGATGACAGCTTCCTGTTCACAACTTTTACAGATTTACATTGTGGAAGGATACATTAATACCAAGGAATTTACAGTGGGGATTGCTTCATTTTGGTTGTTTTCACTTACAGTACAACAAGGCTAATTGCTAGTCTTAGGGACTGACAGTGCACTGTAGCCTCAAGGTTAATGAAGTAAAGGTTGCCAGATTGAAGAAAAAATCTTGGCCTCCAAGAAAACTTAAACTTTACGTGTTCTTGAGAAAAGCAATGAACCTCCAAATGCTCCGGTAAAATTACTCACCCCTGTCAACAGTGTTAGGAAAGTTCACTTTCTACATGAACTAGTTCAGTTCATAGTTCATCATTCAAAATGTTTAACTAAAGTTAATGTTTCCAAAAATCAACTGATGGCACTTAAACCAAGAACAAATATTCTTAAATCTTCTATTATCTATAGAGCAGTAATAGGTTGGAATGCACTACCAAAGTGTATAACCAATACGAATACAAAATTCATCTTTAAAATCAAGTTAAAAGAACACCTTATGTAAACCATACTGCAGTAACCCTGGGAAAATAATAATTAAAATGTATAATTTGTTGAAAGTGATTTTTGCTATGTTTTTCTTTGTTTTTTATTTATCCTATGTTTTTTATTTCTTATTTTATATTTTATTTGACTATGTTTTATTTTGAGTTTTTGTAAACAATTGTAAGTATTGCCTATGTTAAATGTTTGTCTGTGTCGGACCCCAGGAAGACTCTATCTTTTGTCAAGGCAAAAGCTAATGGGGATCAGTATAAACAATAAACAATAAACTAGTAATTTTTTTCCCCAATACGCTGCTGCGAGCTATATTGCCACCCCCCATATAGAACCACAGACTTTATTCTTTTAGGGAATAGTGCAAACCTTGTGTTCAGCTCTTTGAGCTCTGCTAGACAGGTTCTTGGGAAACAGTGCCCCCTACTGGTCTATTATATACTATACTTACCCCAGTATTTTCTCCGTCATGCACTTCCTGTTTTTGAGTTGACAAAGCTACACTGCAGCTCTCACTTCTACTTCTAGTTGAAGAGTCTTGTTGAATACGTCTGTAAGTACTGTTCTTCTGCCTTAAAATCTGAGACATGATTTCTAACTCCTTTTTGACAACCCAACGTTGTATTTTCTCTGCAGCAAAAACGTCATGTTTGTTATTATTCAGTACCAGTCATGTGGCCTAGCATTTTAGCATTTTAGCTTGTTTACCTTTATACTGCAGGCAGGCTACTGCTACTTTGTTAGCTTATAAGCTATTCTTCTTTAAGCTAATTCTAATGCTTTCAGACAGCAATGGTGTATTTCTTTCTTTTCACTTGTGTGATTTATTTGTGAATATTGGGAGTACCTAATTTGAACATTACTATTTTTGGATTTTGATTTCATGCCAATGAGAATTCATGATATTAACTCACTTCTTAAAAAACAAATTTACATGATTCTGTGCAAACAGCAGAGCATTTTCATATAGGGGGAGGGCATAGTAACGCGTTCGGTAGGATTTTGGCTTATTTGGGCGCCATCTTTCTGCCTACATGTAGGCTAGTCAGTAGGCTAGGCTGCCAGTCTGTAGTTCGTAACTTTGCTTGTCAGTGACGCTGGTGTGTATACTGTCACTGCAGTACACCATGCATCTTCCATCTCTCTACTATCTTTGACTTGTCACAACTCTTCTACTCTACGGTTCTGGATCGACGCCGTGGTATTATTATTATTCGGGTGTTCTGATCTGTCCCCTCATGTCAAAACAGTCAAAACAGTTCTCAATGTTTACATCTTACTTGACGAGAAGACATGTGGACATATCCTTACGGAACCAGGGAGAGGGGGAAAAACACCACGAGAGTGACGAGTGATCAGTCAAACATGTGTTCTCTCCGCAGTAAATAAATAATCTGTCTGAATGCGATCTGACCATTATTATTTTGATTACACAGTCATGCTCGTTTGAGGACAGCTAGAGCAGAGCATTCAGCATACATGTGTTTGTTTGGGAATGTTGAAGGTTATGTTATTTTGTCAGCTGACAGTGACACCCAAATCAAAGAAACCATACAGCGTGTATTTAATTATTTAATATCACCGACAGTCAATGCACTGCAAGGCTACAATGGAAGCATAATTCTGACGGCCCGCGGTGGAATGGACAAGTTAGAGTATAAAAACGGACAGGGCAGACCCTTTACTGTTGTACTTTCATTGGAATTGTGTACCTGCAATTCATGTTTGGAAGTTATGTTCATAAAGTTAAAAGCATTGGTAAAAAAGTATGTACAATATTTACAGTGGGAAAGCTTTATTCTTTACACACGGTTCTACAAAATTAAAGATGTAAGGATTAAATTAAGGAAAGGAAAATAAACAAATTCAAATGGAACAACTTTTACAATATGTCCATTATCAATGTCCAAATTAATTCCTTATTCTTTTAACACTGAGGTGCCCAGTGCCACAATGTTTAGGTGCCCACTCTTCCTGCACCCTTTTGCAATGTGAAATTCCACCGAATCAGAAATCCTTTTCCACTTTGCTTCTGTCTTTATACGAGCCATGGGGAAATTAACATGTGAAATCTGATGTTTTTATTGTGATGGCAAAAGTTTCAGATTGTCTCACATCCTGCATATTTCCACATGCTGAAAATAGCTGATCTACAAGCTCACAACGTGTTGCGGACGTGACGCGTTGTGAACTTGCAGATCAGCTATTTTCAGCATGCAACACGTATGTTGGCCGGCAAAGACCTGGTTACCACAGTGCTCCGGGCAGTGCAACCCCCGCGCCTCCCAGTTATTCTGCCCCTTTTTCCATACGGTTATCACGTTTTACTTTTAATTTATACCTGATGTAAATGCTTTTACGCAGAATAACTGGGAGGCGGAGGCGCGAGGGGTGCGCTGCCTGGAGCAGTGTGGTAACCAGGTCTTCGCGGCCGAGGCGATCATGCATTGTCCACACAGCGCTCCTCGATGCAAAATAACAAGCTATTGGAAGCTATTTTTCGGTGGCAACATGTTTACCTCATTGTTTTGGGTCGGGACTTGTTCTGTGCCTGGCTGTCTGTGGATCAGGATCGATTGGTGTTTTTTCAGCTACACATTAAGGCCTGGAAATCTGGCACACATTCTTGAACGAAGTGAACTGTCAGGGAGTGACGTTCACACACGCCAGAAATGAACACGTTCACAATAACGTTTATCAAACGTATACAGTATGTTCAGTTCACGTTCACCCAAAATATGAACAGGTTTGTGAACGATCGTTCATGAACTTCAAAAAGCGAAACTTAAAAAAATACTGCTGGGCCGTTATCGGCGTTAACACGCGTTAACGCGCGATAAAAAAATATATCGCCGTTAATCTATTCTCAAAGTTGGGTCTGAGAGCTGGGTCTGCAGCAGCCAGGAGGCAGGCCGTGTGTGCGTATGTGTGCGTGTGCGAGTCAGTGCACTCGTCTCTGTGTAGTCTGTGAGAGGGACGATAAACAGCAACGCCAACAAAATGTCTACTTACTATAAAATAAAGAGGCAGCGATGGAGCCAAATGTCCATATCCATAAGTTCTGGGACATAAAATTGCGCTAAATACTGTTATGTATGACGGCAGCAGCCTTAGCCGTTGTGTGCTAAGATAAACCATCATCCATGCATCACAACCACAACAAACACCGCTAGGAAGCTTGGACCAGGGTTGCCACATTTCGTGACTGTGAAAGAGAAACAAGCAACCAGGTCTATGCAAATGTTAACAGGCCAGATCAAGTCAAAAAATCAAGTCAGGAAATAAGTCTAAAATAAGCAACTATAGTGCTGACTGTCAAACATCATTGTCCAATGATTTTTTAGAGCAGTGGTTCTCAAGCATTTTCATGGCAAGGACCACCAATATTTTAAAGAAACTTTACAGATAAACAAGTCCAAAGTAATTTATAATGACTAGATTTGGTAACACTGTGAACAGTTCTACAAACTATTATGAAATATAAGGTATTAATAGGCTAGTTGTATTGTTAATATCCATAATTAGGGCTCCTGGTCTAAACACGTTCACAAGGACTTACTTCTGGTCATTGTTTAGTAGCACATGCATTTTGAATGCCTTCATCAGAATTCAATGAGCCATTTTAATCTAGATTAATCTAGATTCTCTTCTTCTTCTTTCAATGATTTTTATTTGATTTTCAATTATTGACATAGATCACATTGACGTACATAAAACAAAAACAAAACAAAAACAAAACAAAAGACAGAATCAACAACGTGCCAGCAAATAGTACAGAAAAAAGTAGTCAGGTATACTCCATCATACAGTTGAAGTCATACTTCATATATCTATATATATACATATACACATACTCATATCCATACATACACATACTCATATATACATACGGTACACATACTCCCATCATAAAGTTGGACTCATACTTTATATACTCCCATGACATATTTGAACCCACACCCTATGTATATATATACTCCCATCATACAGTTGAGCTCATATATTTCAACTTCTTCTCATACTGTTCACCCATACATATTACTCTTTTCTATTCCTCTTTTAAAAATCCTGCAATAGGTGACCAATCTCTGACAAAGTCAGTAAGATTGCCTCTTAGTACATATTATGATAACCTCTCCATTGGCAATATCGAGTTTTTCATACCATAATTGTATGTCAGGGGGATCCTCATCTAACCATTTTTGTAGAATTGTGAGCCGTGCGACATATAGGGCTATTCGTAAAATGTATCTATACCTCCTTAAGTCATAATCAGAGTCTAAGCCCAGTACCAAGTTCACTGGGTTTAACTGTATCCTGATCTCAAAAACTTTCAATATCTCCCTTTGAACACTTTGCCAAAATGTTTAGATTTTATGGCATGACCACATTAAATGGCTATATGTACCAGCATTATTTTTACATTTAAAGCACTGCCCAGAACATGTTGGATCATATTTACTGCGTATAGCTGGAGTTACATGTAACCTGTGAATGATCTTGTACTGTGTCTCATGAGTTCTGTTAGAACATGTAATTTGTTTTGCATTTAGCAAGATTCTTTTCCACTTTTTAGAATAAATTTGGCACCCAAAATCCTCTGCCCAAAATGTTTTACTACTTATATTTGGGGTTTTAAAGAACATTTGAGAGTATATATAGCTTATCACCGTCTTCTTTAAGGAAGAGGCTTTCATTAATATTTGTTCCAAATTGTTTTCCCTCGCCTCTCTTTTGTAAAATGGTACAGATTGGATATAACTCCTAAATTGTAGATACCTGAAGAATTGTACTTTAGGCAAATTAAATTCATTCCTAATTTGAAAGAGATCTTGTATTTTTTAAATACCAGCCTCTAGCTAATCTAGATTAACTCCAGGATTGCAGTGAGATTAATCTAGATTAAAAAAGAATAATCTATGCCCACCACTAATAAATATAAAGTGACACTAAATCTGTTGTGAAAAAGGCACCTGACCTCTCAGCCCTGTTCAGCAACTTAGCCATTGTGGGTATAATATCACACCTGCCGCTGTACCAGCATAATATATTATGTATGATGTTGTGACGTTGATGGAGGTTGATATCGGAACTTTCAATGCTCCCATCAGGCATAACATCCTCAGCAGTCACATACAAGCTGACAAAAGCATTGATAACTATCTTCTGTGTGTGTGTGTGTGTGTGTGTGTGTGAGTGAAGAAAGGGGGAAAAAGTCAAAACGACGGTGAAAAGAAAGCCTAGTTGCAGAGGCCGCATGAAGAGTAACACAAGGATTTGTCTGTGATGTCACTGACTGACTGGTTTATAAACAGCTTCTTCTGTAGGCTACTACTTCCGTGTTGCATAACAGTGATCACTGTCCACTCCTTCTTTGTATCTTTACCGCAGCCTTGTTTCAACGCATGTGTTACTGTGTTCATGCAGCAGCATAAAGTTCAGCTGTAGCCAATTTTATGACATTCCGTCACGCAAATGAAGAGGGGAAAAATGTGAGGGCAAAGGTGGTTCAACCTAAAGGTCCCCAGAACGCAGGTGTGCCTCAGGATGCGCAACTCATCTCATGACTCCCCTATAATTACAGGCACTGATGAGAATCTGAAAGCACTTATGCATAATTACTTCTCTCTGTAAGCCAGGTAACAGCTGTCAGCAATGCATTGCCAGAATGTCACTATTCCACAACAGGAGAAAGAGGGAGAGACAGAAGGGGGCACAGACAGGAAGGGGTTGATATGCACAGCATAACCAGCTGGAGACAAAACGAGAAAGAGAGAGAGAGAGGGAGGGGGAGGGAGAGGGGGAGGGAGAGAGACGGATGGACGGATCCCCTATGACTACACTGAGCCAGCATCACAATGAACCTAAATTTAGTCTCCCATCACAATTTATTGCATATGCAGTAAGGAAAGGAGAGAGAGAAATAACAGAGACACAGCAATCCAATAAAAGATTAAATGAGTAATGTAGTCGGTCTCAAAGCAGTGAGGGAACATACGTGAAAAGTGTTTGTTTGTTTTCATTTTCGATTGGCCACCGCTCAAGCGAGCATGAGGGAGGTACAAGGCTCACCTCTACAGGGACAAGTGGAATCAGAGGATTGTTTACAGCGCCGATGTTGCTGTTATATCATCTTTGTTTTCCGTTAATTCACTTGTACTTGGTGAGAAAATAGCATCGGCTCAGATGTATTGTGGATGGGGGCACTATGGGGGAAAAAATGAGATTGCCTATTCGTCAGTAGAAAGTGGCTTCTATGCAGAAACATATGGTAGCTTAAACTGTTTCAGAGCTCATTTATTGGCTCTCTCACTACTTTGCTTTACTTTGTCTCCATTTTTGTCAAATCCTATCCGTCGCTCACTAGTCACTTTCTCTTCATCAATGATGCTCTTCCTCTGACTCTCCCTCCAGTACTGTATGTCTTGGAACTAGGGATGAAAGCTATTTCTTCCATTGCTACTGTTATTGTTATTGTCATATATCACCCCATAAAGGACTTTACATAGGACTTTTTATATATTTTTGCGGCTTACGCCTTTTATTGTTTTTTTTGAAGGGACAGACAGTAGGCTGACAGGAAACGGGAGAGAGATGGGGGAAGACATGCAGTAAAGGCCGTGTCGGGCTCGGGAGTCAAACCCGCGGCACACTGCGACTGGATTACCAGTCGGGTACCCAGACGGTTACGCCACCGCCTGGGCCTACAGTGGTAGTATTACACTGAGAAAATACTCAACTGCAATTGGCAGTTAAAGCTCATTTTTAATATGATTGCATTGTCAGAAATGTTCAAACGTGTTTGAAAACAGTGGACATAGCAGATTACACGTTAGATTGGACATTATAGATTCAATATTTTCTCCACTTCTTGTGCCAATCCCCTCGCAGAATATAATGCCATAAGCAGTCATCTTCATCAAAAGTGCCACCAATAATAACTCACATTCAATATCCTTTGAAATTACTGACAACCTATAGCAGTTATTGAATTTTGTGAGTTCTTTTGAAATACAAATGAATGGATTATTGTTCTATGAGGATGCTAGGCAGAGGATAAACAATCGAATGAAGATGCATTTGGCCGCCTCCAATATTTACTGATAAACAGATCTAATTATGACCTTGAGGAATTAATATGGTGCATGGGGGTGGACTTCAAAGGCTAATGTGAGATACAATATTTATACATGTTCTTCTGCATCTGCAGTATATTGAGTAAATTAGCCAATATGAATCAACTCATGAACAGAAAATATTCATCAATGTTCCCACATTAATATTGGTGTCACTGGTCACAGTAGTGCAGTAATCATCTCGCAAAAAATCAACCCCATATGTATTGTCGCTAATGCTAATATCTTCAGAAAAGAGGAAAAATGCATCATCACTAATCTAATTAGTGCACAAACATGTATTCCCTTCATTAAGAAGGTAGACTGGCTTTTGGAACCTTCCACTCTTGCGTGGAAAGTATTTATTTAATTGCTAGACGCAAGCAGCGACTAGCTGGAGCCAATCAGTGGTGTACAGAGGCAATTCTATTCAGATGGTCTACATTAGGGATGCTCCGATCAATCGGTGGCCGATCGATCGTGGCCGATCACCGATCGATCGTATCGGATCGGCCGTGCAAAATCCACCGATCCGCGAAACCGATCAACAAAGCAAAAATCTGCGCAGTTTTACATCCAAAATAATGTTTCACTTTCTCGGTTCGGCACCGCTACTGGAGAAATATAGCGCTGTCGAAGGCAGCGCAACTAAAATCTCCCCCCCACACACCCCAGGGAGAGAGAGAGAAAAGAGAGACAGAGCGAGAGAGCACTCACGTCTTCACCCAGCGGGTCCCCGCGAATCCCGCAATTAACCAGATACAGAGCTTATATAGCCTATAATAGCCTACACTTTAGCAAAATATCATGTCTGATGAGAATGTACTGCGCTGGACTGTACAAGCACCGTGGAGTCTGTCTCACACTCTCTCCAACAGACATCCTCAGCCACGCTCCAAAAGTGGCAGCACCATGGCTGTCGCTCATAGGCTAATCACTCTGTGAGAACTTGTGTGGACTAAGACTTCCTTTTCTCCACAACGGACTTTTTCGCTTCTAAACCCCTTGTTGCTTTTCCCTGTGTGCGTCACTCAGCAATACGGTGAAACAGAACACAAAGATGAGTAGCCTATTTATTTTTTACACGGTGTTTGGAGCTTAGCGTCAGATTTGTTTGTGTTGGAGCGCCTCAGCTCGGTGAAAGAGTTCATGGTCAACCTCTTCCAGAGAGAGATGGAGACGCTACAAACTCTGCTGGAGACACAAAACAACGCAGCACCTCTCTCTCTCTACGTCTCTCTCTCTCTCTCTCTCTCTCTCTCTCTCTCTCTCTCTCTCTCTCGTGTGTGCACTGCTGCGCAATGTCACAGACACAGACGCGATCAATAATATGTAGCATAAATAATAGTCAAAATATAACACTTTCCCTCCATCTGTGACTGTGATGAGCTCCTCACACTGTCACACACATAACTCCTCTCTCGTTCATGCACGCCTGCTCAAATTAGCAGCAACTGTTTGCGTAAATTATATATTTTTCCCGTTGGGGGGGGGGGGGGGGGGGGGGGGGGGAGTCAGGTTCGGTGAGGCCCGGTCGTGCTGTCTCACCCCCCGGCCCGGCCCAATGTTGTTCCGCCACAAGTTGTAAACACATGCTGAGTTGACAAAGATTGACAGATTGATTAGGCTGTGGAAGTATACACACTACTTTAGTGTGGATTTATTGGTATTGGCAATTTAAGGACAGGAGGAGGAGGAGGTGATCAAGCAGCTCCACAAGACCACAACGTTACATTGGTAGGCTCAAGGCTGCATTTTTTTCCCTTTTCTTTCTCTCTCTCGAGGGTGCATGGGATGAAGGGAGCCCCTCCAGCAGGCTAGGGAGCCCCGCTCAGGTTAGCGGAAAATGACCGCGGGGCGCGGGTTGCCAGATTTTTTTATAAGTAAAAAAAAAAAAAAAAAAAAGAATATTAATAAAAATATTAATAAAAATATTTAAAAAGATCGGGATCGGAATCGGAATCGGCCGATCTTAAAAAAAAAGATCGGTGATCGGGATCGGCCCCAAAAAACGTGATCGGAGCATCCCTAGTCTACATGCAGCAATACCACATTATGAGGACATGAGAAAACTAAACAGCAATACACACACTACTACAAACTATTAACGCACACATGCACACACACGCTAATACTGTATAACCTCAGGTGTAGCAAATACACATACCTGGCAACAAATCTATTGACCTGCCCCATCACTATATGGACCATCAATATAGGACTTTGCACAAGGGCACACTGCACACATGCCTATACAATACTGTGCAAATCTCAGGAAACATGATCGTACTGCCAGTCCCCCAGCGTGCAACTGCAAACACACACAAAAACGCAAACGAACATGTTTGGTTTGCTTAACCGTGTCACTCGATAACTGGACTGGGATATCGAACAGTGGAGACAGACTCTCCCCAGTTCTGGAGTGGAAGGACAGTTGCTAACTAGTGTTTAGGAAGCAACCAAGCAAAAGGCCATTATTCAGCGATGCTTTCACCTCTCTCTTTACTATCCATCCCTTAACAAGCATCGACTTCAAAATGGGACACGCATTGACTTCAGAGAGGACTGTCTGTGAGCACCGTGGCCTTGGAGGGGGACAGGAATCGACTTCAAAGGAGACATACTTTGAGACGCATAGGATTCAGAGGGCGGTGGTGGGGATGGGGGGTACATTCAGAGCAGCATTAGCTTCAAATGAGCCATCCTTTATAGCTTATTGACTTCAAAAGAAGAAACGGGTATGAATAGCAATAGGTCTACATAGCGTTTCTGATATGCAATACCAATGGCTGTGAAAGTTGGAGACGGCATAGCTGGCTGGCGCCGGAGAGAAAGATACAGAGGGAGGCGTATCAATGAAAAATAAATAAATAAATAATGGGTTATAATAATAATAACTAGAAAAAGTGCCCTTCTGGGCACAGGTCTCCACCAGGAGAATAGGAGTTTGTGTGATATTTGGCAAAATGTTTAGGAGTAATATAAACATGTTTGTTTCTTGCAACAATTATTTTCATTTTGTTGAGGAAATGCAGAGCCAGATCACTCATAGCATCTCCGAGGATAGAATTCTTGATGAGCAGGACATGTGCAGCATTTTGTACAAAACGGGCTACTCCTGAAAACTTTGGAAGGCAATCTTAGCTAACCAGTGTAGAATCTGAGAAATCCAACAGGCTCATCTTGATCACATGACTACAGAGATCATGTGTACCGATTTGCGTGAGATTTGGATGAAATCAGTGCGACTAATATAAACAATGTGTTTTGCGAGCGTGCGTGCGTGCGTGCACATGCGCGTGCACACTCGCTTTACTTTACTTTACCAACTTGTTGTGTAAAGTAGCGGATAGCCTACATACTGTACACAAATAAACCTGGCAGGATAATAGGAGTAGCCTGCTGTATGTACACAAACAAACCACTTTTATCTGACTCCAGATCTGCAGAGCCGTCAGGATTCCCGGGCCAGGTCTTCACTTTAAGCACGAACTATTTACTGTAATGCGACAATCACCTCTATTCTCTCTAATGTACTGCATTATTTTTGCGTGTAACTTTCAGCATTTGATTTATGTGATCGTCTGGCCATATTGTGATAAGGGCTTCTATCTCTTCATGAGACCACGTCTGTCCACGGGACATCTTTACGCTGCGTAATAATGCCTTCTCCTTCCTCGTGTGCCAAATACCAAATTTTTCATCCCACATTTTTATGTTCATCCCCTATATTTGATGCGATTGCATTCACACCTGCCGTGATCCGCCTTCTGGTGCGCTTGGAATCGAAGCGAAACAAAGGATTTGTTTAAATCGCAGTAAAACATCTTGGTGTGAATGTGGCAGTGTGACTAGTGAGCAAAAGTTGAATTGTAATTGCTGTATTAAACTAGAATCAGTGAGCAACATTTCATGGAAAGCAGCAGACCTGGGAATAACTCCCAACAGCAAAGCACATTCATGCACACGCACGCACGCACGCACGCACGCACACATACAGTAAAGTACTGTTTCTCTCGCAAGCATACTGACTTATTCAATTTCATACCCACACAGTCCCAGCTGTGTGTCTGTCACTGTCAGTCAGTCATTCCACTGTTAATAGGGCTGTGAATTGGCCTAGCTGGTCTAAATGAGATGTGACGGATGCAGGGTCACTGCCTTCATTTTAAACACAGACAGCTAAGGCGGGGGGGGGGGCAATTACTGTCAGTTTGTGGTAGAGATACGCATGTGCCAACCCCGGGCTACAGCCTATAGGTACACTTAAACGTAACATTGATTCACTGACTTTGGGCCCACTTGGGGAGGGGATAAAGGGTGAGATCATGAATTCTAAATTATATTCCTAACGTTATCATTAAGCGGAGGAAATCATCTGCAAAAAAGAAATGCATATCACCAAATATGTATTTTCCTTCATGTTGTGAGCTGTTCTAATGCCCGCCAGTTTACCATGGAAAGCCGTTTTAATCCTGCTGCGGCTAAGTCCATCCGGCTGGAACGAATTGGAAGGAAGCTGACAAGGTGATGGGAAAGAGAAAACTGACAGGAAATCCAGATTGGAGGAAATTTCCTGAGAATGTTGAATTGACCCTATACACAGGAATGAAGCAGGATATATGTTAACATATGACAGCTTAAGTGGCACTTGACTTAAATGGAATTTCTGGTTCTTAGACTGGCTTTAACGTTTATCCAGGAAATATTTCCTGTGCACGGATCCTTTTTCAGCAATGCCTTGCTTCACATCCATAGATACACTTGCACACATTTCCATATCTGCTGCAGGCAACGCCCAAACTGTAGCATAATAATCCTGCCTCACTACACAGTTCAGTGTAAAAAGAAATGACCCAAATGCATTTTTACACTTGTCTACTGTAAACTTGTCTAAAGGCAGATGCTTAAATAAATAAATGTGTAGGATAACAGGAAAGACTGTGATGGGAAAGACTGTCATCAAATCCAGATTGGAGGAAAACCAACACACAAAAGCCTATACTTTATTCGAGGAAAACAAACACAAAATAGGCCTATACTTTATTTGAGGAAAACAAACACATAATAGGGCTATACTGTACATTATTCAATAGCAAGGATGTTGTTCCTTTTTACTCTCTCTAGAGCAGTGGTTTTCAACCCTTTTCATATCAAGGCCAATTATGTATTCGGCATTTGAGCCACAGATCACCATTTGATGAGATTTAGCCTCTCTGAACCAAAATTAAATAATATTTTTGTCCACAATTCCATGCTACGTATATATTGATGTTAGTACCATTAGGAGAGATAACAGGAAAGCATTGATCAAAATAACAATTCTTCTACATTCTCTAACTGTGTAGACTTCTTGTAAATTGGACTGTATAGTAGTAGTTGGATAGTAATGCAGCATATTAACCCCTTGAGTATTATGTATGCACCCTTGAGCACAGCATGGAGCCGCTCAAGTATAGACCGATTCCGTAGTGGTTTCATGGTCGCAGCCTACTATTTCCTGTAGGCGGACTCGACGTAGCTGCGGGGATAAAACCCTCACCAGGCGCACCTCTTCCACTACAGTGAACGGCAGAGTGACTGATGTTAGTTTGCCTCAAACTTTACTCCTTTACCTGCTTTTTTACTAACACTAACATTACAAAGATGCCCAGAACATCGAGATGAACCTGTGTAGTTTATGGCTGCTCCAACAGTAGTGGCAACATAAAAAATTAAATTAAACGGAATGTCTAATATCCACCGCGGTGGCTGAGACCAGAGCCATTGAGTAATGGTTGAGACGAAGCAGGGAAAGATACATATCGCCAGTCTTACCCAATACCAAATCTTTCTGTTTTATGAACACAAGGCTGCTGTATTTTATACCTCATACTAAGCATTTAAAGTATGAGGTATAAAGTACACTGGCGTTATGTATCTTTCACTGCTTCGTCTCAACCATTACTCAATGGCTCTGGTCTCAGCCACCGCGGTGGATATTAGACATTCCGTTTTATTTTATTTTATTTTAACATCAGTCACTCTGCCGTTCACTGTAGTGGAAGAGGTGCGCCTGGTGAGGGTTTTATCCCTGCAGCTACGTCGAGTCCGCCTACAGGAAATACGTAGGCTGCGACCATGAGACCAGCTACGGAATCGGTCTATACCTGAACTAATCCCCAGCTACGTTTGTTGCTGGGCATTTATAGGTTCCATGCTCACACTTACCCAACCCCTCTGGAGGTTTGAGTCCCTCTAACCTGTGGGTTTCTGCTGGTGGAGTACAAGTACATATTATTTCCTCTCTCTGAGCCTCACCATGTCCTCTGAGGCTGACAGTGATCTGGTGCTTTTGGTAGGGATAATATTAGACATGCTAGTGCTGTGGGTTTTATCTTATACATATTCACAGATTTCACGCACGCATGCATGTTGCAGGTGCGCACACACACATGCACTCACACACGCACACAATTGTGAAAACACAAAGCATCCACGCACACACACACACACATGTGCACACGCACACACACACGCACGCACGCACACCTGCCTGCATGGTGCATTAACTCATCATGTGCTCACATAAACACACACACACACACACACCCCATGGGTGACGGCACCTATCTGCCACCCACAGAAAGTGACCTGGGTTAAACAGGTAATGACTGCTTGTCCCACTCTCAGGATTAATGGGCCGTGGAGAGAGGAGATAAAGGCACAGCATTACACTCCTACTCGCACGCACACACACACACACACACACACACACACACACACACACACACACACACACACACACACACACACACACACACACACACACACACACACACACACACACGCATGCACGCACACGCATGTGCATGCGTGCATGAAAGCAAATATTAAGTTTGTTGGAATATTTCCGTCTGGGTGAGCCTCGCTTACAGAACCAGTGGGCAATTTAATTTTTTAAAGATGATTATCCCTTTATAGCAACTACAACCATTGGGGGGGGGGGGGGGTGATCAGGTGTGATCAATTGGCTAATAAAGGGCAAGGTGCCCGTTGGGGGTGATCAGGTGTGATCAATTGGCTAATAAAGGGCAAGGTGCCCGTTGGGGGTGATCAGGTGTGATCAATTGGCTAATAAAGGGCGAGGTCACGCAGCATTGTGATGTCAGAACATCATTGTGATGTCAGAACATCATTGTGATGTCAGAACATCATACTGATGTCAGAACATCCCAGATCCATGTGGAGATCTATAGGGATAATCTGGATCCGGGGTCTGTCCGGAGCCCCGGGGCAAAGGCTTTTGTGTTGGTTCTGGACAACCGGCGATCCGACGCACTGCACTTCCTGTGTCGTAGGGCGAATGGTTCTTGAGTATTACCGACGTACACTACGTACACACGTACACACAAAGACATGGTGCATTTATATTAGCAAGTATGCGTGTGTGTGCGTTGGTATGGGGGGAGCTTTGGCATGGGGGGTCAGATCAACGTGGAATTAATTCTGTACTGGCCATATAAGGAGCATGTCTTGATACTTTATCAGATCAACATATGGAATGTCAGAACAGGTCAGCTCCATACAGTATAATGGAGATCTAAGGGTGGTAGCGGGGACATTCTCTTGAGTGTACAGGGTTTGATGAGGGCCCAGGTAGGGCCAGGCCTTAATTTTTGGGCCTGTTGAGAACTCTAGTTTCTGACATATATCCATATATGGAGATCTAAGGGTTTGAGGTCAAATGTAGAGTTGCTGGCCAATATTGATGACATCAGGGATCTCCATATATGGGCTTAACTGTGACAGCTGGTAGCATTAAATGCTACCAGCTGTCACAGTTAAGCCCATCTTCTCTTCTATTCGTAGCATACTGCATATCCTCCTACAAGTAAATTGCCCATAGTAAATTTTACTATGACATCAGGATCTCCACATCTCCATCCCTGATGATGTCACGAGACCACAACCTTTGGTCGCAATAAATTAATAACCAAAAGTAAACTAAACAAAGTATTTCCTTCCTTACGGTAATGCAAGTATTCCATTAATTTATGCCAGGTGCGCCCGTCCCGCATAATGAAAGAATTCCATTCATTTAGGCCAACATCACCAGAGTGTCCGCCCTGAAACTGGGAGGTCGAAGCAACAAAATGGTATGTATACAGTACACATTGGAATTGGATATATCCCTCGGGAACAGTATGTACTGTATATGAGATTAGACATAAGGTACATTGATATACCAGCAGGTGATAATGTGCATAATATTATGAATCCTCAAAATCTTCTCTTCTATTCGTAGCATACTGCATATCCTCCTACAACTTCCATTCTCCCTGCCACCTCATCTCCTCTGGTTCAATTCATGGCTCTCTTTCATATTTTGACCTATTACTCCATTGAATGTCAGATCCTTATAGATGCTGGAAACAGTTGACTGACAATGCTTTGATGCCTGGAAAAGAGCAGAAGGATCCAAGTACAAGTCCATATAATTCAGACCATTCAGTTGGCTGAAAACGTGAAGCTATAGGGACAAAGGATACTGTATGACACACACCATGCAATGTTTTGGATCATTTGGATGGTCATATTTTCATGAAACTTGGTGGAAATAATCAGTAGGCAAGCTTATTTTTTTTTACACACATCTTACCTAAAATGGTGTTGCATTTCTTTAGAATACAAATGACCACCAATGTGATCCCTTATTCCCTTCCCCGGTTTTCTTTGTTGTGCTCTATTAGTTGGGTGTTACTTTGATCTAAAGGTTTGCAGTGACCATGATGCTGTGCTCACACTAGCTGCGACAAACAACAGGCTACAAGCCATTTTCAGTTGAAGCTAACAACATGAGCATACAACGCCAAACAGCTACCTTCAACTTTGTTTCTATACGCTCCAATGACACACGCAGTGAAGCATCTAACAGTCATTTATGTTTCATTGTTTCCACTCCCCTTAATTCCTGCTCCATTCTGTACATGGGGGAAAAAAATCATTCTGGCCATGAATCGGTTCTTGTGCTATTTAACCACTTATACACTTCGTTGAACGGAGTCCCACAGGGATCTAGACTTACACCTCTTTAATCTATGCAGAATTGTCAGTTAGTTATTCAGTAGGCTAACCGTCAATGAGTAATTCCCCATGCAAATGTGAGGGCATTTCTATGTATGAGATATACAGTATAGTTTTATGGCACAGCTCTGTAGGATTAGATTCAAATGTAAAGCCTTGGTAATTATTATCTCCAGTGTGTGTGTGTGTGTGTGTGCGTGTGCGCGCATGTGTGTGTGTGTGCGTGCGTTCGACATGGCAACTCAGTGGTGTCTCTCATGGCTCAAGTTTGCATGAGACATACTTTATCCCCTACTAGTATGAGGGGAGGGGGGGGGGGGGGGTGCGTGACCATTTAGGAAGAATCTATGCTCGCGTCTATGATGTCTCAGGTACGGCAGCCGAGGCACTCAGCGAGAAGTCGAAGCCGAAGCTTCGTTGTGCTAACTTAAAGTACCTACAAATGTAGTCCCCCTCTTTTTTTCTCTCTATACCAAATCTCTTCATTGCAAATAGTGGATATAGAAGCTCACAACAAGGCGCAGGTGATTCATTGGTAGAGTAGATCTTCGACAACTTTAACCTGTTTTGCTCATCTATTATGGCATGCACAGAATACTATAAATGGTCGGGTTCATTTTGTGGTTAATGTTATTCACTGGCAGTGATTGACACATCTACACGTCTACACATAATCCATTATGTAGGCCTACTAAGTCAGTGTGTCATCCATGTACCTCAAAAATGTCAAATTAAAAACCTGGTTTGTTGAAATATTGATTCACATACATCTTTTATAAGTCACAGGATTTAATGCATTATCAATGGGCTGGCTTGGTGTCAGGGCTGTTTATTTTCACCCATGGGGAAATACATACTGTACAACTAGTAAATACAAATCAGAACGGGGGACATTGTATAAGAACAAACTCTATAGTCAAATTAAGATCTGCGCTAAAATTGTTGGTAGGCCTGTGGAGGTCGTGTTACATTCCTTTAAAGAAGCCCAGACCAAGAGCATGCTTAAACTGGCGAAGAGTATCTCCTCTGACCCCTTACATGTTTTAAATGATGAATATCAACTGTTGCCCTCCATGAGGCGCTTTAGAGTCCCTAAATATAAGAAAAACAGGCTAAAGAACTCTTTTGGACACCAGTCTGTTCTGCTTTTAAACCAAAATCGGTAATCCAGAGGATATGTTCTTGTTCCTGTCTGTTTCTGTGATTTGTGTCTTGTAATGTATTTTTTTGGTAATGTATTGTGTCTGTCTTGTCTGTATCTTGAACGGTGACGTCAAGGACGCAAATCCCATTTCAGTGCAAGCTGACAATAAAGTTGTATCGTATCGTATGGCCTAGAATACTAACTAGGGGACAACGCAACGCATAGATCTTGGCTGCACCTGGTGAGAGCAGGAGTGGAGATGGTGAGACGTGGGAGGGGCCCGGACAGTAGTCAACCCACAGAGCCTAGTCCTTCCACGCTCCGGACCTCCCAGTTCCGGACTCCCTGCAGAATAGTTTGGGAGCGGTGGACGGTGTGGTCTTTCCCTAATGCAGGGGTTCCCTGATCGTGGGTAGCTACTGGGACGTACTGTAGGTCGGGGCTTGGGCCACCTGTGTGAGGGGTATAATGTTGGGCCCGAAGCCGAAGCCCCAATGACCTTGGGATACATCACTGAGGATACGTCCCAGGTGCATCCATGCCATGTTTCTTTTTCGTTCTTAGGGAATATAAAAAGCATGTAGGAAGACAATTAATAATACAACTATTAATGAAATAATTTTAGTGTCAGATTAATTTCATGATTGTTTTAGTTAATGTTGGTGCTTTTTGGCTAAGGAGATTCCAAAGACTGGTATTAAAGATAATGTAGAAAGAAAAAAACATAGAGCTAGCTAACTCTATGTTTTTAAAGGAAACAGATGAAAAATATATAATTGACATTGTCAAGATAGCCAATGGTCATAATGGAATTGACATGGCATTAGTTGTCTCCACCAGGCCGAAGGCATGGGGGGAGAGTATGTTTTGCACTCCGTCCGTCCGTCCGTGTGTGTGTGTGTGTGTGTCCGTCCGTCCGTGAGCAGCTAATCTCGGCCACCGTTAACCCGCTCGATGCCAAATTTTGCACACACACTCCCTGGATGCCAACGATGAACCTCTGCCCCAAATTTTCCAGAACGGCCTGTTATAGCGCCACCAGGAGGCCGCTTTGTGCAAAACAAGTTTTTGCACAGTACACCTACAGATTTTGTCCAAACATCACGCAAATTGGTACACAGTCTCTCTAGAGCCATTCAACGAAACCGGTCTTTCACATTTCTCAGACTCCATCCTGATTGGTTAAGATTGGCTTCCAAAGTTCACAGGAGTGCTCAGTTTCAAACAAAATGCTGCAAATCATGAACACATCGCGTGATTTCCGTGAAATTGTGCACCCACATTCCCACTAGGCCGAGGACGAAATGCCACATGAACAATTTCAACTCAGACTCAAGGTGGCGCTATAACTGGCAGAAAAGTGTTTTTACCTCTAACTGCACGGATCTGTGGATAACTTTGTATGCCAACTCCCTAGAGGCCAAGGAAAAACCTTTGCCTGGAATTTTTGTCTCCACCAGCCGAAGGCTAGGGGAGAGTATGTTTTGCACTCCGTCCGTCCGTTTGTGTGTCCGTCCGTCCGTCCGTCCGTCCGTGTGTCCGTGACCAGCTAATCTCGGCCACCGTTAACCCAGTCGATGCCAAATTTTGCACACACACTCCCTGGATGCCAACGATGAACCTCTGCCCCAAACTTTCCAGAACGGCCTGTTATAGCGCCACCAGGAGGCCGCTTTGAGGAGGCCGCTTTGTGCTAAACAAGTTTTTGCACAGTACACCTACAGATTTTGTCCAAACATCACGCAAATTGGTACACAGTCTCTCTAGAGCCATTCGACAAAACCAGTCTTTCAGATTTCCAGAACGGCCTGTTATAGCGCCACCAGGAGGCCGCTTTGTGAAAAACAAACAAAATGCTGCAAATCATGAACACATCGCGTGATTTCCGTGAAATTGTGCACCCACATTCCCACTAGGCCCAGGACAAAATGCCACATGAACAATTTCAACTCAGCCTCAAGGTGGCGCTATAACTGGCAGAAAAGTGTTTTTACCTCTAACTGCACGGATCTGTGGATAACTTTGTATGCCAACTCCCTAGAGGCCAAGGAAAAACCTTTGTCTGGAATTTTTCACATCTGCTCTTTATAGCGCCACCAGGAGGCCCACATATGTAAAACACATTTTCTATTATTACTCCTTCAGATTTTATCCAAATTTCACACAAATCGGTACACATGATCTCCATAGTCATGTGATCAACACAGGTTTGTTTGATTTCTCATATTCCATCCTGATTGACCACGATTGCCTAGCAAATGTAGCAAATGGCCACAACTCCTCAATGCAGCGTCCGATTCATTGCGATGAAACTGTGCACGCATATTCCCACTAGCCTGAGGAAGAATCCTGGTGGAGACCTGTGCCGATTGGCACTTTATCTAGTTCACATCTGCTCTTTATAGCGCCACCAGGAGGCCGACATATGTAAAACACATTTTCTAATATTAGATTTTATCCAAATTTCACGCAAATCGCTATACACTATCTCCATAGTCATGTGATCAACACGGAGCGGCACCATTTCCCATCTTCCATCCTGATTGGCTAAGATTGGCTTCCAAAGCTCACACGATTCGTCCATTTCGAAAAAAGGCCACAAATCACAAACACAGTGTGCAATTTCCGTTAAATTATACACGCACATTTTCACTAGGCCGAGGACGACATGCCACATTTTTTTCCTCAAAATCAGCCTCACGGTGGCGCTATAACAGGCCAATTCCTGTTTTTAGCTATAACTGCATCGATCTGTATACAACTTATGTATGCACACATGGAAAAACATTGTACCTGCATCCCTCCAACACGAACCTCCGGCCCAAATCTTCCTCAACAGCCTGTTATAGCGCCACCATGAGGCCACAACCTGACCTGCCCTGGTGGAGACCTGTGCCGATTGGCACTTTGTCTAGTTAAGGTATTAATATGTGAATAAACCTCTTACAGTAGGCTACATATCACACCATCTTTGACTGTCTTGTAGGGCTGACCTTCAATTACGTTTCTGATGATCGACGCTTCGATATAAATTTGTTTTGATCTTCGACGCTTCGAAACCCAACGGGGGGGGGGGGGGGCGAGGTGCGCGATGCGAGGCGCGCACCTTAAACAATAGCGGAGAGAAAGGCTTGCTTGGATTGGTCTCATTTATTTAAAGCGATAAGCATTGAAGCAACAACTGTTGCAGCCTTCATGAAAGCAGTGACGAACAAATAATTAGGCTTAATAAAACATCCGACCGTAACAAGTCAACTGCCTGACGCAGGCATTACCTCTAAAAAAAATATATATATAGCCTATAATCAAAGCTTCTCTTCCGATTGAAACTCAGATGTGAAAACACCAAAAAAAAGCACCAGTCCTGGAGCTCCAGGCGCGCTAATTTGCACCGCGGTCTACGCCGCTCTCAGACCCTTCCGACGAGGCTCTTTCTTGGGGTAGAAAAGTGTGGATGACCGCGGCTCAAATTAGCGCGCCTGGAGCCCAGGAGGTCAGGGGCTTTTTCCCCCGTTCCATGCGTGAAATTCGCTGCAGATTTTTCGTCACATAGTTGACACTGTACACCACTTGTTCTTTGTTCTCCACACTTTAGATTTATTTTGTGGCGGCATGAGTGCAGGCTGCTGTGTGTGTGTGTGTTGACTTCCTTGTTGTTACCAAGGACTGTCTAAAGAGGACGAGAAGCGAAGACCGTACGGGCGCCGCCATGGTGCTCCATGGAAGGAAAGAAACATGCGCAGTGGGCTTTATGCAGCCAACACTTCCTCCTTCAGCTTCCTTGGTCTGCAACTGCGCATGTTTCTTTCCTTCCATGGTGCACCATGTGAGCAACATGGCGTCGCCCGTACGGTCTTCGCTTCTTGTCCTCTTTAGACAGTCCTTGGTTGTTACCACGAGTAGTGAGGGGGAGAGGGGGAGCATGGCTCGCGGACCAAAAGCGGCCGCTTTTTTTTTAATGACTATTCGATTCAAAATTTTAAAATCGATTCCCGTGCGTATCGATTGAACATCGATTAATAAATTTTTTTGGGTCAGCCCTACTGTCTTGTATATATGCTTGATTGTTTTGTTTATTTTTTGTTTTTTCTGTGTGTTTCTGTGTGCTGTGTGTAAACACTGGGGTGGAAAGCCAAAATATGTATCTGAAGGTTTGAAGTATATGACATACACAAAGAAGGCGTAGGACCTTATTCTATTTATGGTTATAGCTACAGGTGCATTTGTTTGGTAAGCCTTGTTGCATTGTTATAAAGTTAAAGATGACGAGGTGGCTAATTGATTTTATTAGGAGTGTTTGTTATATTGGTTGCTAATTTGTGGGTTGTTTTCTGTAGATAATGTGGTGGAACCACATTCTTATGGAGGGGGGTGTGACGGCCCTGCCCCCTCTGCCTCTGCACAGCAGGATATCCGGCAGCCTGGGTGATTAGGGCAGAGTGGAGATTAGAGTGGAGCAGGCCATTAGGCCAACTGTGTACACCTGAGTGGGGTGTGGTCTGGGAGAGTATATAAGGGCCTCTCCTTCCATGCTCTCAAGCCAGCGCTCTTACCTTCCTTCCAAGCAGTTGCACACCTTTTACAACACTCACACACAGCACACTCCATATATCCATACACTGCATACATGACTGATTACTGACATTGTCACATCTCACACCAGTTTATTTGATTATTGCTTAACTTATTTTAATTTTAGAATAATAATTATAGAATATAAAAGGTTTGCCTTGTGTGTGGACTCTCACGAAACGTTTTTGAATATTTCGAACATGGAATATAATTTAAGGATGATAACTTTGGCATGTGTTTTATCTATTTTTCCCCCTGTCTTTTCACCATGTATAGTTTTAATCTCTCTCTCTCTTTTTAGGGAAGGAATCTAATAACCTAGATCAAAACTCAATAAATGAATTAAATGCCATGGATATCTCAATAAATGAATTTAATGCCAAGTATATTAACAGTTTCCGTGCCTTGAATGGATTACTCCAGGTTAATGTCGCTGCCGTATCGGACATACCCGCCTTTTGTTTTATGTGTTTAATCCGCCGTAATGTAATGAATCAAAAGAAAATCCGTCTTCGTAGCGGAGTATGAGACTGGATGCCTTCGCTGAGATGACAAAACCGGAAATCGTCACATGCTGTGGGCTGCTAGGGCTTCTGGGAAATTGAGGCCAATGGAAATGCATTGGGTGCAACGCCTCATTGAAACCAATCTTGTGTGCGTCTTCCGCGTGCACCAAGATGGTGGATGCTACACACAGATCATAACAAACCACGGGAGCTTTTTTTGATGGATTTTCGCGGATTAAAAGCCCAAATAATTCAGCGTATGCTCTAAAGGTAATACAACAATCTCGGCAGTGAAGGGGGGTTGATTAAAATGCGGGTTAATCGTAAAAAACAGTCAAACTGTTAATGTACTGAGACTTGCTAAGGACTCAGCCATAAATGTACATGTGCAAAAGGGGATTCTGTAGGCAGGGTCGTCCCAGAGAGAAGTTTAAGTTTGTGCTGCTGGTGTCGGCCTGTGGCTGTTTCAGTGGCCTGCATGGGGCCTTCCAGGTATAGGACAACAGTGTTCCTTATGATAGAGCCATACCCATAATCGCCAGGTGAACTTTCTGGTGAGATTGTAGAGTGGTATAATTTAGCAGCATTGCTTCAGGACAAAGTGGGTTGGTCTGTACCCCAGGTGCATCCTGGTCTAATGACGCAATAGTTGAGGATTGCTTCCAGTTGTCTGGTCCAATGATGCAATACAAGCTGGCCTGTGAATGCCTAACGGCCAAGCTACACCAGGCAATTTTGCGCGCGTGCGTATGCGTTTACTGCGCGCGTACAGTGCGTTTGGATAGGACCAATATATGTCAATGATACCAGCTACACCAGACGCACGGATACCGCGGGCCATCCTACGCGTGCTCTAAAAATAGGATCGGTTCAAATTTTTTTACGTGCGTATGCCCCCATGCGCGCGTATCTATATATCCTCCTGGAAGGTCCCGCACAAACCTGCCGTGCGTCTGACAGATCGATGTAGCCAGGGCATTTGGCTTACGCACGCACGGTCCGCGCGTTTAGAGTAAACGCGCGAGAAAAGCCTGGTGTAGCTTGGCTGTAATTTATCTCAAGTGGTCCAGCTGAGGCGG
This sequence comes from Protomyctophum parallelum, assembly GCF_964188405.1. Taxonomy (NCBI): domain Eukaryota; kingdom Metazoa; phylum Chordata; class Actinopteri; order Myctophiformes; family Myctophidae; genus Protomyctophum; species Protomyctophum parallelum. The sequence goes on from NC_139706.1 coordinate 40,212,942, forward strand.
GGCAGATTGCTTCATGGCCTATATTACCATGGATTGCTGTAGTCCAGCTAGGCTACATGATTCAAGAGGAAATTGGAAATAATTACTTTCATCATTCCCCAAACACAGTGGAGGAGTCTGTTAATTTAAATAATTATGCCTTGTGTCTTGTAATGAGGAAAGGGAGTTACTTAACTTTGGAAACAGGCTTAATGTATAATTGCCGCTTTAACGCAATCTAGGGAGATTAAGTTTAACCACTTAAATGGTATTACAGTATGCTTTGTTGAGTCCCCCAGGGCTCTATACAAATACAATACAAGAAAATAGCTGATAAGCTTAAGTGTTGCTTGCCCCGGAACAGGGATGCTCTATGGTCCGACCATATAGCATCCCTGGTCCGACCATATAGCATCCCTGGTCCGACCATGGTCCGACCATATAGCATCCCTGGTCCGACCATGGTCCGACCATATAGCATCCCTGGTCCGACCATGGTCCGACCATATAGCATCCCTGGTCCGACCATGGTCCGACCATATAGCATCCCTGGTCCGACCATGGTCCGACCATATAGCATCCCTGGTCCGACCATGGTCCGACCATATAGCATCCCTGGTCCGACCATATAGCATCCCTGGTCCGACCATATAGCATCCCTGGTCCGACCATATAGCATCCATGGTCCGACCATATAGCATCCCTGGTCCGACCATATAGCATCCCTGGTCCGACCATATAGCATCCCTGGTCCGACCATATAGCATCCCTGGTCCGACCATGGTCCGACCATATAGCATCCCTGGTCCGACCATGGTCCGACCATATAGCATCCACTAAGTAACCACTAAGCTAAGCAAATCATTCCAAGGGAGTTGGCTGTTCCAACAACTCGTTTTAAAAACTAACTGAAGAAATGTGCATGTTCTCTGACTGAACTGATATGTGGGGTAAAAAACCCAACACAACGTTATATAAAGTCATAGTTATCAAAGGTCTTTGCATGGGGATTGTTCTGAAGATGCATGAACCTAATAGATTAATCTGGTGTCATTCTGTTTGACTCATGAACCACAATATTTAGTTTGTATCTAATACAGGGGCATTCAGTTTTATACCAGTTCAAGACTCTTCATAATATAACTGGAATGGTGCCCAGAGAAATGTAATTTTAGCAGTGAAAGGCCCCTGTCTCTGGAAACACTGCCGGCCCAGGATGTTCTCCACAGGATCCAATGCTGCAGGCTTATGTTCTATAAGCTTCTTCTAGTGTGTGTTTCCACTCTTGGCTGTACGGTTTATCTCAATAACAAAAATAGTACAGAGGGAAGTGGACTGCTTGGATCTGGAAAAATAATAATAAAAGTGAGAGCATTAGTACAAGGTAAGCAGCGTGGGAAAAGGCCATATACTGTCTACAACTAATGGTCTAAAGCAGTCGTTTTCAAACTTTGTTGTGCCCAAGGCACACCAAACGCACACATCTGTATTGCTTAACAAATTGCCTGCTGAAATCAACTGAGGAAGCTCCCACCTGGAATTCCCAGCATTCACATTTTGGCCATGCATTATTGAATGAAAGAAAGAGCGAATCACTGTATTTTATCATTCGATGCATTTTTTCTTAACAAGTTGGTGTTGTTGTTGTTGTGGAAATTAAGGAAGCACTGTGGAGCTTGGAAGTTAGTCTGGCGTTCAATTCTCTCATAATGTCTTGGAGGATAATCACTTGAGAACCTAATCATTGATTTAAATGCCAGCTGATTTGGTCAGTGTTAGCAGCGGTATGACTATAAGCTGCCAGGTCTGGGAAGGGAATTATTTTATATCAGCTACTGTATAACCCAAGGGGGGACATTAAACAGGGGCACACAGCCACACACTTCCTGTTACTCTCCTCGGCACTCATGGGAAATCACTATGGCAACACTGGCAATGTAAATTCAGTGTTTTTCCTTCATTAGTGCGTTTGTGTGTGTGTGTGTGTGTGTGTGTGTGTGTGTGCATGTGTGCGTGCCTTCAAGCACATGCACGTTTGGGTGCACACGTGTATTTTGGATGGCAGCAGTGGACATGCGTGTGTGTGTGCTTGCGCAAACTTATCCACTTGTGTTTATCGTAGCTCATTACCACGACCACGAAAAGCCAAATCCTCTTACGCCAACGAGCTGCATTTAGATTTACTCAAAACACTCATGGGAGAACAACCTCATTCTGACACACATGTACACTAATACTTCACACACGCACGCACACACTCACGCACGCACACAGGCAACGCAGGGTGTGAAGATTTATCCGTGGTGCTCAGGGGATACGCTAGCTCATTTAGCTGTGGCTAGGTTGGTCGGGTAGATGTTTAAGCAGAGGCCAGTGCCGCAAGCCACCAGAGACTTTCCTCGCAGTTTCTCCATATCCCCCTTATTTGCCTTGCTAGAGACACAGATGACTAAAACACACATTGTGAATGTGATTCGGAAGCACATTGTCTCTGATAAACCGTTCTATGGCATCTCTTACTGTGATGTCAATGTTTGGTCAGCAGTGTTGTCAAGTAACTTAAGTAATATATTACTTTCAGTAATACTATTGCTTTTTTCCAGTAATATGTAACTTAACTAGTTACTTTCACATTTTGAGTAATAATATTACATTTATTAAGAATACATTCATTATTACTATTTTCAGACTGGGTTGGGGTGGAGTTGCTTTGCAGACTGCTGATCCGCACTAGATATAGACTCTAGAGCGGAAACGATGCACACTCGTCGGTACGTATAATTATGTGTGAAGTTATGCAGAAGGACGGACCTTAAACCGTCCGGAACACAGAAAAACAACCTAAACTAGTGTGTGTAACTTGTTAGACTGCACTGTTAGAGAGAAGAGACGTAAACAAACTAACCATGCATGGAGGAGGTGGAGGAGACAGAGACACCGGCACAACAAAGTGTTATAACATTCAAAACTTGGAAGTATTCGCATTATTTTGAGTATGTCCGCGATCAAGACGAGATGAACATTATTGTAATAAGTAGTATATTACTGTTATTATTTTGACAACACTGTTGGTCAGAGATGTTTGCACTCCGGTTTGTAGAAGAGAGGAGGTATCCCAGTGTAATTCTCACTGCCTCTTTCTCTCTCCATGTGTGTGATGTTTTTTTTGAGTGGTGCAACCACTCCTAGAACCAGCAATGTCCGTCCATCCCATATGTCTCTCTGTCTGTCTGTCCATTTAGGGTACCAACAGTGGACGCTGTTGTGTTGCACCACTCACTTCAGATTTTTTTTAGCCTCAACTGTTTGGAAAAAAAAACAGTATAATGTCCTCTCCAGTACTTATAACCTCTTTCTCTAAAATCACATGAACATATACAGTATATATTCCTATGCACTCGCTCGCACACACACACACGCACGCACACATGCACGCACGCACGCACGCACGCACACACACACACACACACACACACACACACAGTATGGATTTTGTTCTCTAAGCGTATAATTAAGAGGGACTCTCCATGACGCTTTATTCAAGCCTCACTGCTCACCACTTGATTGCAGGATTGGGCAGAAAGGACAATGCACATGTGTGTAATGTGTGGGCACACACTGTATATCAGTACAGCCTGCAGGTGCATACACCCACAATAGTGTTACACAATTTCACACTTTACAGGAGATTCACACAAATTAAACTGAACTAGTTCAGTTTTCTATTTTGACTCGAACGAGGGGTGGATCCCGATCATAGACTGTAACGGTAGCCACGCCCCTCAGAACATACTCGACTTTATGGTCATTTTTTTAATAAATGGGACCATCATTTTCCAAAAAGAATATTATGACATGAGAAATGAGACTTTAAACTAGTGACTGGAAGCAGAAAGTATTCATGACCATGTTTATTAATGTAATACTGTCTAGGTGAAGTTGGGCCCAAATACATGGACCTCAATGGAGGGGTTTTTTGGGCCCGCAATGACAGTGCCACAACAGGCCATTATATGAACTTTCAGGAAGTCCCGGTTTCCTTAGTGGCTTCACAAAATATCTGTCTGACTGCCCCCCTGGTTCTGATATACAACATCTGTGTATAGTCTATAATAGGAAGTAACACTTGAGCAATTATTCTTTTCCTAACATCAAAGGAAAAACAATGAATAGAACGATAAAGTGAGTTTAGGCAACCATATGTTTTTTTAGTAATGTAATCTATATGTGGTTTGAAGGTAAGCTCTGGGTCGAGCCACACCATTTGAAAAATGTATGCACAGTCCAAGTGTGCTTTCTTGACTGTCTCTTGTGCCAAACACCATGCTGCAGGACTTCCTCTTATTCAAAAGTAATGTTACTGTGGAGCCAGTTCTGAACACGGTTAAAGTCAGAACCATGTCAGAACCAGAAAAATAAATAACAGTGTCCGGTAAATCATTAATGAAAATAGAAAAAAGGAGTGGACCCAAGGTGGAACCTTGTAGCACACCTTTCTCAGTAATCAGATTGGGTACCTTGTGAGACAACATACTGGCACCTATTAAACCTGGCACCTGTAAGCCAATGGCATGGAGCTTATCAAGAAGCAGATAGTGGTCAACAACATCAAAAGCTTTAGATAAATCAATGAAAATTGCTTTTAGCAAGGCTGTAGTGGTGGAAAAATGTGGTCTAAAACCTGATTGGACTGGGGGTAGGATGTTGTAGAGACTCAGATATTGTGAGAGCTGATTATAGATTAGTTTTTCAAAGATTTTTGAAATGGTACAGATAATTGAAATGGGACGATAGTTATTAGGATCTGATGTGTCCCCACTTTTAAAGATGGGGTGACTTTAGCACATTTCCATAATGCTGGGAATAAGCAGGTTGACAGAGACAGGTTGAATAAGTCGGCAAGGGGATACATTAGAATATGAGCAGCAAGTTTGATATATTTGGATTCAAGGCCATCTGGACCAGCCCCACAGCTTTCCTTCAATTCACTGATGACACGATGTACATCAACAGGCGTGATTATTTTAAATTAAAAGGATCCGTTGTGTGTGTTACCACAGATAGAGGAAAATAATAGAATAGTCTCTGTAAATGTAATGGCGGCGCCCATGCGAGCGTACATACAACTTCAGTCAACATAATCACACTGCATAACATCCGATCGGCTTGCCTCCACCTCTCCTCCGGTTTCTCCCTCCTCCCCTCCCCTCCTGTTTGTTTCAGGGGAGGGGGGGGGGCGTCTTGTGTGTAGTGTCTGTCGGAACATGGCGGCTCCCATGGACACCATCATAACAGATCTAAAGTCGGTCAGATTCATGTCTCCTTTCCTTCTGCATACTACGAACAAACAAGAAAACTAACAAACGAATCACAACTTCACGGATTGTATCGTCCCTCTGCGAACTCGACGAGGGACGGTGGATGGTTATGTTTGATGATGATCATCGGTAAAATGAAACAATGCAAATACGCGCTGGTGTGGAACTGGAGGGGCACAGCAACACCACCGTCCCTCGGCGTACTTGGCTAGCCGAGTTGGTACACGATACACAGTGACAGACACGTACATAGATGGATAATGACAATGTTTCTTTGCATTGTTTCATCTGCATGTCTGGCGTCTGCCCGATCCGTCATCATCATCATCATCATACAAAATAAATAAAACAGTAGTAACGTAGCCCTAATATGTTCCCTCAGTCCCTATGCTCATTCTGTAGCTCATTCAAAAGCCAATTACCGACAAAGGGTAAATGGGATCAATGTCTACTTTTTTCCTCGTAAAAGTACATTCAGGGCTTTCATTCGGTGTATAGTATGTATAGGATTTTGTTTGTGTTCATTTTTATATCTGCCTGTCAATGTCTGACATAAAATGGTCCCTAACTCGGCTTTCTGTTCAAGAACAGCACATTGCTACAAAAGCAGGTGTTACATGAAGGTCCAAAATTATAGATAGAAATTAATAGACATCAAATGAAGCTTTCTTCGGCATTCACTGTCGGCCTTGGAAAAGGTTGGTCCACCAATGCTATCAGCATTAGCATCAGAGGTTCCAAGGCTGAGGAAATCGTTAGCAAGCTTTGTGTTAAATGCAACTACCGGTATGCAACATAATGCATGTTGCTGACATATAGTAATCATACTAATCAACCATATATTAACAAATGCTGTGAGCATCTAATGTAGCCTTGCAAATCCTAACTAAATATGGCCATAAATGTCTTGCAAATTAGGATCAGTTTTACAAGACACGTGGACGTCATCTTTCCACCTTTGTAAACGATAATGCAATTCTAAATTGTTGCACATTTGATATGCTCTGTGCCTTTTTGTTTGTGTTGTGCGTGCATGTGCGTTTGTCTTCAAATGTGGAACATAAGAGCCATAAAAGGCTTTTTTCCAGTATGTATATAAGATCTAAAAATAAATGTATGTGCGTGTATAAAGGATGTGTGGGTCATCTGCCCTGAAGTGCTGTACACAAGCAGGAGATTTCAAATTTACATCCATTTTCAAAAGCAACCTCTCACAGTTTGCTTGACAGTCGCTTTGAGGAATTTGTCAGTTCGCTCGCATTCAGAAACCAGACCAATCTCTCCACCTCACACGTGTGACGCACGCACGCACGCACGCACGCGCGCACACACACACACACACACACACACACACACACACACACACACACACACACACACACACACACACACACTAATCCTTGCCCCGGTGGTAAAATTGCAGTGATACATTTCTATAGAATTGCACTTGGAGGCAAAATTGTATAAATGCAACTTGGGAGGAAACCTTTTCACCGTTCCAGGGATTAAATCTTTCTACTAAACCCCAGATCAAATATCTGATTGTTCAGCCCACGGCTGCTTCAAGGTGAAGTAAACATGCAGTCATGCACCCAAACACACACATTTTGATGATAGATTAATGCATCTCACTTTTTGCCGAGCATCTCATGCTCTCAACTCTACTGAAGATATCACATTTCATTCTGCGTTGATAGATTCCACACTTTGTCTTGTTTCTCTTCTTTCTTCCCACCACCACTTTAATTGCTTACAACTGCAATTAAACCTAAGCCAATATCCTCAAAATCCGCTTCTGGGGGTGTAATGCAGGTGCCTTAATGCCTGCAAGGGGGATGCAATAGAGAAGAAGAGTGGGATTATATAAAGCAAAGAAGATAAATTGCTGTTCTTTATGAAATACTTTAAGGATTTAGCCACGGCCTGCTTTTCTCTGTCACAGACTCTGTGGTACACTGGTTTCCAGTTTTATCTCCCTCACTCTTTGATGGTTATTGTCTGACTGGCTTTTCTCTCTGCGCCTCTCTCTCTCTCTCTCTCTCTCTCTCTCTCTCTCTCTCTCACTCTCCTTGCCTCTGCTCTGTCTTTGTCTTTTTCCTCTCTCCTATTCAATCTCACAGCTTTTAATTCTGATGCAAAATGGCCAGAATCAGTATTGCCATCGCAAAGTCACCCAATTGTTAAAAACCCACTCTAAGCAGTAAGAGTCTTTTCACACGAACACCAGTTTAATTAACTAAATTCTGCCCAAGTGGAACCTCGCCTACTAGTAGCCTGTCTGTTCTCTTGGCTATGCAGTCCATGGAGGGAAATATGACTCACATTGGTTCCACCCACACCTGATCATCATGGGATCTTCTCCCGGAAGGCTGGCACACCAACACCAAATTTACACACGCTCACACCTATGTGCAGTACACAAGAATGCTGGATCAAACACACAGTACCCATGACTGAATATTACATCTTCACACACAGTCACACAGTCACACGCACGCACACACACACACACACACACACACACACACACACTATACAGACACGCACACGCACATGCGCAAACAAGCAAACTGACATGATGTATGTGGGCGTAACAAGATGGGCGACTGGTAGGAATCTAAGCTCCCCACTGGGAGAAATAATGAACAGGTGTCCAAAGAACCAGACTCAATGTGTGCGTGCGTGTGCACGCGTGTATCAATCTTTCTGTCTGGCTGTCTCCACAGTTTGCAATGCACTGATATACGCATATTATTGTCTTAAGTCTGAAACGCACGTGCATATCGTGTGGGTCTGTATTTGTTCAAAGCCCACTAAATATCTTTCCACTTTAGCGCGGTAACAGGGCCCATCGTTCATGGCATTGTGGAGTTCCACAAGGGGTGACCCAAATCCCAGCATCCATTCTAAACATCATCAGCATGCAGCGCAAACAAAGGCCAGCGGACTATAAAGCCTGTCACGCAGAGAGTAGAATTAACAACCGCTGCATGGCCGTGATGGAGCGGTCACGCCGCGTGGGGATGATTGACAGCCTTTGATTGCATTTTTATGCATCCGTCTCATTCATCATCATCACGCAGACGTTTTGCAGGCATGGCGGAGATTCCGACAGACGTGCACAAGCACACACATGGCATAATGCATGAGAACGTGTACGCACGCTTAAGAGCGTGAGACTGGGCACGAGAAAACACTTTACTCACAGTATGCAATAAAATGCACACAGTCACACACAAATAAACCTATGCAGGGTCTGAGTAATCTTTACGCCTCAATGTGCCCATGGCGTTTGCGTCTTGTATGCCTGCATGCCTAGTCTCTTCTGTACCCCGGCCAATACTCCCATAGTGGATTGGCAACATTCCCCCGGTGCAGCAGGAGAAATCCTAGCCAACAGCTGACATTCTGACAAACTGTTGTTTGGTGTTTGCACCTAGAGAGAACGGCCATGGCATGTGTGAATGACCGTTTAGCGTTGTTGGTCCGTTTGGTGTCGTGGGTCCCTGTGTGTGTGCGCGTGTGCATACGTACGTACATGCATGCGTTTGCATATCTGTGTGTCTGTATGGTGGGTTTGGGGGTCACATTGGGGTATATGTGTGTGTGTCTGTGTGCGCAAAACCCTTACATATTGTACTGTATCTCTGTGCCAGCAATGCAATGCTGTGCCTACCGCAGTGCCTACCCACATATTAATACAGTGCGTGCGTGCATGAGTGCGTGCGTGCGTGCGTTGTATTTATGCAAGGCATGGCTGTCACGGTCTGTGACGTTTTACGTGTTACCCTGTTCTTGGTTTTTGTTATTGTTTTACCTTTCTGTTGTGTTCCTGTGATTTTGAAGTATTATATTTTCCTTGTTCCTTAGTTGCAGTTTTGCTTTACACTGTGAACCTTTGTTTTGTAGTCTTGTTTTGTGCCTTCCTGTCTGCCCCTGTAGTTCTGTTCCTCATGTCTTGTCTCAATATCCTGTGATTGCCAGTGTTTCCACCTGTGTCCTTAGTTCCCCAGCCTATCCCAGTGTTGATTCAGTGGTGGTTGAGTCAGTGGTGTTCACCTGTGTCTAGTTGTTATCCCATGTCTATAAGTATGCCCTTGTGTTTTCAGTTCTTTGTTCGTTCGTAAAATGTTGTCAGTGTTATTTAGCTCCTCGTGATTCCGTGTATTTTCTTAGTCCTAGTGTTATTTCTTGCTCCTAGTGTTCCCTAGTTTATCCTTGTTCCTGTGTTTGGTCCTGTTCCTCTGGTTTTTGGTTAATAAACCACCGTGCACTCGATCTGCCTTGTGTCTGCCTCATCCTCTGCCTCTTGCTGTAAATTATAAATTGGGGCTACTACCCAAAATATGAGAGTAGGTGTAACGCAGGTTGGTCGCAGTCAATATATTACATTTTGTGATTACCTCTTTTATTATTGATAACACAGGTACTGCTGTTCAGATTGTTCATGTAATAAAGAGAAAGTGTCATGATTGGAAAAATGGGGCAATTACAGTTGCACAAAATATTGTATTATGCCCCAGAAACTTGCAAACTAATACTGCACAATCGGACGTGGGCAATACATACAGGATTACTAAATGGTGACCACCTGACATTGATTATTTATTTTGTTTCTATTTTAGACACGACAAAAATAGTAAAACACTTTCACATATGCACACAGACAACAGGCTGACACGCACACACACACACACACACACACACACACACAAATGCACGCACGCATGCACACACAAATGCACGCACGCACCACACACACACACACACACACACACACACACACACACACACACACACACACACACACACTTCAAACAGCAAACACTGCAAACACATCAAGTGGATATTGGACAAACTGGACAGTTAAAGTCAATTGGAGGAGACTGAAATGATTCTGGGAAAAGTTCTTAGCAGGTCTTCTTTTAATTAAGTTCCCCTTTCGATATTCTTGATAAATTAAATTGCTTTTTCCACTTGACTTTACCATTTTGGATCTGGGGACTGGGCTACAGTAGTAAAACATTCTCTTCAGTAGCAAGTATATTCAAGGGCAGTCTAGTCCACATCACTCTCCCACAACTGCAGTTGCTACTCTGTTAGAAGCCAGTTAAATTACAATGCATCTAGACTTTATTATGTCAATGTGGGTGCCAGGACAGATGGCTCCTTTGGGTGTAAGATTCAAACCAAAGAAAATCAGCCAGCACTCTGTGCTCAACATTAGTACAGTATGTTGCACGTGTGTAGGCACCCATATCAACATTAGTACAGTATGTTGCACGTGTGTAGGCACCCATATCAACATTAGTACAGTATGTCGGTTTGCAATGAAACAGGCATTTTAAGCTCCCGGCATCCATCGTGGACGCCATCTTGAAAACACATTTCTAGTTTTTCATTTTGCGTAAAATGAAAAAATCTCTTTTAGAAATTATATGGGGTTTCAACCATACTGACATATCTAATGGTGGTTTCATTGCAAACGACCACTAGGGGGCGAGCCAAATTAGTTTGTGATGGTTTTTGAAAACCTTATGCCCATACCTAATACCATGCCAAAATTAAAAAAGAAGTTACCAATTGCATAATTGTTGTGATTTTCTTTTACATTACAAAATCCCAGTTTCTAGGCATTTTAGCTCATTTTAGCCACTATATGGACGCCATCTTGAAGACAATGCTTTTCTTGTTGTTTGTTTTTTCTAAACTTGTAGTAGCTATGTTATTTACATAGTAACATAATTATAGTAACCCAAACGTAACAGAATACATTGAAAAATATAGTTTATCAATTATTTTGGTTTTCAACCATACGTATCTAATATTTTAGTCTGTGCAAACAGACCACTAGGGGGCACGACCAACACAGCTTTTTGAAAACCTTATACCCATACCTAACACCACGCCAAAATTCAAACTAGTCACCATAAGCCAAATCTTGGTGATTTGTGCATCCCCAGCTACCTGTATAAATAATGGTACAAATACATACTTAGGTTTTAAATCTGGCTCATTACAGTGATAATCCACCCCTCTTTTTCCCACATACCCTCTGTGTGAGCGCTCAACTAAAACCAAAAACGGCACAAGATTTGTGTACTCTCAGAATGATTACAGACCTAATTAACACGCTGAATTTGGAACGGAGAGTATTAACGACCGATTGCCACCTTAGCGTCCAAGTAAAACGTGGTGGGTTACATCCAGTAAATTTTTACGAGGTACTTTTTTAACTTAATAGCGTGAATAAAACGTGGGACATAAACAGGGTGCACTGGAAAGTAAACTTTAATTTGACTATGCTCACCGTGGCTAACATTCTCTCCGTGAGTATCGATTAAGATCATAATCGATGATGGCAGAGATGCCTCCACTCGTAATTTCCCCACGTTATTTCATCCACATTGATTTGATTCCCCACCCATTTTCCCCCAAAGATTGTCGAGTTGGAAGAATGGGAGGAGGAGGAGGAGGAGGTGGAGGAGAGAGAGCTGCAGGGAGGAGAGGAAAATAAGTAATTGATTAAGGTAAGGGCAGACTCACTGAACAATGACCAATTAAGAAATGGATGATCAGGAACCCAGCTTAATCTGAGTTCATCAATGTGTGTGTGTGTGTGTGTGTGTGTGTGTGTGTGTGTGTGTGTGTGTGTGTGTGTGTGTGTGTGTGTGTGTGTGTGTGTGTGTGTGCGAGGGGGGGGGGGGGGGGGGGCACACTGATCAGCTGGTATACAGCAGGTGGAGAAGATAAAAGGAATAAAAAACACGTTTGTGAGTGTCTGGCATGGGAATAGGTGGGGGAGAGATTCAGCAGCGAGTTAATTGACTATATAAGACCCAAGGACAATCTTTCCCAGAGAAGTTAAAGCTTAAATGGACAGATGACACTGGGCACATCCTTTTTCAGCAAACAACTACAAGCATATGCTTGTGCATGGTGGGGAAAGTGGAGTCGGTGGATACTGTCGTGTCGGTTGCAATGCAACACTACTGAAGAACTGCATGGAGCACAACGATTAACATTATATTCAACTAGACCGGTGCACGGCTGTAGAGTATAGATGGAAGTTGGAGATCCATGCCCCACCCGGCTATGCATCGGTCTGTGTCCCTATTATGGCCATATATGGAGTTTTCTGTTTCTGTCTCAATGTGTCCCTTTATTCCTATATATGGAGTTATGTGTCAGGCATACCCAAGTGTTGTGATGTCAGAACAGGCCAGCTCCATATATGGAGATATAGGGGTGATCAGGTCCAGAACACGGCCGGGCAGAGGCTTTTGTGCTGGTTCTGGAGAACCGGCTAACCGACGGACTCGACACCGGGCACTGGACTCCAGTCCCTGTGGTGGTGTGGAACGTGTGTGTCGAATTTGAAGTTGGTGGGGCGAACGGTTTTATGTGGATTACAGACGTACACATGTACGTATACTGTACGTACGAACATGACTTGGTGCATTTATAGATAGATAGACGTCTAGCACACAACAAACTGAATAGTGATATATGCACCTTTCTACAGAATACGTTGAAATGTCTGTGATATTTCTCACACGCATGCACGCACATCGCACGCACACACACAAACACACAATCACTTACACCATAACAAGCACGCATGCTGCATAATGTTGCATACATTCTCAGCAAGTCTTAGCTCGATGAAAGAAAATGAAAATCATTTCCGATGCATCCTCTCGCCGCCTGTCACTCCACACATACACAAGGGTTTCTGAGCCCATCATTTGTGGCAGATATCAGCAAGTAGCACAGACAGGTGGCTATTAGGCCTGATAAATTATGGATCAAGTTTATCTTACTGGCTGTCTATCTCCCTGTAGAAATAAATTAGGGCCTGTGTGGAAGGCATATTTGGACCATGTGTATGGTTACTATTTCTGTGCTTATAACGACAGACTGACAGACTGAAACTGATGCTTCAGCTCAGTGTGTGTGCGTGCGTGCATATGTGCGTTTGGAAATGTGTGGAAGCGGGTGTTGACAGTGATTAGATGGTAATGGTACGCTCCTCTCTGGGGACCTGGGTTGATTGTGCCTGATAAAGACAAATGAGTTGACAGCAAAGAGTTGGCTTCAAACCACTAGACACTCCTATCTTTCACTCCTCTTTACACACACACAGTCCAAACCCTCAGTCTTCATTAAACTCTGAGAGTGTTAAGAATTGATCCAAATGGACCCATATGGGTCAATTTTTTACACACTCCAAATGAATCACTTATGCCTTATGTAAGGGATAATATCTGCCTATAGGTTGTAGGTCATTGTCGGGAGATAATTCACAGACAGGGGTTTAATCACCCTGAAGGTGATTAACCTGCAGCCGCGCAGCAGGTGCTCAGAGGGTTTGATTAGGCAGCGGTCTGTTAGAGCGTAGCGGTCATTATCCTGCAGAAATAACAGACCGCTGAATTTGGCGATTGACCAGATCAGAATGAATGAATGATGATGAATGATGATAGTTTATTTGGTCCTTTTCAGCACAATACATGACACAATAAATAACAAAAACAAATTGCAGAAGAAAATAACGGACCAAAAGGGTGTAGGCTGAAGCTAGAAGCTTATTTTTGCATACCCCATTGTATACCCCATTGTATGCAGGAAAAAGATTACAAAATGAATCAGCAGTATTGAATCAAGCATTCAACCAAGCCAGAAGCCACGTTGCCTAATGCAAAGATAATGCATATTAGGCTAGTCGCATAATCGCAACGTGTTGTGAGCATGTAGATTGACTATTCTTTTAGATTTTTTTATTATTTTTTATTAATTTAAATATTCATGAAAATGATTGAAACAATAATTTCAACCAGACTGAACGAGTGGTTCAATTAACACATTATTTACTGTACATGCATGCACGCACAGTAAATTAATTGACATACGCTAAACAGAGAGCATGGGAGAAGGACCTATGGAACTCAAATGAGATGAGACTCGTATCAGAGTTGAGACTGGGGCCATGGGGGTGTGTGTGTGTGTGTGTGTGGGGGGGGGGGGCAGGTGGGGCTTGTCCATCAACATGCACCCAACAACGGAGAGAGGGAGAGATTACGGGAATGATAGATGAGAAAGAGGGATAAGTACACCACAGCAGAAAGGATAGAAAGATATATCCTCCTGTGAGGGGCAATAAGAGGGGACCTATACTGATTAAATCTCTATCTCTCTCTCTCTCTCTCTCTCTCTCTCTGTCTGTCTCTGTCTCTCCCCTTTCTCATTGTCTTTCTTTCTTCTCAGACAGCGATTTACAGGCTTTAATTATAGCGAGGAAACAAACAAGGCAATCCTGGGAGAAATAAAAAGTTGTCGCCTTCTACTCCACTTTGGCTCCAATTTTCTTCACAAATGACTCTGCTTAGTAATTAGCGATAATATAACAAAGGAAGAACAAAAAAAGAGAAGGCAGAAGGGCTCTCCTGCAGCAGTATACACACATATTCTGAACTCTAGAGGAATGGCAACGTGCACTAGCTGCTCCAATATTCTTATGATGGACTAGGGAGGGATGGGTGGGCATGGAAAGGGGTGTGTGTGTGTGTGTGCGTGTATGTCGGGGTGTTAACAAATGGCAGTTCTACAGTTCGATAACAAGCACGATCGCTTGGCTAAATTAATATCATCGCAGAGGGAAAATTGCAGTGGTTATAGGCAGGTGTTGGGATCACAATCTCTCACACAGCGTACACAACACGCACGCACACACACAAACACACACACACACACACACACACACCTCACTCCGGTCAACCCTGACCTTGGTGGTAATATCTCGTCCTCATGTCGACCACTCTCTCACCATGGAGACGTCAATCACAGGGTTGCCGTGGCGGGAAGGTTAGCGGCTGTCTGTCAGTCACACTGCCTGATCTGCCCACAGGCACACGCACACACGCACGCACGCATGCACACACACACACACACACACACATGCGCGCATTCTTACACTCGCATCTACATACATGCTCGTACACGTAGACACACGCACGCGCACACATGCACACACTCGCACGCATATAGGCCTATAGTATAGGCCCTATACACATTATATATCACATGCGGGCAATGGAGTCTCATCATTAAAACGGAGCCTATAGTTTGCATGCAGTATAATCGTTTCATAGCATTTGCTTTACACTTCCTAATATTTGCATGGCTGCTAACGAGTGTCCCTGACTCATCCTTTCCTCTTCGTGCTTGGTTAGGGTAATGGCCTTGTTTTTATTATAGTGTCTTCTCCAGTGTTTTACCCTTTATCCTCTCATTTAACACCAGCAATCAACAGCAGTTTGCAGTGGAATGTGCCCAAACGGGGAGAGAACAACTCGCCGCGAGCTGCATTGCTCTCGCAATTAACCTCCAAAACTGCAAGGTAAGGGGAATTAATCTCGACTTCAGCTTTAATTACAAAACAGCGGGATTGTTGGTTATTTGCATGGGTGTATGCACAAACAAACAAACACACACACACACACACACACACACACACACGCACACACACACACGCACACATTCGCGCACATGTGTGCGTAATGAAACAGCCGCACAAACACAATCATGCATGCCCCGATGAAGGTCCTTATTCATACATGAACTGATTAATACAGATGCACACACATTGTGCACCTCAGTCGCATACACTGACCTAAGACATTAAATACAAATAAAAATAAATAATAATATACATTTTAAGTAATTGTAGTTTGTTTTATCACTACCCCAGGTTTCCTTAAGTGGGGTCCAAAATGACCCCCATGCATTTCATAGGAACCTAATTTTAATAGGTTGCCACTGCCACTGTAAAAAAAAAAAAACGCTTACTCAGGTTGGGACAATGCCAGATCTCTGCCAAGTCTCAAGACTTGTTGTGACTATAATAAAATGTAATTGAATTGAAGAGATTGCCTTATACAGATGCTGAAGATGTTTGGCTCAGAATCTGAGAAAGAAATAAAGCCTGCAACACTGGTATGGGGAAACTCTGGTTTATTAATTCTGACCCATGGGAGAGTAAATCAATCTGTCAATGTTAATGCAAAATAGCATGTACCTAAACTCCATCACCTGAAACTATTCCTGTATAGGCTACTTTCTTACTGGTGAAGTGTTTGTGACACCAACATAGCGACATTAATTAAAAATAAAAAAGTAAATAAAGAAAGAGAAAATAAATTGGCTTCGTCTGTCAAATGATCAGACCCAAACAAATTTGGACAGAAAATATCACAAATATTCTAGCAGCAAAGAAGACTCTTTACAAATATTTGGCATGCATATTTTATGATTTTGGCCCCCGTTATGTCAGCATCTTTCCAAAGTTCTGAGCATACATAAATATTGAAAAATGTAAGCTCACTGTCTTCTCTTTGCTCCCTACATTATGAATCCCTTCACATAGCATTAGGTTGCTAGCTAATGATAAGAGAATGGTTTGATGAGTTATGCATGAAAGCACTTCTTTCAACCCCATACTTTGGGTCTGGCTTGGCAAGGCTGCTTAAAGGTTTGTGTGCGTGCGCGTGCGCGTGTGCGTGTGCGTGTGCATGCGTAAATATCAGTTTTCTAATAATGTCAGATATTTTTTTATTCAAATACAGATTTGAGAGAGGAATGCCAAGTACAGTACTTATACTGTGCAGTTCCTGAGTAGTTCCTGAGCTTCTCAAAAAGGTCAAATAATGCCCCAAATCATGTCAGTCTGGCATGCACGCACGCACGCATGCACGCACGTGCACGCACAAACACACACACACACACACTATGGCGCTCGATCCGTGCCACGCCCGACGCTGCTCACGTTGCGTCACGCGTTGGATTTGCTCTGCTCTGCACTGCACCGTCTGAACGTGTTCTTTTTTCCCCATTCATTTTCAATGGGAACGCGACGCGTGTGCGACGCAATGCGTGCATGTGGAACGTATCGTTTATTTCATGTTCTTGCATTTCATAATTGCATTCATTGTGTGTGATTGTGCGCTATAGTGGTGGATACTGCATGGATATAGGCTACTGTGATTTGATTTAGATAGGCCTATATATTTTGTGTTAAAGTTTGGCCTTATAGGCCTATATTTGGGCCTACATTTGTAGGCTATTTTGGCTGCTGCGCTCAGTGCCTTGTTAGGCTACTCGCTAGTCGCTACTGTGATTTGTTTTATTTGGCCTTATAGGCCTATTTGTATTTGGCTGCTGGCTCGTGCGCTGCCTTGTTAGGCTATAATAAAAAAAGGCCAACATTATTTGTTTGTGTGGTCACTGGTCGTGCTTTTACATTTGTTATAGAGGAATCATTTTAAATGTAAAAAAACAGGTATAGGTTATAGCCAATGTGAATAATATGCTACGAATATTTGGGCAAATAACACAGTTAGCGGTCAATATGGTTGTTAACTTGTTGCTGTCCAGTGTCCTCCTCCATGATTGTATTGTGTATAGGCTACTGCTGTGTACAGTATAGTGACGCCACCGCGCGCCTTTCTTTCTCTATTAACTTGCGGCCTCGCAATCTGTTTCTGTCTGTTTTTCGATCTCAATAGACATTTTGCGGGTTTAGCGGGACTAAACGATAAAATTGCGGGATGGTGCGGGACTAAATCGGATAAAAAATGTTGTGGCGGGCGGGAGCGGCGGACAGGCCGTCACCGCGGGAGGTCAAAAATAAAATCAATGCAGGCGCGGGAGGGAGTGGGCTGAAATTCCACGGGAGCGGGCGGGAGCGGGATCAATAAATCACTCCCGCGCAGGGCTCTAGTATGTGGACTCGCATCACCAGCCAGGTGAACAGCGTCTCCCAAGTCGAGAGAACAAGAGCAGAGGTTTGTTTGACATGCTTGAATATACTTGAATATAGATTTGAATAATAAATATATATGTGATAGCCTAGCTTTGGAAAAGCGCTAATTTATACCATTCATTAGGTCAAGAAGAAGTGGTCGGATATCAAAATGTGGACGGAAAAAAATGCGTCCCAGCTCCGCCAGGCTCAGCTGCTGACTGGTGGTGCATGGTCAGGTATGTTATATCACATTGTTGATTGTTTACTTGAGACAAAATTAACGTGTTGATTAAATGTAATTGCTTAAACATCGGGAGCTTAATTTATTTCCATTGTGATCCTCTGACCAGACTGATCCAGACCTCACAGACCTCACAGAGGTGGAGAAAAGGATAATTGCCATTATTGGCTCTGAGTCCATTGACGGACTGGAGGTGCCCGGCGGCGACACTGCCGTGTCCGATGTAAGTAAACTAAACTAAACTAGGTAGCCTGCATGCCTATATCACATACCAGTAACCAAAACCTATTATTGGACCATATAGGAAATGAGTACAATATTCACACATTCAAATACGGGTTGAAATATTTATTTATTAGGCCTATGCCGCCTATCCAATGTCATTTCAGAGAAGGCTATACACTGACACGAAAACGCGTATTCAGGGCGGAGTCACCACCCCCAGGGTAAGTTGTGATTTGCTCTCGTTCACTGCAATGCAATTTGCGGCATTTCCAAAACAATATTGCGCAGAGTAGCGATTATCAAACGTATTTGCAATGCCATACGTTGAAAGATCTGTTGCCCGTGGACAAGGCACGCTACCTCCGCAAGTTAGATATTATCGGCATAGATGTTTGTCCGTATGTGATTAAGGATTGGAAAAAGTTGCATTGGCAGCAATAGAAAATTCTGCCCAGGGTAAAAAAACGGATGTGACGTTTTTGGGCGTTCCTGTCTTGTTTCGTGTCAGTGTATAGCTGCAGCGGTGAGCCGCCAGCTCACAGCAGCGGTGCGGGATCCTCCCTTCAAATACATCCATAGTCAATCTCACGGCGAGTGTGGATAGAGTCGGCAGGCAACTGCAGAATAAATACAACATTTTTTGGGAGTAAACATTGTGCAAAGAGTATTTCTTAAACGAGGGTTTTTTTTTTGCTATATGCCTTGATTTTACATCGAGCTTTATAGGTGCCCATATTTCAATCCGTTGCCTTTGCTGTTATATGCCAATGTTTTTAAACCCTCTTTGAATGAAGTGAGAAAAAAGTGAAGTGCATTTTAACATGTGTAACGTATCTGGGCCAATTCCAAACTATACTTTACTTACTTTTTTAGAACCGCCTTATGAGGTCCTCTCTCCTCTGTCTAGCCCTCGGGTAGGGGTTTTCCTTATGAGGTCCTCTCTCCTCTGTCTAGCCCTCGGGTAGGGGTTTATGAGGTCCTCTCTCCTCTGTCTAGCCCTCGGGTAGGGGTTTTCTTATGAGGTCCTCTCTCCTCTGTCTAGCCCTCGGGTAGGGGTTTTCCTTATGAGGTCCTCTCTCCTCTGTCTAGCCCTCGGGTAGGGGTTTTCCTTATGAGGTCCTCTCTCCTCTGTCTAGCCCTCGGGTAGGGGTTTTCCTTATGAGGTCCTCTCTCCTCTGTCTAGCCCTCGGGTAGGGGTTTTCTTATGAGGTCCTCTCTCCTCTGTCTAGCCCTCGGGTAGGGGTTTATGAGGTCCTCTCTCCTCTGTCTAGCCCTCGGGTAGGGCTTATGAGGTCCTCTCTCCTCTGTCTAGCCCTCGGGTAGGGGTTTTCCTTATGAGGTCCTCTCTCCTCTGTCTAGCCCTCGGGTAGGGGTTTTCTTATGAGGTCCTCTCTCCTCTGTCTAGCCCTCGGGTAGGGGTTTATGAGGTCCTCTCTCCTCTGTCTAGCCCTCGGGTAGGGGTTTATGAGGTCCTCTCTCCTCTGTCTAGCCCTCGGGTAGGGGTTTATGAGGTCCTCTCTCCTCTGTCTAGCCCTCGGGTAGGGGTTTTTCTTATGAGGTCCTCTCTCCTCTGTCTAGCCCTCGGGTAGGGGTTTTCTTATGAGGTCCTCTCTCCTCTGTCTAGCCCTCGGGTAGGGGTTTTCTTATGAGGTCCTCTCTCCTCTGTCTAGCCCTCGGGTAGGGGTTTTCTTATGAGGTCCTCTCTCCTCTGTCTAGCCCTCGGGTAGGGGTTTATGAGGTCCTCTCTCCTCTGTCTAGCCCTCGGGTAGGGGTTTATGAGGTCCTCTCTCCTCTGTCTAGCCCTCGGGTAGGGGGTTATGAGGTCCTCTCTCCTCTGTCTAGCCCTCGGGTAGGGGTTATGAGGTCCTCTCTCCTCTGTCTAGCCCTCGGGTAGGGGTTTTCTCTCCTCTGTCTAGCCCTCGGGTAGGGGTTATGAGGTCCTCTCTCCTCTGTCTAGCCCTCGGGTAGGGGTTTTCTCTCCTCTGTCTAGCCCTCGGGTAGGGGTTTATGAGATCCTCTCTCCTCTGTCTAGCCCTCGGGTAGGGGTTATGAGGTCCTCTCTCCTCTGTCTAGCCCTCGGGTAGGGGTTATGAGGTCCTCTCTCCTCTGTCTAGCCCTCGGCTAGGGGTTTTCCTTATGAGGTCCTCTCTCCTCTGTCTAGCCCTCGGGTAGGGGGTTATGAGGTCCTCTCTCCTCTGTCTAGCCCTCGGGTAGGGGTTTATGAGGTCCTCTCTCCTCTGTCTAGCCCTCGGCTAGGGGTTTTCCTTATGAGGTCCTCTCTCCTCTGTCTAGCCCTCGGGTAGGGGGTTATGTGGTCCTCTCTCCTCTGTCTAGCCCTCGGGTAGGGTTTATGAGGTCCTCTCTCCTCTGTCTAGCCCTCGGGTAGGGGTTTATGAGGTCCTCTCTCCTCTGTCTAGCCCTCGGGTAGGGGTTTTCCTTATGAGGTCCTCTCTCCTCTGTCTAGCCCTCGGGTAGGGGTTTTCTCTCTCCTCTGTCTAGCCCTCGGGTAGGGGTTTTCTCTCTCCTCTGTCTAGCCCTCGGGTAGGGGTTTTCTCTCTCCTCTGTCTAGCCCTCGGGTAGGGGTTTTCTCGGGTAGGGGTTTTCCGGTGGGGGGGTCAATGGGCATCGGCTCATCTGGTGGGAGCTGACGGTCTTCATCCAGGGGCACGCCATTGACCAGGGCAATATTGTGCAACACCGCACAGGCCAATATGATGTTGCATGCCTTCACTGGCTTGTACAATAGCGTGCCCCCATTGCTGCTCAAGCAAATCCACCTGCCTTTGATACAAACGAATGCATGAAACGTAAATATACAAATAATAAATGATGTCAGAAAATAAAGAGCTAGGCTACTACACATGTGACCAAAAGCATCTCACCCTTTAACAGGCCAATGCAGCGCTCTACTGTACCACAGGTTTTAATATGCGCAGCTTGGAACCTGCGCTCCTGGGCAGTCGCTGGATCCTGCAATGGCGTGACTAAATAGTCAGCCATTGCTATAGCCTTTGTCACCTACAACACAAGTCCCACCGAAAATGTAGTAAATGTAATACATTACAATACATTCGATATTTAACACAGCCTATATACTCACCCACGAGGTAGCTCCTGCCACCCAATGCACCAGCCTCGAGTTGGATTCCTATATTTCCGTTGCGGAATATAAAGGAGTCATGACTCATGACTGACATGAGCCGAAGCACCCGCTGGCAAAATAATAACCCACCAATAAGCCCTTATCCAACACAAATTAACTAATTTTTCTCAAGCCGCACAATTTCACTGGAGCGCAGTGCTTATATGCACGCAGACAGCACATGATACAGGCCTACATGTCCCGTCCCAAACACTGAGGACAGTGAGGAGGTAAAGTAAACTTGTATATAATGTGTCAAGAAAAATAGATTCCAATTACTTTTCGGTGCGCACTCACCATGAATCCAAGCAGAGGTCCTCACAAGTATAGGTAAAACACCGCCGCCACAGTCCCAATGGCCCGTTGCGCAAAAAGTTGGGGGCTTATAACTGACGTTATAAGAAGATAACGCCCCTGTCTCTAGTCCTCTTAATAGGTTTAGAATCCATTTGAACTCACTCAAGTTCATTATGAGGCTAGACTCTCTAGTCCTCTTAACAATATTTTTAGAATCTGCTTTTCCTTATAGCCTACCACTCGGCATTTAATACTGTTACAACATGCTCAGGCATATATCATAATAAAGAACGGAGAATAAAACACGCAAACTAGCCGCACGTTCCACCCTTTGGTGAAATGGCAAGTGTAGGCATATTGCAAAACCATATTATTAGTATAATATAATAATATTTAATATTATTTATAATATATTTAATTAATATTAATATAAATATTTTTTAAATATTTTTTAGGCTACACGACGCGACATCACGACGCGATGCAGTACAGTACACAGAAGCGATGCAGTAGTAACGCGACGCGTTAACGTGGGTGCAGAGCTGCAAGCCACAAAGCATGCGTCAAAGCATACGTCAAAGCAGCGGTGCTTTCTGCGCTGAACGGACGTATGCACGCACGCACGCATAAAAAAAACTCAACGCGGCCATGTGCAGTACCAATGCAGTACTGCACGCATACTTTTTGTATGGCCTGCGCTGAACGGACGTATGCACGCACGCACGCACGCATTAAAAAATCCAACGCGTCCACGCGACGCGCGCAACGTTCGGGGTGGCACGGATCGAGCGCCATAGACACACACACACACACACATGCATGCAAACCTTTAAGCAGCCTTGTCAAGCCAAACACAAAGTATGGGGTTGAAAGAAGTGCTTTCATGAATAACTCATCAAACCATTCTCTTATCATTAGCTAGCAACCTAATGCTATGTGAAGGGATTCAATAATGCCCCAAATCATGTCAGTCTGGCTCAAATAATATTGTGGTTCCAAATATCTAGCAAATTAGACCAAACATGTAAATCGTCAATATCAAATTGCGGGAGTTTTTGAGTTTAAAAATGTCTGGAAAAAATATATTATTATTTTTCCTTAGAGAGTATTCCTTAGAGATTATGTTTTCAGTAATTGCCAAGCTCAGGCATGTTCTGATTTTAGATATTACATTAAAAAACAGAGATGTTAACTCATTTTTGCTCAACTATGTTACGGACAAAAACTGTTGTACACTTGACAACATATTAAGAGTTTCAGTGTGTAGCTTTATCATATTTCCGTTCACCTTTAACTCACGGGTGCATAAAGTATCATTTGTTTCAACCTGCTCTGACCCGTTATATAGGGGTTGAGCAGCTAGGCAAATATAACATAACATAACAACACCAATTGTCCAGGAACTTATCAGTACTTTGGTTCTGACCAATCAGACACCAAAACCAAAAAAGGTCTCTGTACACATCCCTATACAGTCTTCCATGAAAGATAGCCCATATTCACAGAATAATGATCTGAGTAAATACATAAAATAGATGCAACTCTTCCCAGTTCATTGGTTGATGGCTCATCCATCTTGATTCTAATCGTTCAGTCACCCTCATTGTTTTGTGCCTGACTCCACTCGGCCCTGTATAAGTTGACCTCTATTTAAGAATGTCCATTAAATGGACAACATTTTTGTGACAGATAGCAAACAGCTCTGGTCTTTGTTGGTCAGGCAACCGTTGGAGCCAGACAGCTGTTAGCACAGTGAAATATAACTGTGAGGTAATAATTGCTGTTCTAACTGGAGTCCATAATATTAGTGTGCTTATAATGATGTGCTTCATGACCATGCTGTCTGATTCCTGTTATCTGATAACAAGGCATAGATAAATACATCATCAGGCGGAGAGGCAGATGGACGGGGAGTGAGACGTAAACATACTGAACGGAGTGTGGTAGTGGGGTGTAATTTTGTGGTAGGCTGTAAGTGTTTAACCTGACGCTGCCAGATGAGGGCGGTATTGGGTAACCATGTTCCCAACACAGCAATCATCTGGGATCTCTCAGGCAGTTGAGCTGACAAAAATCCGTTCCGTACCGGACCAATCAGCGTGAGCTAAGGTCGGGATATGTGCGAAACCGGACGTGAAGCTATATAGACACGTCAATATGATTGGTTGTGTTTGCACGCCCACACGGTGATAGACAGACGGTCCCATCCAATCATCTACCAAGTATCTTGAAAAAAAGGAACAGCCCCGTCATCGAATTTGCTTCCGCGATCCCAGATCCCAATAAGCTGTGAAACAAATTTGTGTAGCAAGCTTCTTGGATCTGGCAGCGTCAGGTTAGTAAGTGTTAGGTTGGAGAGGGAAGTCTGGAGCACTCTGGTGGAGCTGTTGCCCCCGCGACCCGACTACGGATAAGCGGTTGAAGATGGATGGATGGATGTAAGTGGGAGAGAGCAAGGGGGGAATATGGCATTCTGGGGTAGCGTTGTGGTGTGCCTGTGGGTAATTCTGCTGACTGGTTGCCAGATTTTGAAAGCCAATTTTTTATTCTATTTAACAATGAGCCAGCCTGCTGGAACAGCAACACTCGCCACTTCCCTGTTGGATGGATGAAATTCTGTGTTTCTCTATCTTTACTTTGACTTTATACATTGTTGACTGTTCCCTGTTCGCAGAGGCATTCAAACACAGTGGGAGCAGAGCATACTAGAAATTTGACAAGAAAAAGTCCAGAATTAAAAATGTACTGTACTTGAATAAAAGTCCAAAAGTATTGGCATCAAAATGTATTTAAAGTAGCCTACCAAAAGTAAACTCATACTTCTGCATAACTCATTATGCAGAATGTCCACTTTCAAATGTATTACAAATATTTTGAAACTATCAGATCTATACAAGCTCACAATGCGTCACATCACCACGCATTGTGAGCTTGTAGATTGGCTATTTTCAAATGGCCGAAATATACTGTAGGGCTGAAGGTTAATATTTTAGGCCTATGTTTTGTAATAATAATCAAAATCTACAAAGTTAGGTTGGTTGGTGCCATGCATGGTTTTCTCTGCCATTGGTGTATGAACGGATGAATGTGACACTTTGAAGGGCCCTGGAAAAAACTAGAAAGGCACTATATCTGCAGTCCATTTACCATGATTAAACACATTAACCCCAATGCGTCCCTGCCCTGGGCATGTCATAATAGGCGATCATTTAGCGAAAATAGCCAATCTGCAACCTTGTAGCTTAGATCTGCCACATATAGACCCCTGGGGGACCACAGTCAATAAGGTTTAAGTAAGGATTTTAATGTATGCTGTACCTTGAAGTACCTTCCAGCACAGCACAGCTCAGAGCTCACTGCAGACACGTATGCAATGTCATGTCAATGTGTAATATTGAGATATTATGGAGACAGAAATGGATAGCCAGAGACATCAGAGCTAAGCTGCATGTGTCCTGACAAGGACATTCCCTAGGTGCACTCCAGCAAGGGCAGATGGGATGAGAGAGAGAAGAGAGAGAGAGAGCGAGAGAGAGAGAGAGAGAGAGAGAGAGAGAGAGGTGGGAGGGGTATGCATGTTGGCTGGGGAGAGGTGGCATCTGTTGGGATGGTAGGGGGTCAGGACTTTACACACAGCGACACCTAGGCCACACATGCACCCATGTATGTGCACGCACGCACGCGCGCACGCGCGCGCACACACACACACACACACACACACACACACACACACACACACACACCAAGGGGTGAGTGCACCTATCCATGCATGTGGACAGGCTCAGATGAATATCAAAGCCGACATCAATGGACATGGAAATTATTTTCTCACACATATGGACCCACAGAGGAAGAAGGTATAGGGTAGGTATCTCTCTCTCTGTCTCTCTCTCTCACGCACATGCACACACAGGTAAGCATGCACACCATCCCCACACATTTTGCATGCAGACTCGTCTGACAGACGATACACTGAGGTGCACACACTGCAGCGTCTATCACTGTAGCTCTCCAGCCTAAGGGTCACTTCCATCTCCCAGTTTTTAATTTCCACCCCCTGCTTGGGTCAGGGTGACATTTCCACTCGCAAGACAGAAAGGATAGACACCAAAGGTGTGAGGTGAGAGAGGGAGAGGGAGAGAGAGAGAGAGATGACAGACAACCGGGGCCTGAACCACGTCTCTGCACTCAACAGAATGATCTGCTCTGAGGAAAGGCCACCACTTTTTTGTCTCCACCAGGCTGAAGGCATGGGGATAGAGTATGTTTTGCACTCCGTCCGTCCAGTTGTCCGTCCGGCAACATAAAAAAATAAAGAAACCGAAATGTCAAAATATCTACCGCGGTGGCTGAGACCAGAGCCATATAGTAATTGTTGAGACAAAGCAGTGGAAGGTCCTGAAAGATACATAACGTCAGTCTTACCCAATACCCAATCTTTCTGTTTTAGGAACACAAGGCTGCTGTACTTTATACCTCATACTAAGCATTAAATTACCATAGTTTTTAACATTTTAATTTGTATTTTGAAACGTATTGATTGTTTAATTGAATTGAGTTGTTTTGTTGGATCAAGTTTAAATCAGATAAAAAATAATATTGCAATAATAATTTCAAAAGCTTCCTTTTTCTGGTCTGCAATACAGTTCGGTTACAGTATAAATAATTACTGAAGCAGGTACAGGACCTTTATTTCTTTTAGTTATGTAATATAACTTTGTTTTTTTGTGTGCGTACATGTTTTGTGCGTGTGTGCATATGTGCGTGTGTGTCTACAGTACTGGATGTGTGTGTGCTATTCATGTCCTCTTCCACTCATTAAAGAGGGACATATCCACATGTGGCATTTACCTCTGGCTTCTGGTCCGTAGATGGATCAATTAGTGAAAGGCCACACACTCCTCTGACTGCCCCTCATCTGTCTCTTCTCCTCTCTGAGGTGTTGCTAGAAGACTTGCAGAAATAAGACAGGAATTATGCTTATGTCTGCAAAAAACAATAGTCCCTCTCTGTGATTGTGTTGCGCTTTCCTCGACACAAACAATTTGGTTATTCAGGCCTACCGTCTTTGTCACTATAGTTGACACTGCTGTCATTGTAGTCCCTAGAGAAGTGTTGTAGATGTTCCTTGTTGTTGTTGTTGTTTCAGCTTAGTTTAAAGTTTAGACAACTCTAATGGCTTTTTATAGCACTAAAGGTACCAGGCCTACTGTAGTCTGTACTCTGTAGCACCTTTAAGATAGGTGCTATATAGCACAAAATATGTTATGACTATGAGCCAAAGAGCAATTTTCAGTGCTATTTAGCACCATTGTATGTGTGGACCATAGCTGCCATTTCCCTCTCATTTCACATTTTATTCCTTAATTTCACCCTTTGTCAGCCTTCTGTTTTGGTCCCTCACTGACTAACCTGCAGCAGGCACTTTCTGCCTTGTTCCGCCCAGCTGGTTCCGCCTTGTTTATGTTGAATTTGCTAAAACATCATTTTTGGAAAAACTAAAAACAAACATGATATGCTGACGCTGACACCAGAGAGAGGATTTTTGTCCAACTACGCAACTGCAACCAATGGGTGCGAAGAGGAGCACAACCACGGGCGGGACTTGACAAAGGGTGAATTGTGTGTGTGTGTGTGTGTGTGTGTGTGTGTGTGTGTGTCGGGGGTGGGTGGCTAGGTAATGTAATTTGCTGTTGTTTAACCCTGAGTAGTAGGGTCTCTTGTTTTAATAGAGTAGTAGATTGGTTTTGCTTTTCTTTTTAATTGGATAAGTGATAAAGCATACTGTGGCATTCTGATCCTGCCATTAAATCACACACACACACACACACACACACACACACACACAGGGAGAGGGAGCTCAAATGCACACCGAATTACACAGCAAGAGCTTAACATCAGTGGCAGACCAGGGGCTGAACTCAATAATGGAAAGTTCAATACTGTTAATCTGCAGAGGATATTGTATTTAGCAGATTACAGGTGCAAAGTGTTGCAGCTGTCATTTCAGACAGTGGATTATGATTAATCTCTTCATTTCCCATGAAGAGAGGTAGGCCTATAGCTATGCTTTTTCGGCAATTACTTCACACTTGTCACATTCTCAGACTTTTGTCTCATTGATTGTACTGTCTAGGTCTTGTGTTTCCACGTCTGTTGTTCGGCGTTCGCTGATCTATTTTCTCAGTTCTATGTTTCTGTTCTACAAAGCCCTACAAAGCCAAAGTGCAGTAACAAAAAATGGCAGATAATTGGTTTAAAAGTGTTTTGACTGGTCAGTCAAATGAGATATTGGCAAATAAGTGATAATACACTAATTGTAAATGTATCCCCCAAAATCACGATGGCTAATTTGATCTTTGGGATACACTAATAAATCTGTGTGCCCAAAAATGTAGCTACTGCACTTTGTACTCTGCTTTTTAGGGCAGTATTGTTCCCTAGCTTTAGCAGAGGAGGTAGAGTGGCCGCTTGGGAACCGATCGCGGGCTCCGCCAGAGTTACTGTTGAAGTGTCCTTGAGCAATACACTCAACCCCTAATTGCTCCTGATGAGCAGGTTGGTACTGTATGTGAATGGGTGAATGTAATGCACAATCATTGAAAAAAGGGCCTTGGATAACGGTGCTATTTAAATGCCCCATTTACCATATTATTCATTATCCTCCCTTCCAGTGGTGGACAGTATCTAAGTACATTTGTTTGAGTACTGTACTTGAGTACATATTTGAGTGTTGCACTTTACTTGAGTATTTTTATTTTTGTACACTACATTTCAAAGACAAATATTGTACTTTTGACTCAACTAGGGAGGAAAAGGTTACATTGTGAATTAACCACTTAGGTCAGTAATATTCAAATCCTGACCCTGTAGTAGGAGCTTTCTTATTACCCCTTCCAGATTCCAATGTAAATATGTATTATTTTATTTGGTGCAAAGGTATGTGTCCAGCCGCCACATAACAAACTGCCTCTGCCTAACTGGGGAAACCACCAAATAAAGAAAAGTGTTTAGGCAGACAGAGAGATGTGCACAGAGTTATTCATACTGTCAAAGCAAATGTGATGCAGTTAAACAGAATAATCAGAATTATGTTCGACTGAATTGACTTAATTAGCTTGTGGTAATCAAGGCCGCAAATGATGTTGCAAATGCAATTTACCATAGCGGACGTACTTACAGCTGATAATCTTCCACACATTATGCTTTATGCAGTCATTCCCCATTACTGCAGGAATGTGTTCTGTGAGCATTCTTGCCTTTTTTGTGTACGCGTCCAGGGTCAAGTTTTTACACCCACATATTTAAATTAGCCTTTTTACAGTGTGATGCTTGTCGTCTCTGTTAGGGTAGGGTTATGGTCAATGTTCCCTGTAACGTGCCCACATGCCTGGCCGTAATGTGCCGCACAAGAACCAATCTGTCAAATGAACTCACATCACTGCAATCCCAATTTCATGGATGACTTTTCCCAATCCTGTCACCGTTATTAATAAAAGTACAATTTCCCAATGATCAATATTCCTAAATCTCCATTTTGAATGTGACATGCTATGTGATGTGCTATATTACAAAAATCCATTGATTCTTCAGGGTTGGCTAGTTTCTCGTCTGGGACTTATGTAGAACAATAGAATAGCTATATATGACTTTGTCTACTGTTGAAAAGTTGAGAAGGTAACTAAAAGAAGCCTCTAGTCTAAAGGCATGCTGGACTGGCAAATACTTGACTGAATGCTGTGTCATGCGGTTGTGAATTAAAGGGATAGTTCAGATTTTTTTTAACTTAAGCTGTATTAAATACTTGCCATTAATATAGTGGTTGCAACTGTATTAATTGATTGCCCGAGTTCCGTGGTGGGAGTTCTGCTCTGGTTTTGGTCAATATTAAGTAGTTTCCCGGTCATTTTGTGGGGGGCACTGGGGCCAAGCAGTAAAAGTAAATTAATCCACAAAACTAAGGTCATTTGTATTGTTGACCTATTTCTAAAATATTAGCGCAACTTTCGTTCAACTTTGACCCCTCTATCACCGGGAACAATTTTTTGGGCGTAGTGATATGGACACAAAAAACATAGTTCTGTGTGATAGAGGGGTCAAAGTTGAACGAAAGTTGCACTAATATTTTTGAAATAGGTCAACAATACAAATTACGTTAGTTTTGTGGATTCATTTACTTTTAATGCGTGGCCCCCTGTGCCCCGCACAAAATGACCGGAACTACTTAATATTTCACCGAAACCAGAGCAGAACTCCCACCACGGGACTTGAGCAATCAATTAATACAGTTGCAACCACTATATTGATGGCAAGTATTTCATACAGCTTAAATTAAAAAAATCTGAACTATCCCTTTAATGTTTGGTGTAATACAATATTTTCAGATT
>NC_139706.1:40243532-40286032 GCF_964188405.1 Protomyctophum parallelum
TCCCCTTCCCCTGTTCTGGCTAATAGCGTTCAGTTCAGCTCCTTCATCCAGCCCAAAGTACCCTGATTTCCAACTGAAAAGTGAGTCTCTAATCATATTAGTCCTATGCAGTGAAGTGGGCTATTTGACAGTGAGGAGTGTCTGAAATGGACAAGAGCCAAGGCCTACTTCTGCTATACAAGGGAAAGCTAATTATTGCTTTTCAACAGGAATGAAAAGGGAACAACTGCAATGAATAGAAGAGTTGGCGAACACAGATCCAATTTCATCGTACGGCCCATGCTGCAGATGTGAGTGGGATTTATGAGGATAACTATGTTTTTTGAATAGTGTAAGAATAAAAAGAGTAAGAGTGTCTGTCTCACAGAGAGAGAGAGAGAGAGAGAGAGAGTCCAGAAGGAGAGGGGGAAAGCCATGGTGTTAGACATTCATTGTACCATTCACTCCAGTCTCATCTGGTCTTGAGGGCGTGCCTCTGCATCCAAGCTACACTGTTGGTGGCAGCATTTCTACCAAAGACATAATTAATACCCAGCTGAACGGACGAGAGAGATGATTTATGAACTGAAATGAACAGAAAGAAAAACTGATAGGGGAGTCATTATGAAGTGAAAGAGCGAAGGTTTGATTGAAGATGTGCTGTTGAGTAGCAATGAATCACAGCAGCCTATTGACACCGGGACGAAGGATCACTAGTTCTCCATAATGTCCGAGTCCAGCTGAAAAACGTCATGGCATTGTTGGCTTGTGAGGAAAATATATTGACCCTCAATCAAGAACAATTCTCTACTCTAATTTGTACAAATATGTTTTATTATATATTTGCCTCTTGTAAAAGGTCTTAATTTCTTCAAACTACAAATGTGGGAGGCGGAACATGAGTTTTCTATTGGACTGTTGGTTAATTATTTGTATTTAAAGCAGATAATCATATAAAAAATGGCTAATTAGATTGAGTTAATGGTTTTGTATACAGTTTATGGAACTGAACTGAATTGAAAAACAGAGAATTCTGCATTTGAATGGTTCAACATTCATTAGCACTCTCCATTCATGCAGGATGTCTTTCACATCATGCTTATTGCTTAGCGAGTGTTTCATTCCTTTTGAGAGAGATGATTTATGAACAGACATACACCCATATTTGCATTGCATATTGTGCATATAAAATAGGGGAAGTTGCTGATGTGATGACAACTGTAAGTTAAATGTACATTTTGCAGTGTTTATGTTTCTAAATGAGGTAGTACCAAATTGATCCATCCATCCATCTTCAACCGCTTATGCTGAATCGGGTCGCAGGGGTAACAGTTCCAGCTGAGATTTTGAGACCCCCTATCTGGTCCTTGGGCTGCCACGTGGTCTCTTCCCAGTGGGACCTGCAGCAAGGACCCCCCTAGAGAGACGCTCGGGAGGCATTGATCTCCACTTGAAAAATAGAATCATTCATTTGGGTTTTTGATGTGGGTAAGAACACTGAATCAGTTCCTTCATCAACCAGGACTCTGACGGGGTCTGTCGTCTGTGAAGTCATCCTACTTTGATGGCAGGGGAATTATCACGATGTGTACTGTTATATAGATTATATGATGTCATGCTATGAGGTTAACAATGGAACAGCTAACATTCAAAGTAAACAAATAACTGCCCCCCGCCATCCCAAAAACCGTCATTCGCAAATGTACTTTACCATGGTTTGCCAAAGAACAAAGACGTCGTCCAGCATCAGGAGAAGCAGTCCATGACTGTCTCTATATTCTGTTTGTTCACTGTTATCAAATATTTGATTGATGTATTGTATATGCATTGTATGTATTGCATTATTTATTGCATAGTCCACCTGCCCATCATTGAGGCCAGATGTGATGAGTCATCATACATACTCCTCAGTGCTCCTGACCAATAAAGGCTGGTTATTATTATAGTTGATTTATTTTGGTCTAAGCCAGTGTATATGTCGCAGTATGAGTGGCCCTGTTGGCATCTTATTATCTTCCAAAAATATTGTTTTCCAGTCTGCTGCATTGCCAGTGTGCAATCATTACTGTCCATGATTCCATTTCAGAAGGAGACTAAAACGTAACAATATCAGGGCGCCGTGAAATAATAATAGCCGGCTTCCAGAGTGTGTCTCAAACAAAACAGTGGCATTAACACGGTTTAACTGCTTGTGACGGAACGTTCCGCCTGAAGGAATCCAACCAGCAACTGCTTCTGACGTAATGTTCCGTCTGATAAGCTTTATTATTGATATCAAACCGGATTCTCTACACTAAGTCGATTTGCTCAGACATTATGATATAAAATTCTCCATGCATTGTCAATGGGAATTTGTAGTTTGTGTAGGACGGACATTTTCACGAATAGCTGAATATAGCAGGGGCTAGCGCCCCTCTAAAACACACCCGTGTGAAGTGAGAGGCGATCTTATCAACATCATCAAACATCATCTCATTCTGGCCAATCACAATTTGCGTCCTCACTTTTCCGTCTTCACTTTTCTGCCCTCACTTTTATCTTCAATAATGTACTTTGCTCAGCCAATCAAATCATCACTATGGGGTAATCAGCCAATCACAAGCCAATGTTTCTGTTTACACCCGTATGGGCTGTGATCGGGCCTAGTTCTGAACGTCCTGAATGTCACCGGAGGAAATAATCATGACGTAATTTGGCTTGCTGGGTGGGCATAAGAGGGGCTAGTGTCCCTCAAAAAAGGTTTTGACCACCTAGCAGTCTTTACTGTATATTTTGTTGTATGCTACTGTTCCTTATGTTCAACAGGCAGTGAAAACAAATATCTCTGCGACAATAAAGTATGTTCTCTGAAAAATAAGTCAGTGCACAGATACAAACAAATAAACAGACTTGCGAAAACACAATCCCTCAAGGTTGGCCGTTTAGGGATAAGCAGGCCTTAGCTGCTATACCTCCCGAAACACCATAGAAACGGTGTTTCTCACAGTCCATTGCGTTGCAATGCGTTGTGAGCTTGTAGATCTTCTATTCATGTAAATGTTCACACTAGAATAGAGGTTAATTATAATTACTTTCAGGGACTTGCAGACCCAACCTGGAAGTCTACTTAGACCGACTTCTCTGAATTTACTTCAAAATGTTATCCCTATCCTAACTAGACTTAAGCAGTCTTAAACTCTTTACTAGATAGATATGATCAATCTGTCTGCAGTTACAGGTTATAAATGTAACCTCTTTTTAACAAGAATAGAATGATAGAAGAATGATGCCCTCAATGCGCTCATGAATTACATTGTTTTTATTTTATTTTTGCAATCTGTCAGCAATGTGCTATGACAATTTTGAAGAAGGGTTGGCTGAGGATAATCCATCTCTGAGTGACAACAACACAACCCACACGACGCTTAATTAACAGAGAGAAGGCAGCACTTTGTCCACTGTGTCTGTTGCCAGAGATGATGAAATCCCCAAGACAAATTAGAACAATGTACGTTGGTGGTTGGTGTAAACAAACTGCAAATATACCTGTGGTAAAATCGACAGCACTGTAGCCTATGCACTTTGCAGTGAACAGGTCTAGCATTCAGAATCCAATGCAGAGCCACATCAAAAACACTTAATTCTCCATCAAAATGTCATTGATTCGGGAAGAATGTTGGCTCTTCTCGAAGAACTAAGACTTACTTAACCTTAGTAAACTTACCACCTAACACGACACAGCTTCAGGTTCTGAAACCAGCTCTGAGTACTTTGTATTAGTTATTTTAATTACTACTACTTGACTGCTTCTATATGGGAACAAACAAAAATATAATGAACAAATAACGGGTTCTAGAAAGTTTCAGATTATGGAAGGTTCTGCTTCTGGGTTACACTTCTTAGTCAAAAAGCCTTAAGTGCAAATGTCGGGCCCACTTGGCTCATGAACTACCCTAGCTGAAAAATATTCATCGCCGAATTACAGCATCATAACATTATAATTCTAGAGACAACTTTCCCATGGCCATTGTTTAAGTGTACAGTGCAGTATATTGATTGAATATATTATATTTATGGCTGTTGCTTCTGTTGCAACACTGAATTGACTCGATATGAGACCCTTCAGGTTACACACAGAGGAGTATGCTAACAATATGCTTTAATCAATACCGACCACTGTACACTTGACCCACTCCTATTAAAATAATTACCCTTCATTAATAAATGTCTAAAGTAATGGCCTATAAAGATGAGTATAGTTTAAGAAAATGCATTGATTCAATGGCCCGCTGTTGTTAATGACCATGGTACAATGTTTGTAAAATAAATTGTCGACATATTTGCTTCGCATGTTCCAGTTACTAACCATTGGATATGGATACGCATGGCTGCATGTTGTGTGTGGCTATGCATGTGTGTAAGTGTGCACTGTGTA
Source organism: Protomyctophum parallelum (assembly GCF_964188405.1). Classification (NCBI taxonomy): domain Eukaryota; kingdom Metazoa; phylum Chordata; class Actinopteri; order Myctophiformes; family Myctophidae; genus Protomyctophum; species Protomyctophum parallelum. Next base: position 40,247,926 of record NC_139706.1, read on the forward strand.
TATATAGTATAGGGTGTGTTTGTGTGTGTGTGTGTGTGTGTGTGTGTGTGTGTGTGTGTGTGTGTGTGCTTGCGTGCGTGCGTGCGTGCGTGCGTGCGTGCGTGCGTGTGTGTGTGTGTGTGTGTGTGTGTGCGTGCTTGTGCGTCCGTGCAAGCGCACACTTGCAAGCACGTACAGTAATTGCACGTGCGTATGGGCCTACGATAAACCCTTAGTTTTATGGGCTTCATCAGACTGTGAGAGGTCATTGTAAAGGTTACTGAGGTTTGAGCTGATAGCCTCGTTAAAGGTTTTATTAGAAACTCTGAGCAGCCATGCATATCACTTCTTCTATCTCTTAACTACTGTATAGTCCTCGACTCCACGGCCTTCCTTCTGGCCAGAGTCAGGGCCTGAGTCCTTCCATTACCTCTTTATTAGCTTCCAGCACTCTACAGATACTTTAAAGTGCTTCCAGTCCTTTTTCTTTTAATAAGGTTCATTAACAAGCCTTTACCTATAATTTGTTTTCATGCATGTTTTGGAGTTTCTTTTTTATTAGTTTATTAGTTTTTCCACATCTGATAGGTTTACAGTTTCTCCAGGTTGTTTTTATTCATAATTGTGTTGTTAAGTTTGAGGTAGCATGCAAATAAATTCTGAACACTATTGTATAAAACATTAATGTGACATCCCTGCGCAATCTGTACAGCCACATATTACACATATTGAATTTGCATACTGTATATGCAATATGGTAAGAACTAGAGTAGGCTATAAATCATTCGACTTGGATGATGACGAGAGGCTAACAATTTTGACTTCATGATGAGACTAGAAAAGCACTTAATGCCGAAGCGGAACGTGAAATGCACAATTCCGCTCAGCACGGGAACAGTGCAAGCATGGGAGCAGCGCATGTTCGGACTAACGGGACTTCGAATTTATGGGCAGTCCCATAGTCCCTAGTCAGGTGAGAATGTCGAACAATACAAGGCACCTGTAGCCTATATAAACTTGATGATCACTGTGACTTGTATAGGCAAAACACATGCATACCACTGTAATCAAACGCAGGTATTTAACTAAAACTAAATATGACCAGTGGCAAGACACATGGCTAGGCAGTCTGAGTTATGGAATCTTCAGAGCAATACGACTGATACAATAGGAAGCATTGATGAGGTGTAAACATCGGGGCACTGGAGATATTCCAAAGAAAAACAGTAAACATCGGGGCACTGGAGATATTCCAAGGAAAAACAGTAAACATCGGGGCACTGGAGATATTCCAAGGAAAAACAGTAAACATCGGGGCACTGGAGATATTCCAAAGAAAAACAGTAAACATCAGGGCACTGGAGATATTCCAAAGAAAAACAGTAAACATCGGGGCACTGGAGATATTCCAAGGAAAAACAGTATTGAATTGATTGATTTAAATATTTATTAACAGTTTGTAGAATTTACAGTACATTTTAAGCACAAACTCAATACAAAGACTGTCAATTGTGAGTGGACGACCCAATTAAGCATTACACTTGTTTACAACAGGGTCCACATTGTTCAATTCATCAAAACATTTAAAGACATACAGACATTTAGAGACATACAAATAGACATTTCTATGTAGCTAAACATCGGGGCACTGGAGATATTCCAAAGAAAAACAGTAAACATCGGGGCACTGGAGATATTCCAAGGAAAAACAGTAAACATCGGGGCACTGGAGATATTCCAAGGAAAAACAGTAAACATCGGGGCACTGGAGATATTCCAAGGAAAAACAGTAAACATCGGGGCACTGGAGATATTCCAAAGAAAAACAGTAAACATCGGGGCACTGGAGATATTCCAAAGAAAAACAGTAAACATCGGGGCACTGGAGATATTCCAAAGTAAAACAGTAAACATCGAGGCACTGGAGATATTCCAAGGAAAAACAGTAAACATCGGGGCACTGGAGATATTCCAAGGAAAAACAGTAAACATCGGGGCACTGGAGATATTCCAAAGAAAAACAGTAAACATCGGGGCACTGGAGATATTCCAAAGTAAAACAGTAAACATCGGGGCGCTGGAGATATTCCAAAGAAAAACAGTAAACATCGGGGCACTGGAGATATTCCAAAGTAACAGAAAACATCGGGGCGCTGGAGATATTCCAAAGAAAAACAGTAAACATCAGGGCACTGGAGATATTCCAAAGAAAAACAGTAAACATCGGGGCACTGGAGATATTCCAAAGTAAAACAGTAAACATCGGGGCACTGGAGATATTCCAAAGAAAAACAGTAAACATCGGGGCACTGGAGATATTCCAAAGTAAAACAGTAAACATCGAGGCACTGGAGATATTCCAAAGAAAAACAGTAAACATCGGGGCACTGGAGATATTCCAAAGAAAAACAGTAAACATCGGGGCACTGGAGATATTCCAAAGTAAAACAGTAAACATCGGGGCACTGGAGATATTCCAAAGAAAAACAGTAAACATCGGGGCACTGGAGATATTCCAAAGAAAAACAGTAAACATCGGGGCACTGGAGATATTCCAAAGTAAAACAGTAAACATCGGGGCGCTGGAGATATTCCAAAGAAAAACAGTAAACATCGGGGCACTGGAGATATTCCAAAGTAACAGAAAACATCGGGGCGCTGGAGATATTCCAAAGAAAAACAGTAAACATCAGGGCACTGGAGATATTCCAAAGAAAAACAGTAAACATCGGGGCACTGGAGATATTCCAAAGTAAAACAGTAAACATCGGGGCACTGGAGATATTCCAAAGAAAAACAGTAAACATCGGGGCACTGGAGATATTCCAAAGTAAAACAGTAAACATCGAGGCACTGGAGATATTCCAAAGAAAAACAGTAAACATCGGGGCACTGGAGATATTCCAAAGAAAAACAGTAAACATCGGGGCACTGGAGATATTCCAAAGTAAAACAGTAAACATCGGGGCACTGGAGATATTCCAAAGAAAAACAGTAAACATCGGGGCACTGGAGATATTCCAAAGAAAAACAGTAAACATTGGGGCACTGGAGATATTCCAAAGAAAAAGAGGAACTGTTGCAGGACCAAGAGGGTACTGGTGTCTATGTTGATATTATATTGTTTGGAGCCACAATGAGAAAAACCATTCACGATTCTGGCCTAAAGTTTAACAGCCAGAAGTGAAAGATTAAACAGTTCTCTATTCATGTGTTGGGTGATGTTATCCGCATGACACCACTCTGTGCCCAGAGAGGGTGTCCGCCAAAATTGTATCTGAGCTGAAAAGAATGCTTGCTCCAGAACTTTGACCCTAAGCTGCCCACAGTATTATACTATTTGCCCATGCATCCAGTTATGGATTGGCTGGATCATGGTTGCACACTCAAACGATAACCTATTACCATCGCACACTTACTGAAGCAGAAAATAATTACTCACACAAATCCTCTCATAATAAAAGTAGAAATATTGAAACACAAAGGCAAAAGATAGAGGTGGAAGTGAAGAGGCCCCCAGAGAAAATTTGAGAGAATGATCCAAAAGAAAGTTGCTCTCAACTTTCCGCCGCCTACTTGCACCCAAATTTCATGTTCCATGAAATTCCACGTTGCCCTTGGATCCTGGGCTCATTAAAACATTACTACGGTCATATGGGGACTGACAAGGCAAGCGTCTCTGACTCACTTTAGGTCTCGATGATTAAATAAGCACTGAATCAGAGAAACCAAGGATACACTCGATATAGGACATACTGATGATAGGGCTGTCACATGCCATTAGACTCTATGGACATGACGCACCAATCCGAGGTGAAGCAAGGCACCTTGAAGACCACCTTGTATGCCCTATTTTATGTTATGTCGTATGACAGTGTTGCGTAAAAGACAAAATAGCAACACTACAAGCGGAGTCATTTGAATTTTACTTCTCTAAAAAAATTCAATGGCAGGTTGAGTCTGTGGGTTTAATGTTTAACCACTGACAAGTAGCTTTGTAACTAAATAATAACTTGGATCCATTGGAAAACAGTTTTCTTGTGCTTGGCTAACAACCCTCTCCAGCCACCACCTCCGATGCCCCATGGAAAGGTTGTTCCAGTTTTTTACCTGGACAATCAGCTTATTGGGAGTCTGTGGGCATTCACATCGAGGAGGCTGTGGGGGAAAAAAAGCCTCCAGCATGATATACTGTATTTTGATAATACGTCAGAATGATACAATTCAAACAAAAGTCGATAAATGGAGAAAGGGGAGTATAGGGTGAGGAGAGGGGAGAGAAACATGTCGAGGCTGTTGTTCAGTTGGCAGAAGACATTTTACCAAATCTCCATCTCCCTCTCCCTCCCTGCTGCTCCATTCTATTCTCTCTCTCTCTCTCTCTCTCTCTCTCTCTTGCTTTGTTTCTCTCTCTGTTGGGCACCAAGAGGGGTAATGTGGCATGAATTATGTAGTTAAAAGTTCAGGTTGTGACGTAAAACGTAATAAGAGTGGATGTGTGCGTGCATGCATGCGTGCATGCGTGCGTGCGCATGATAAACTCATATCAATTAATGACCCTTAAATGAAATTCACATGATGTTGAATAAGTGATTGAGTAACATGCACTGAAATGAAGGCCAGGTGTGTGTGTGTGTGTGTGTGTGTGTGTGAGAGAGAGAGAGAGAGAGAGAGAGAGAGAGAGAGAGAGAGAGAGAGAAAGTAATTGTTGCCTGCAGCTCCTGTGCACCCCCAGATTTTCCTCTACTCTGAGATGCGAAGACATGAATACCAATTGAAGCACATGATGCACACACGCAGGCACGCACGGAGGCAGGCAGGCACGCACGGAGGCAGGCAGGCACACACGCACGCACGCACGCACGCACGCACACACACACACACACACACACACACACACACTTTCCCCTCGTATGTATCTGCTTTCCCCTCGTATGTATCTGCCATTTATCCATCCACTTATAGACACATGGGCGCCTATAAATTCATGCCCACAAATGAAACAGCACCACCACTTCTGGCCCATTAGAACGGTGTGCAATCCCTATGAGATCATAAAATACGGTAATTGTCACGCTGCCGACCCGGAATGTGTGTGTGGAACCAAGCAGGAGAGCGAACACTAATGACTGGATAAAACACTTTACTTATCATAGAAAACTAGAACACAGGATACGCCACACAGGGCAGGAACGCAACATAAAACATACAGGAATCCCGGGCGGAACAGCAGCGCAAGGATGGCGCAGAACCAAGTATAATCCGACACACCACTTGACATAGTCAATAATAGGCACAATAGTCCACAGCTGTGTTCCCAGCAGGAAACTGTCTCTCAGGTAGGGTGGAGGAGGGGAACACAACAGGGCAGGTAGGAGAGAACATAAGGGTGGCGGACCAGGCATGGTACGTCCTGGGACAGGACGTGACAGTAATTCCACTGGTTGATTACGGAGGAATCTCAATATAAAACCCACAATATACTATATACTCGATAAGTGCTAGCATCGGAAATGTAAAGATAAAGTGACTGGATCTTATAGACCGATTCAGAAACGGGTCTCATGGTTGCAGGCCATGTATTTCCTGTAGGCGGAGACGACATATTTGCGGTTTAAACCTGCACCTCTTCTACTACAGTGAATGGAAAAGTCACTGATGTTAGTCTGCCTCAAACTTACACTCTTTTACCTGCTTTTTACTAACACTAACATTACAATGATGCCCAGAACAACTTTCTGTTTTAGGAACACAATGCTGCTGTACTTTATACCTCATACTTTAATGCTTAGTAGGAGGCATAAAGTACAGCAGCCTTTTTTTATTATGTTGCCAATACTGTTCGAGCAGCCATAAACTACACAGGTTCATCCCGATGTTCTGGGCATCTTTGTAATGTTAGTGTTAGTACAAAACTGGTAAAAGAGTAACGTTTGAGGCAGACTAACATCAGTCACGTTTCCATTCACTGTAGTAGAAGGAGGTGCAGGTTTGAACCGCAGATATGTCGTCTCCGCCTACAGGAAATACGTTGCCTGCGACCATGAGAGCCGTTTCTGAATCTGTCTATACGTCATGGTCGCATCCCTTGTTTTTCCTTTTTTACAATTAAAGTGGACTACCTGCAACACACTATCAGGGGCAGGATTTCTAGTCATCCATGTTACTGTTAACTCCCCATCCTCCATGCCCCATCCACTGCCAATGGGTGAAGGAGCACACATCCTACAAGTCAGATAACGTCTCATCACTGCTGCTTGGTAGTTTGCCCTTTTGCAATGTTGGTGGAGAGCATCACTTGTTGGGGGAATGGACAGTTCTGGCAAAGCTGATGATGCCGTACAGAATGATTTGTACCTTGCATCATTCATGTTTTTGGCAGATGATTGGCCATACAGGTGGCACACATATTTGCTCAGTGTGTTGAAAGTTGACTGGTCAAGGTTAAAACTGCTGCCAAGATGAACCTGCTTGGCTTACCTCAGTTGACTCAATGAATGCCAAAGAGGTAACCTAAAAGTTCCTCAGACAGATTGAGGCGCAGCTTCCTCAGTGTAAGCAGAAGTCTCTGAGTATCACTAAGTGACTGTTTTGCAGGAGGTGGTAAACTTGGTGACACAAAATTGAACAACATAAAAGTCCTGTGAAGAATTTCATTTTGCTGTCATCAAATTCTGAAGGATCAAGAGTACGATGTTTCAACTCACTTTCTAATTTGTTGACTTTATCCCTAAGTGATTGACATTCAGCATTTAAAGATTTAATCTGCTCATGTAATGAGGCAATGTCATGTTGTGTTTCCTCTGTCTGGACCCCAATGCCTGGGACTTCAACAACAGTCTGTACCTCTGCTGTACTTCGATCAGTGATGGAGGTGAAACCAAATAACCTTGGCACGTAGTCAGGATGTAGAGGATCATCACTCTTTTCCCCTTAAATAACAAAAACAACAAAAACATTTACTAGAAATATGATATTAATTTGTTTACATATATGGGGTGTTTTCACATATGTCCTGTTTCAGACATCAGCCTCAAAACAAACTCATCCGGGACGGGGCTGCCAAATCATTGTGAGATTATTTTTTTTACATTAACCACTGGAACAATAGCATCCCTATTCTGGAGGGAACATTTGCAGAAAATAGCAGATCTACAAGCTCACAACATTGTTGGTGTAGAGCAGGGGTAGGCAGCTTTAACCACGGGTGCCAAGGGTGACCACTGGCACACACTGGCAATGCCAGTGTCTCACTCTAATGCCAGTCTGGCATTAGAGTGAGAGAGGATTAGCCTGTATGTCTGTAACTGAGTGTACAAATGGAACCAATGGACCCCAAATGGACCCTTCTTAGGCCTTAAGCCTACAGGTCTGTGAGAGTGGAACCAAATGGACCTTACAGGTCTGTAACTCTGAGAGATGGAACCAAATGGACCCTTACAGCCTGAGTGTACAAATGGACACATGCGGGTCTGTAACTCTGACACTATGGGTCCATTTGGTTCCATTCGTACACTCTCAGAGTAAGTCCATTTGTGCAATAACAATCAAAAGTTATATGGGTCCTTGAAAAAAACAAACAAAAAAAAGTTTGATATTAAACCACTGTAGTGGTTATCAGTGGACTCTTAATGTGTCATATAAATCAGTGTCATACGATATTCTGAGGAAAACCATGGAGACTTAACATTCAGTAACTGCAGGGTGTGTTGATCAATAAGAACATTAACATCAAGTCTTTCCACTGACTCACGTAACATGTTGATGAGTAATTACTCCTGACCAGATCTCTTTCAGGGGAACGGACTATGTTAATCCACTTCTTGGTCCACAAGAAGAGAACTCCGTTAGGTTCGTTTAAAACGGGACATTGTGTGAAAAGGCCCTTTTACATTGATCGTATGGATTTACAAAAAAAGCAACATACCTGACACAAAGTGAAAGTGGCACCCGCAAATCCATGGATTCCAGTAGCCTTGAAACATGACTACATCGGCGAAGTGCAGCGATCCATTTACTTCTTTTTTCTTTACATTTCGGCAGTCTGTAAAAGGATAGCTCCGAGTTCTTTTTTAATCTGTTTGCACAGTCAATCGCACAACGGCTCTTTCCCATTTTCCCAGTTTAGAGAGAATGAAAACAGCGTCGCAACAGTGAGTTGCTAGGTTGCTATGGACAACAAAAAGTTATTCCGCATACGATGACGTCACGCGCATAGGGAATAAAGCGGCTACGCGATTGGTCCACGTGACCAAAACCACACCCCTTGCACATATTATTACGCCTTGTAAGAAATAGTCCTGTCTTCGATCACGGATTATAAAAAAACTGCAGGAGGGCACGAGTAGAACTATTTTATTTGGACTTTCTACCTATAAATCTCTTTTATGGAGAAAGAATTGCGTAGTCCCCCTTCCGTGGGAACGGAACTGAACGAATAGGGACCTCACAATACGGCCTATATGTTGACAAAGACACTCCATACATTTGGAAACATATTTTTATTCAAATCAATAGTCTTCAGTTCATTTCGTATTTTATTAAAAGTAGGCTAAATACGGTTGAAATTCAATGGGCTGGCCAGCAGTACACCGTTCTACTGGACCAGAAGTGGGGGCGCTGTCTCATTTGTGGGCGTGCATTTGCATAGGTGCCTGTGAGTCTCTATCCATCCACAAATGTCTATCCATTCCACTCACTCCTTCCTCCCTCGTCAGCAATGCCAGCAACCAGTCCACCCCAACCACCCCCACCACCCCCGTCGTCTCAGGCCTCCGAGTCGTCTCATTGTAGCTACAAAGAGAAAACTCCAAATCACTATCGATTGAGCGCTCATGAAAAATACATTTGGCCACATTAGGATTCAGTCTGTCCGCTCATCCTGTATCTACCCACCGTCCAGCCAATGTCCTCGGCTCCCGCCTTGTCTTTCCTTCCTTCCTTCCATCCTCACTCCATCCATCCCTCCTCCCTCCTCCTCCCTCCCTCCCTCTCTTGCTGGGTCCTCACAGCAGGTGAGAGGTGTATTCTACTGCCATACATCCTTCCTCACTGCCAAGGCTCCCGTCTTCCCATCGATCCCCTCGCTCTGACTCCACGGGTCCATTAGGAGGAGTGTTTATGCTGAAAATATCAATACTTCTTCTCCACTCTGTCTCCGACCATCCCTCCCTTCTTTATCTCTCTTTCTCTCTCTCCCTCTTTAACTAATTTTAACTGGCCGGAGTATTCTCGTTTACCACTGTTTGTCCTTCGGTTGGGGACAAGTCCGCTTTGGCCTTCTTGGTTTATTTTGCCATATATGTGTCTCACAGCCTCGTTTTGTTTGTCTTTTGTTTGCCTCCTATGCTCTTGCTAAAATTGCCTGAGAAATTGCCTCCATGCAGAGGAAAGTAAGACGAAGTATGCCACAAACTTTTCTCGGCAAAACCATATTGGCAGTCTCACACCAAACAAGTGGGGGGAAAACACTCCCATATATTTCAATTCCATTTTTATTGTGTCTGGCCATAAAAGATCACATTTTGTCTGAGTGGAAATAGTGCTTACAATCGTCGGCCTGCGTCGTTTCCATTGGATAAGCCTGTTTTCGGACAGGCTGTTGTATTTTCCCTGCTAGCCAATTTGCAGTGGCTGTCTGCAGACCATAGCCTGTCTCTATTAATATCCTTAAGACACTTCAATTTGCTCTACCCCCCCCCCCCCCCTCTACCACCTCCACCGCCAACACCACCCACCCCTGCTTCGTCCCTCCTCCCCTACCTGCTGGTGCAGTCAGTGCCTGTTACCTCGGGCTGTTGAATGCTGAGGAGTCACTCTTGTTGAAATGTGCAGCAGATGCATATAGCATATTGTCGTTATCATGCAGACCACTTGTATCTCTGTGTTTAATAAAAAAAAATCCCTTAAAAATAAATTAATGCCCAAATTTTGTCATTGTCAGTGTTGCACAAAAGCAGTGAAAAAGCAGTGAAAAAGTTCATATGTTACATAGTCTGCTGTTTTTACCTGTCTAAAATGTGTGAAATAATTTGAATAGTTTGAATAATATTTATTTAATTATTAAAATACTCCGCCTGTAATGAGATTACCAAAATTGGAATCAATGATCAATGAAATTTAATCAATGTATTTTTTTCCTGAAAAGTAACAGTATTGGACATACAGTAGAAGGTTTCCGTCCGACAGTGACTGCATAGACAATCAGTGGGTACATACAGTACATGGGTGCACACAAGTGTACACGCACACACATCATGCATGCAGACAAGCACACATACTTCGCTCTCTTGCTCATCCTCTCAGAATCTTCTCAAAATGTAATTTAGAGATAAGACCTAAAACTTACCTCCATTCACACTACGGATTGAATCTCGCCGCACATCGTACAAAGAGAAACACATCATCGCCTGCTATGATTTGTTAGGGTGTTCCGCGATGGAATTACCCAGGAGAAAAGCCTATTCACAACTGGTTATGAACAGTTCCCTGTACAGAGACAGCTATATTTCACTGCTTTAGCTGTCATTAACTCAGATATGAAAGCCATATTTCTGGCAGGGAGCTTCCCTCCATTTTCAATGTTTCGATGTTCAGTGTTCTCTATTATGTTATCTGGGCTCATAAAGGTGTAACATATAGGGTAATAGGGAAGTAACAATCTTTATAGCAGGGCCCTTCCATCAGGCAAAGCTCTATATTTGTCCGGCCCCTTGGCCTGTGTGTGTTTCTCCCACAGATCATGTGGGCGTCGGCCCACTTGAGACTCCTCATTAGGTGCATTAGGAGCACCTGGCCAGTGCTCCTGGAACCTCTATAAAAGAGGGCTTGCCAGCCATTCTCTGTGTCCAACTACAGATGACAGCACCCTTCTGTTTGTTGCCCTTTACTGTTTGATTTGCACACTACAACACACCTTCACCATATTAACCACACTGACACCACTGATCTTACTGACTTCCACATCTCATACATTCTGTAAGCGTTGTTTATATATTAAGTTAATATAAGTTACCTTTTGTAAATAAACTATTGCTACTGCACTGCTACTGCGTCCTCCTCAATTTGTCATGGCCCAACGGGCAGGGTTATGACATCTGGGCTCATAAAGGTGTAAATAGGGAAATAACAATCTTTATAGCAGGGCCCTTTCCAGCAGGCAAAGCTCTATATTTGTGGCAAGTATTGGGTGGGTGTTGATGTGTTTTGGCCAGGAGGTGGAGATAGGTGGTGTTCAGTGGTGTGCACAGATAGACACTAGGTGGTGGTAGAGAACCTGCCCTTTTGCCCTCTGGACAGCAATGTGCACTTTTGCAAGTTCGTTTTTTGTACATTTTTGTTTTGTACACTGTACAGTATGTGACCCATGGTGACATTGATCAATTCTGAATTAAAATCTTCTAATATATTGTGTATGCCCGAAAATCAATCCATCTCACTCTCTTCTTCTTCTTCTAACCCTTATGTTTATTTTTTTTGCTACTTGTTAATCATTGCTGCACTACTACTGTATCTCCACAGCATGCTCAAGGAAATATTATTTTAAAGTGGTTACACTTTTGGTTTCAAAGTAGCTTGTAAGATCATGCCAGGTCTGATTGAACAGAATCAGATTTAGCTCACAATCCCCGTGGCTGGAGCCAGGCTAATGTTTTCTATCAGATTGACCAAATCAGAGAAACAAGGTAGTGTAAAGAGATTAGAGACAACAGCGAGATGCTGAGGAAGGACGCAGGACAAAATTAAAATTATATGGATTTCAATAAATGCAACCCAATACAACTATAATAGTGGCTTAGTGCGCTTTTTAGGAGAATAGTGCACTTGCGGATAAAAGTGCCACATTTTGTATGAGGCTTCTTTATGTCATACTAAAGGATTTTAGCCTAGGAGCTATAATAACAATTTTAAATATGTTTTAAAATATTTTTGCAAGACTATCAATATCAATGAAATATGTGAAAATAGTATTTTTCAGAATACAGTAGGCCTACATCATAAAATGATCAGATTACTTCCAAATGTGATAAGGTTGACTTATTTTGACATTATTAAAGTCACAGAACATGAAATATCATCAATAACACCTTTATTGCGATGAAGAATACAAATGAATAGATGCATCATAGTATGAAACATGTTGCATTCTGCCTAGCTGTCACATTGCATTTGCAAGTGGGAACAGTCCAAATTCACATTGCTGCATTTGCAGGTACATCACCTTTACAGGTGCATCTGATCTCTTTGCAAGCTCTGGAAACCTCTGGAATGGTCAGCCAAACTGTCACCCATGACACTTCTTCTTTGGCCCACCCATATAGTTCGGCAGCCGAGGTGGACGGGCGGGACATTTGTTATATAGTCTTTTTCATTGGCCTAAAATGTTGTCTATATACATTCATGAATCCACTTGCTGACCGGGTGTCAGTATTGAGATTTTTTTTAAAGGGGTTTCTTGTGACCCTACCATTAACATCCTATTGCAGGAAAAAATGTCAACAATGTTCCTTTTGCTTTAAGTAGCATGTGACATGTCAACCGGACTAATAGTTCTGTGGAGAAGGAATAACTGGATGGCTTTGTGTGGTGGTGGCCCAGATGCCCGCTTGGTAGACTGTCCGTTTCACGTGCTGGAGGAGCGCACCCTGGGTGGGAGGTTATTTTCTCCATCGTTATTTTCCTTTTTCGTTTTCGTTTTTCGTTGATGGAGCTCAAAGGACTGGATTTGTCGTACAAGATGACTGTCAGTTCTCCAAGCTCCCGGAAGTGCTGGCAGTCAACATAGTTGCTGGAAGGGATGCTTTGACAGATTGACGAATGTTTCTGTCGCAGCATAGGCTTGCCAGGTCAAGCTGACTTCTTATCCATTAAAGGCAGATGTGTCACAACCGGAATATGCGTGGCTCAAGATTTAGGTTCCCCTAGGCTTTTGCAATCTACCAAGCGGGCATGGCCACCAGCACACAAAGCCATCAAATCTAGCTGTCAAATATAACTGTTACAACCTTTTCTAAGATGGGGGATGTAAGCGGAGATGATTTAGATGACAACATACACAAACAACATGTAAACCCACATTTAACCACTTAAAATTGAACATAAATACATACTGACAATGTAATCTAATAGCTCACTTCAAGATCACTTATTTTCGCTGGTCATTGTACAACAAAGTATAGGGCTTAAAGTGGTTAATAAATTAGAGGAACATGTCATAATATATGGTCGCTGTCCGGCAGAAACCTTGTATCCATATTTAAACTTGTGTTCTTTTCCTTCTACTTCGTCATGCAAGAGTGTCAAGCAAAAGTAGTGAAAATAGCCACTGTATAAGCTCACAACGCATAACATTTTCACTATTTCCGAAATATGTTGTGCCAGTTCCTGAAATGAAACGGTTTTAGACATACCAAGGTTTCCACCCAACATCTACGATATGCTAATATCGGTCGACATTCAAGGTCCATTGACGTGATTTAATTAGACACATTGTTTACGATCTCCTTCCGCTTCACAGTGCATGTCACTAGTATCCCAGGTTCCTATCTGAAGGTACATCAGTTGATTTCATATTGGATTTGAGGGAAAACAACTGACTGTGGGATATAATACTGTCTGGATGTGGGATTCTATCTAAGCTTCTGTGTTCTTATCAGTATCCCTCATCCATAATATCACAGCTGGAATCTACACGCCCATTAACTACACGGTGTGTGTGTGTGTGTGTGTGTGTGTGTGTGTGTGTGTGTGTGTGTGTGTGTGTGTGTGTGTGTGTGTGTGTGTGTGTGTGTGTGTGTGTGTGCGCGTGTGTGCATGTGCTTAGGACGGAGGGAGAGACAATGGTATCAGAGGTGTGTGTGCCTGCGCATGAGGCATTTGTGTTTGTATCGTAATCCCCTTATATAACCTGATGAGGACATATCCACCATGCAATCTCTCATCCCCCATACTTTCATTGCACACTGTGACCCCATATTCTCCCTCTCTCATATCTGAAATCTAAATTGGGAAATGTTTGGGAGGTAAGATGGAGCATCTTTCCCCCCAACCATTCACCAATTTTTCCTTCATAACCCCTAACAGCACACGTCCGGAGAGACAGCGAAATTCCTTCACGACGGACGAGGTACGTCGCGACGTATATTTTTCCGTCGCAACGTATATTCGAGTACGTCCTGGCGTAAATATCAATTCGTCCCGGCAGAACGGACTCGTCGCGGCTATATCTACCCGTTTGGGACGTAATAGGTTGACTATTATTTTCCGTCGCGCCAGAACGGGACTCGTCGCAGCTATATCTACCCGTTGTGGCGTGAGCTGGACTCGACGCGGCAGAACGTGACTCGTCGCGACTATATCTACCCGTTTGCGACGTGCGCCTCGCCGGTCCGGTCTCCAGGCGAGCCTGCGTCCTTCATATATTTTTTTTTCTGCTCTCGTTGGACTTAACTTTAAAAGTCCAATGGAACACCTCTTTGTAACGGGCCGCTGTAGTATAGTGGTATAATCCCTCGCCTCTCTATTCTTTTTTGCTGAGGACGCTGGTTCAATTCCCGCTCGCGGCAGACCACAATTATTATATTTTAGACAGACACACAGACAGACAGACAGACTGCCTGTCTGCCTGCCTAATGTATTGTAAATAATGTATTCATTCCATACGGCTATTATTTTTTAATATAAAAACTTTTGTCTTTCGCGCGATTCGAACCAGCGTCGTCAGCACCAAAACATTGAGAGGCGAGTGATTAAACCGCTAGACTACAGCGGCCATACGTTACAAAGAAGTGTTTCATTGGACTTATAAAGACAATAGCACCCAGCTGCAGTCTCGCAAGGGGAGGGACCGGAAGTGCTTTTATTTCCGGCTTCCACGTGCACAAGCGCACATACACGCATGCGAAATAGAATGCAATATGTAATAATCAGCTCATACATTATAAAGACATTATTGCATTATGAAGTTTTATTACAGTATGAGTCGCCTATGTGGAGGTTCTTAATGTAACACATTATTACATTATAGAAAAATCTATTAAGTTATGTGCTCGTCTTTTAATTACATTATGAGCTGATTATTACATTATGAGGTCAGATGTAGAGTTGCTGGCCGCCTCAGCTTCATATATGGAGATCTAGGTGATGATCCAGTCTTTTCAATGTATGGCTATCCAGGGTTTGATGAGGTCAGTGTCGGGATCTTATATCATATGGAAACGGCCATATATGGTGGTGTGACGTGTCATGAGGCGTGACCATATATGGAGGCATGACACGAGGCGTGACATGACACACTTACTGACTGACTGACGGGAAATGCAGGTTTTCATAGTAAATTAAATGCATATGGTCGTGTGTCTGTGGTCTATGGTCTGGACATGGTGTGTGTGGGACAGGGGTACGGGGTTATAGCAACTTATTACATTACTTAAATGCCTTGATATCATTATGTTATAATCGACCATATAGGCCTAGCCTATTATTGCATATCATTTTATTATTGTTAGATTTGCATTTCTTCAAATATGCACACTTATACCACCAACTAATAAGCTTTCAATTAAAATATTACCTACAACAAACTACTTCAAACTTTTCCAAACCGACCACGTAATTATGTTTAAGCACAGATGGTACTATATACACCCGGCATTTAAGCGCGCACCAGCAAGTGCGTGTCGTGCACGCGCATTATATTTCGCGTGCGTGTATGTGCGCTTGTGCACGTGGAAGCCGGAAATAAAAGCACTTCCGGTCCCTCCCCCTGCGAGACTGCAGCTGGTGCTATTGTCTTTATAAGTCCAATGAAACACTTCTTTGTAACGTATGGCCGCTGTAGTCTAGCGGTTTAATCACTCGCCTCTCAATGTTTTGGTGCTGACGACGCTGGTTCGAATCGCGCGAAAGACAAAAGTTTTTATATTAAAAAATAATAGCCGTATGGAATGAATACATTATTTACAATACATTAGGCAGGCAGACAGGCAGTCTGTCTGTCTGTCTGTGTGTCTGTCTAAAATATAATAATTGTGGTCTGCCGCGAGCGGGAATTGAACCAGCGTCCTCAGCAAAAAAGAATAGAGAGGCGAGGGATTATACCACTATACTACAGCGGCCCGTTACAAAGAGGTGTTCCATTGGACTTTTAAAGTTAAGTCCAACGAGAGCAGAAAAAAAAATATATGAAGGACGCAGGCTCGCCTGGAGACCGGACCGGCGAGGCGCACGTCGCAAACGGGTAGATATAGTCGCGACGAGTCACGTTCTGCCGCGTCGAGTCCAGCTCACGCCACAACGGGTAGATATAGCTGCGACGAGTCCCGTTCTGGCGCGACGGAAAATAATAGTCAACCTATTACGTCCCAAACGGGTAGATATAGCCGCGACGAGTCCGTTCTGCCGGGACGAATTGATATTTACGCCAGGACGTACTCGAATATACGTTGCGACGGAAAAATATACGTCGCGACGTACGTCGTCCGTCGTGAAGGAATTTCGCTCCACCTGCACGTCCGTCCCTCTCTCTCTCTCTCTCTCTCTCTCTCTCTCTCTCTCTCTCTCTCTCTCTCTCTCTCTCTCTCTCTCTCTCTCTCTCTCTCTCTCTCTCTTGACATGCATGTATGTGTTTGTTTGTTTGTTTGTTTTTGTTTTTCCTGTAATCACGTTGAAGCAATCCCATAATGCCATATAACCAGTGGTTCCTAAACGTTTTAGCTCGAGACCCAAAAGAAAATTTAATAATTTATATTTAATTGTTCTTCTAAAACTTAGGACAAAGGAAATTGTTAAGGATTTCAATAAATGCAACCCGATACAATTGTAAACTTGTCAAATCTAACCGTAACGACCTTGTCTAACATATGGGGGGTGTAAGCGGAGATGATTGAGATTTCAAACACACCCATCATACCGACATACACAAACAACATATACAAGCCCACAAACATACATAACATGAATAAATAGTGAAAATAGCAGATCTAACAATGCAATGGAACATGTGAGCTTCAAGATCAGCTATTATTTTCACTATTCATTGTACAAAAAAGTGCTATAGGGTTTAAGTGATTAATAAACGAGAGGTAAATTCCATAATGGTCGCTGTCGGGCAGAAATCTTGTATCTATGTAAACGTGTTATGTTTTGTTACCAAAAGAGACCCAAAAGAGAAATTATATTTTCTTTTTTAAATGTAGGAAACAAAAGAAGATTAACTCGTGACCCATAAAAATTGGACCGAAACCCAAACATGGGGTCTGATCCACTGTTTAGGAAACAACCTCAGACAGACAGACAGACTTAATTTTCTCTGTGACTCTATAACGTTAACATTATTCTTCTATAATAGGCCTAATATTAGAGATAACTATTAGTTCATATATTATATTAACTGAGGCATATACTTGGCAACCTGATACATGGATTTACAGTGCATCCATCAACGACGGAGGGACAGAAGGCTTGGCTGCCTTTTGGGGACTGGCATTTAGTTCCACAGACAACGCCCATCTTTTGTTCTTCTATTTGGGCTCATTTCCATCCCTCCACCCACCACCCCACCTTCCCTCCCTCTTTATTTAACTGGCTTTCTGAAAAGGTCCTGCTGTCATCCCCCACCTGTCCCTGTCATGGTAAACAAAGACAAGAAAAAAGAAACACACTCTGTTCTCTCCTGTGCCTACATTCTCTCTCTCTCTCTCTCTCTCTCTCTCTCTCTCTCTCTCTCTCTCTCTCAATCCCAGACTCCTTTCCTCTCCATTGTACCGATCTTGTCTATTTTCTCTCCTGTCTCCTGTCATGAGACAAGAGAGGAGAGAGAGACACCATCATGCCATCCCCACTCCCTCTCTTATTTCATTGTGACTCCTCTTCTTCCCTCCCCCATCATTCTTTTCTCTTCTCTTGTTGTTCTCTCCTTTTGTTTTATTAATTTAGTTTGAATTGTTTTGGTCCCATCTCAGATGTCTGCCCCATCCTTGCCTCTGTGGCTGGCCTCAACTCTCTCCGGCTGTCCCATCTCTCTTTTCTGGCCCTCCTCACCTAAGCTCCCAATCCCCCTTGTCCCCTCCATCCAGATTTCCTTCCTCATCCATCAAACTCTTGATTTTCTCCCCTACTTGTTGCAGTAAAAGTAAAATATTATGATCTCAATGAGTTATACAGCCTGCATGTCTTAAATGCAAATTACAACTTTTTAGTTTTAGTTTAAAACAACAGGGACTTCCTGAATACATATTGTATCTCTATCACCCCCTTCCTTCTCTGTTGGATCCAATTCTTTGTTTATATCCTTTAGATTCCAGCCCAGTGTTCAGCGTGTTAGGGAACCTCGGCGGACTGCAAATGTCTGCATTATGCAAATCACTTCCTCCCTGCACATACAAGCCGGGACCAATCAATGTCAATCCCCGCTCCCTCGGCCAATCAATGTCATTCCCTCCTCCGTGAAGCTGAGGACAAATCAAAGCTCTGCTTGTTAAGGGCCCTGCATGCTAAGTCAGGAAAAAGGCCCCGGAGTCCACAGTATTCTCACATTGTCTTTATCAACCCGTCCAGCCCTCAGTAGCCATCTGCCATCAGAGGAGGACAGATCAAATTGATGTCCATTGATTGATGACATGATATCGGGAGATACTGGAAGGAGGAGGAGAGAGCAGAATAATACAGGACAGCTGTCTGAGTGGAAAAGAGGGAAAGGACAGAGACACAGGGAGTGAGTCTGCAGGTTCTCAGAAAAAACGTCACGCTGTCCAAGAAGTCAGATGGAGGACACAGACTCTTGCATGCAGATGCAATTCAAGATAGAGGATTACAGACTTTGTGTTCCAGAAAGTTTTGGCCAAGCCAAGCCGCCCCCCATGTCTTACACGGCATACAAAGTTTTGAAGATGCTTGTCTTGCACAACATCGCCTTCAATTGGCAAAACACTGGCGTTGTAGTCACTCATAAAGATTCCTCTACTGTATTTATGCTACATCATTATCACCCCCGCTTTGCATCGTGAATACGAGCTATTTATTTTTGTTCTCATTATCACCACCATCATCCTTCTGCATGCATCCTCAAATCATGTGCATTAATTTGACAAGGAATCTAATTCAAATGGACAAACTAATTAAATGGCAAAAATGTAAATATTTAGATGAGGCTCCCCCATGAGGCTCCCCCAAGCAAACTGTTACTCGAGAGAGTGCCAAGCAGTGCGGAGTCCATTTATACTCACTCATCACCGTTCGAATCGCATTCAGACAGTTAGATAATGGTAAATCATCGCGTCCTCATCACCATGTTTCACAATACGACTCCCCGTCAAATGATTGCAACATGAACAATCCTGTACCACCTCGTCATCCATTTGATGCAAAGGGTGTGAGTGCAGGACCCCGCGTACGGTAGGCTACACATGGGGCCTTGAGGCTTGACATGTGAAGTGGGCTTAACAGAGCTATTTTCACCCCTCAAATTGACACTCAAGGTTTTGCAGTGCTTGGAAGGAGTCTGCAGACAGCCTTGCCATCTCCTTGCTTCCTACTCATTTTGTGCCTCACTTAACCTATACCTCCCATTCCTCTCCCTCATTTCCCTCCGTCTGCATTCACTTTAACAGTCTTTGGTTCCATACTTTTATCTCATAAAGCAGTGAAGCTCCTGCTGTCTGCATGGCACCATTAAAGCCAGTGAAGCCACTTTTAATTGACGTTGAATCTGCCTTTCATGACTAATGAAGCCTCTAGTATGGGTCGCTTGTACTATTTGATCGGCCATCATATACTCCGTACCACCTACATGCTTTACGCTAAGAACACAATAGGGGGGGTGGGGGGATGAGAGAGAGCTAGGGGATAAAAAAGCTATAATGCAGTGAGAAAAATCTGAGAGAGAGAGAATTGAGGGAAAATAATAACACAAAGAGCACAAAGTAATGAGATGAAACCGGGAGACAGTAAAACCACTTAAGGAAAATGTTGATGCTATATACGTGTGCTGCTCAGTAAGGTTGAAGGTTCAGGACAGACTCAGACTCAGACAAAGATAGTGAATAGTTATAAATACGTTAAACCGAGAGAGGCATGCTGAGAACTGAACAAACGATTTGAGAAATCAAAGAAGACAACAATTTAAAATCAAAAGGAAAATCAAAAGTAGACACAACAGAGATATAGCCAGGTTAAAGATTCATGCAAACATCACAATACAACACAGAGGGAAAAAAGAAGCAACGTGAAAGGAGGGGGGAAAGCAATTCCCTCCCTCCCTGATGTATTCCAGCAGATAAGGCTTTTTTCCGGGCTAGTTTATCAGTGTGGTGTGTTCACTGGCACCGCTTGTCCCAAACAGAATTATAGATCTCTATCACTTTGTTTCATTGGGAGTTGAGACTAAATATGCTAGGCCCCTGTGTACCGCCATATCGTCGCTGTTGGGCAGAAACGTTGTATCTCCAAATGTCATCTAAGTTTTTGTTTTTTGTTTTGCCAATTACAGTATTTGTATGATTTTTTTATCCCAGTCATTTGTTATGACATTCATCCTTTCCACACATTTCTACGTTGCTACTACTGTTCATCATTGATGAGTGCCTGGGGCATATAGTAGTACCCCAGGCACTATAGAGCCACAGTGTTGCACCATATACCGTATATAGGAATCGATAGCACTGCAGCGACAAAGATCAGCTTCCTCGCCCAGCTCAGTGTTTGTATTGATGCTCAGCCATGATGGATCCTAACTCCTAACTCTGTGTTGGTGTATACGTAGACTAAACCTGACTCCATGGTGCCTTTTTGTCATGCAGGCAGGAGACACCCGACGAGAAGCTCCCGTCGCTTGCCATCCATATCGCCTTATCGACGCGTCGGAATCCTTTGATGAAGAACTGAACATGTTCGGTCGGTTGCCGATGTCGGGAGCGACCCTATCCATGTTGTAGTGATGAGGGGGGTCAATTACTCCACTGTAGAGTGGACTTCTAGTCTGCTCGTCATGTTTCTGTCACGGCCACAGACTTTGCCCATCTAGATCTCACCATCCACCTAGAGATTCTTAAAAATTCAACAGTCGCCTACAACAAAGCCCTGCGTCTAGCAAGGCAGGCTTATTTCTCTGGCATTATTAATGAGAACAAGAAAAATGCCAGAGTCCTATTCTCTACCATTGAACGACTGTTAAACCCCCCCCAGTCCTACAAGCAGTCATTCCCGGCCTCTAAAGCTAAGTGTAATGAGTTTGCATGCTTTTTTGACAACAATTTTTTTTACATTAGAGCTGATATTATGAATGGTGCTGCTGCTAGTGCAAACCTTCAGCAGCAAATGGTCCCAGGGTAGATCTCTCCAGGGGGAGCCTATTATCGTTCTGCGCAATTGATGAAGACGAACTCCGCAAAACCATATCACAGATGACATCATCCTCCTGTTCATTGGATACAATTCCCACCACCTTTCTCAAAGAGGTCTTAGACAGTGTGATTGGAGATATCCTAAAAATTGTAAACAGCTCTCTACAATCAGGCGTCTTCCCAGACTCACTGAAGACTGCTGTAGTTAGGCCCCTACTCAAGAAACACTTTTTTCAGGACTGACAGATTACAACTTGTCCAAAATGCAGCAGCCAGAGTTTTAACTAGAACTAAGATGAGAGAACATATTACTCCAGTTTTGGCATCGCTGCACTGGCTTCTGGTTGTTTTTAGGATTGATTTTAAAATTATTTTACTTGTCTATAAAGCTCTCAATGGTCTCGCACCTTCCTACCTACAAGACTGCCTGCCTAAATATGTCCCAAACCGCCCCCTAAGGTCTTCCACCGCCGGCCTGCTCGCCTTGCCCCAAAAAATGGCAACTAAAAAATACGGGGAAGCAGCTTTTTGCTTCTACGGGCCGTCGGCATGGAACAAGCTCCCACTGTACCTTCGTCAGGCAGCCTCTGTAGACATTTTTAAAGCTCAGCTCAAGACCCACTTCTACAACATTGCCTTTAATTGATCTTATATTTTTTATTTTTCATGTCCTCACTGTACTGCATTACTGCTTGTTTTTTAATGTCATTGCCTTGCTTTTCTTTTATTCTCCATTGTTCTGTAAAGCACTTTGAGCTGCATTTCATGTCATGAAAGGTGCTATACAAATAAAGTTTTATTATTATTATTATTAGATGTATTTCTGTTATGTTCTACTTGTTTTGATTCTATGTTCTGCTTATCTAGATGTTGTATTTCTATGTTCTTGTTCTAGTTGTTTTGGTTCTATGTTGTCTTCCCCAGGTGTTTCTCATGTGTAATCAGACCTCATGTGTATATTAGTTTTGTTCCCCAGTCAGTCCTTGTCGAGTCATTGGCTACGTTTACATGAGCAGTTAAATCCCCTTTTCATTCCGAATAGAAGTTAAATCCTATTAAACGTTGTTATGTAAACACCTACAAAAACTTACATCCGAATGAAAACGCTCGATGCGATCTAAAAACCATTCCGATGTCACTGGCCGGATTACTCCGATGTTCAATGCGATTGAAAGAAAATTGGACTCATGTATACACTGCTTCGGATGTAAATTCATTCTGGTCTTTCTGAGCATGCTCATTTCCATTGCGCTCCAACTCCAAGGCGCTCATAAGCCTCATATCCAAGGCCAGCCGAGGAGTTTGCACATAGAGCGCGTTATTTTGTGCATTTTGTGTGTGTGTGTGTGTGTGTGTGTGTGTTCAACGGTCTCTCTCTCACACTCTCTCTCTCTCTCTCTCTCTCTCTCTCTCTCTCAAAAATAACGAGCGACCCGATACAATAATAATCAGTGTGTTGCGTGCCCTGGCCGTGCTGACGTGCTGTAGATAATAAAGTAGGCTACACATAAAAACGAGATGATCACCTTCCCAGCGGAGAAGGGGAGCCGCAGCAGGTGGGGAAAAAAAGACGGTAAACATAATATGTATGTCCGTCCCTATCCAAGCAGCAGCCTCAAAACTACTGCGGAATGAAATGATGGGATTTCAAAGTGTTGCCTTTCGTCTGAAAGTCACAATGAATGAACTGCCTATATTTTATGTGTCCAACAGATGGCGTAGTTTCACGTGAATTAACATGTATCATGTCTTCTATCACTTCTCCATATAAACACTCATTCGGAATGACCATTTCCCATGTAAACTCGCGGCAAAAAACATTACATCAGATGCATTTTATTCTGAAGTATTTATTCGGAATGATCACCCTTCATGTAAACGTAGCCATTGTTTGGTGTCAGTTCGTGTTTGGTGTCAGTTCGAGTTTGTGTTATCTGTCTCTGTTCACCTTTATTAAAATAAAACACCCAACCATGGGTTTGATCACCACCTGCCTGGCTGTCCTGCTTTTGGGTCCTCACCTCACCAGAACGTGACAGTTTCAGGGCTGACTACTGATGTAGTGTGTGAACTATACCATATGCTCAATATCAACTCTCAATTAATATTATGATACCAATCAATCAACTCCAGTCTCCAAATCAACTCCAAAGCAAGACTAGCAAAAATAATCTTTGTTTGTTTTGGTGTGAAGCGCTGTGTTGCCAGATTCTGTGAGTGAAACCAGGTCTATGAAAACAAATCCAAAAGAAGCAACCAGTTTCACTACTTGAGCCCTATTACATCAGCTATTGTTTAAATCAGGGGTGGGCAACTGGCGGCCCCCACCTTCACTTAACGTGGCCCTCAGGTTAATGTTAGAATACTGATATGATATTGGTTTCAGCTGTTACTATTCCACAACATGCAAACATGACCCGCTGTTATTACTTCAGTCTAAATTAGTAGCTGATTGCTTCAACACAGGCATTTGAAATTACATAAAAATATTAATTTAACTCAAAAATAGCAAAAATTCAAGATCTCAATTCGAATTCAGCAAAAATGGCCGATCTAGATCGGCTATTTTTCCTACGACAGTTATATATGGCCCTAGGGAGTGAGTGTGTAAATATAGTGGCCCTCTCCATCGTCAAAGTTGCCCACCCCTGGTTTAAATTAATCATGAAAGCAAGCCCAAATAAGCAACTACACTTCAGAAATAAGCCCAAACTATAAAGCAACGGGCAACTATGAATATTAAGCTATGTTGCAGGACAACTAGCCCAAAGTCATTTATAATAAGCAGACGTGGCAACACTGCAAACCAGCGCTTTCTGCAATTTGCATGGTGGAAAATAATCATTTGTCGGCAGACTGTCTTTGTGCAGATAAAAAATGCTAGTCTGTTGCAATATGAGAGTTTTAAGTAGTCTTTGACTAGTCACCTTAAGAGAATTTGCCAGTGTATGTCAGTGTTTTTCGTGCGCCCAGACCAATTTGTTTACAAACATTGGGTGTTTGTAAACAAATTGGTCTATTGGCCTACAAGGTTTCCACCCAACAGTGATGGTATTGTGGTAATAATATAATGTATGGGCACCCCATCTTGTGTCTTGCACAAATGCCTAATAAACTGTATGGTGGTAGTGAACCCAGTGGCCCAGCATGCTGTAGATCTCGTTAACTCCTAATGTACTGCAGCCTATGAAGCCATAACAGCGTGGCCATGACACTTTCACAGATGGAAATAATGTCCATAATATGCTTTTTTGACAGGATACATGTTACTCATGTTCGAGAACATGCTTTTATTTGTTTGTTTTGTAAACCAAAAATCATCTCACTCTTATGCCAGTGTGTACACATTTACATCATGGGAGAGAAAAACAACAGCAACTAGAAAAAGTGCCCTTCTGGGCACAGGTCTCCACCAGGTTATCCACAGATCCGTGCAGTTAGAGGTAAAAACACTTTTTGGCCAGTTATAGCGCCACCTTGAGGCTGAGTTGAAATTGTTCATGTGGCATTTTGTCCTCGGCCTAGTGGGAATGTGGGTGCACAATTTCACGGAAATCACACGATGTGTTCATGATTTGCAGCATTTTGTTTGAAACTGAGCACTCCTGTGAACTTTGGAAGCCAATCTTAACCAATCAGGATGGAGTGTGAGAAATCTGAAAGACCGGTTTGGTTGAATGGCTCTAGAGAGACTGTGTACCAATTTGCGTGATGTTTGGACAAAATCTGTAGGTGTGCTGTGCAAAAACCTGTTTTGCACAAAGCGGCCTCCTGGTGGCGCTATAACAGGCCGTTCTGGAAAGTTTGGGGCAGAGGTTCATCGTTGGCATCCAGGGAGTGTGTGTGCAAAATTTGGCATGGACCGGGTTAACGGTGGCCGAGATTAGCTGCTCACGGACACACGGACGGACGGACGGACGGACACACAAACGGACGGACACACGGACGGACGGAGTGCAAAACATACTCTCCCCACATGCCTTCGGCCTGGTGGAGACAACTATACTACTTGGTTTTAGACTACTACTGGTTTAGAGTGCTGTGTGAACAAATCTCTCTCTCTCTCTCTCTCTCTCTCTCTCTCTGTGTGTGTGTGTGTGTGTGTGTCTCTCTCTGCACTCTAGTGAGCAGATCATTTAGGGCTGCTTGGTAAGCACTGAGAGAAGGTCATTGCTAGTAATTAGATATTTGTGGCAGATGGGGCGAACAATAATTGCATGATTGTATTGATTTCTCTTGCCATGTAGAGTTGGACATTTTTACAATACTATGTGAGTAAAATAAACTATTGTCAAGTACTTCAAAAAACACAGAACAGGTAGTGCTTAACCATATGCCAGTATATCCATTGCCTATAGAGAGTCGCAGTCCCACCCCTTTTCAGAACGACGAGTGGCCCAGGAAATTATTCTCCATAAATTTTCTCCATAGGCTTTTCGCTAAGTATTTATATAAAGACTAACGCCGCGGAAAAAGCCGACTCGGATCGTGACAAATCATGACAACAAACACAATATTTTGTGCCGATCAAATAATTTGAAAGAAGAAAATAAAGGCAGGATACAACACTATTTGTTTTGTTTCTTACAAATTATTTGATCGGCCCAAAACATTGTAATTATTGTCATGATTTTTCACGATCCGAGTTGGCTTTGTCCGCAGCGTAACCGTCTTTAAATAAATACTTTTTGAAAAGCCTATGGAGAAAATGAATGGAGAATCATTTCCTGGGCCACTCATCGTTCTGAAAGTGGGCGGGACTGCGACGCTCTATACTGAACCAAGTGTAAGATTGACATTGGGGATACATGAAAATGAGTGGTGTATATATTATTTAAGTGACTGCCACCTATACTATATCTTTATTGTCTCCAGCAGGAAAAAAGCAAAGACCCAACATGGGATATAGAAATAGTGGTGTCAAACTCTGTTGCTTTGAATCATGTTAGCGTTTATGTGCCTCAGTAATGGAGTCATCAATAACTGGGGGGATGGATACAGTACTTCAGAATGCAAGTGTGTGTGTGTGTGTGTGTGTGTGTGTGTGTGTGTGTGTGTGTGTGTGTGTGTGTGTGTGTGTGTGTGTGTGTGTGTGTGTGTGTGTGTGTGTGTGTGCGCGTGCGTGTGCGCGTGCGTGCGTGTGCGCGCCATCTGTGAGTCAGCGTGCACTACCGGTATTTCAATTTTCATTTCATTTTCGTGTGTGTGTGTGTCTGTGCAACATGTATTGCAAAGTGTGATCATATCCTTTCCAGTGCTAATCCATCTCTCGACAAAGTCGGCACTTGTGACAAATCCATCAGCCATCACGCCACACTTAGAGCCGCATCGAGTGAGGGCCAGACGGAAAGGCCCATTTCCCTTGTTAGGTCTGTGGCTCTGCATTATTGCTGTGATCTGTCACAATACAGACCCCTGCACCTTAACACATGGACAACCAAGGTCATTGTCACACACACAGCCACACACACGCACGCCAGGGCCGGTTCTAGCCTGACACATTAGGTTGGGCAGGACGAATATAGGGGGCATCCCTGCACACGCCGCAGAGCAGCGCGGGCGTAGACTACTATGCCATCATCATATCAATGTGTCTATCCATCTCCTTCATTGACCAACATTAACCATTTCCATCAGCGCCCTGTCGGTTAACAACACTGATTGCAAATGGTGTCAGGTGGGTTTAAATTATAGTAAATGATAAATGGTACATATACATATATTTTGTGGTATTTTCTTATATAGTCAAAAAGTAAATATTCCCCATAACATTTGATTGGGTGGGCACTCGGCAGGACGCAAGTTATCAACACAGTTATGTTGTGCCACAAGCTCCTCGCCTTCCTAGTCCCTCCCCTGCACGACATCATAGGGCAAGGGCCGGGCGTCTTCCTCAGCCAGCAGCCAGCACAGGTGGGGCTGATTCCAATCAGCCCAGCTGTTACACAATCACCATCAGAGGATGCCAATATAAGCTGCTGAGAGCCCGCGCCCGACACTTGGACGTTGACTACTGTGGTTAGTGTTACCGGCAGTTTAGATTCAGTTCCTAGCGTACTATTAGCGTTGTGCATATTGTAGATCTTCTATTTTTGCTTTTGAGTTTTTCCTGTGGTAGATCTGCTGTTTTTTTGTTCTAACTTTGTTCCTCTGTTTTGTTCCAGGCTCCCTCCACAAACCCAGTATCTCCCAGCTCCACCGCTCCTTCCAGGATTCCCCTCATGCTCCTAACAAACCAAGTTTGTAATTTTTTTCCTTTTGTTTACTCCTGTCTCAGTGTCTTTGCCTTTGGGGTCCCCGGCACATTTGGCTATACTTAAGACTTTGAGCGCAGCAAGTTACTCATAACAGACCCATATCAAATTCAAACTAGAACTAGTGTGCTTCTCAGGGCACAGGTCTCCACCAGGCTGGGTTGCCTACCCAGGTCACAAGCTTTGGTAATAGCCCCCCGGGGATAATGTGTAGCGATTTGGGTGAGTTATGGACAAAATCTGTAGGAGTAGTAGCAAAAAGTGTGTTTTGCGGAAAACTGTATTCTCCCTATATGTTGCGTAATGATCAAAGGAATCTATAGGGATAAAATATGTTGATTGTATGACCTATGGTTCAAGAGTTATACGCCAAGTGGGCTGTTGTAACGTTACCTTGAGGACATTTACATCATTTGGAATGGAGGTTCTTCCTTGGCTTATAGTGGTAATGTGCGTTCAACGTTTACCAGCAATCGGGCGCTGCATTCATGATGTGTGACAAAAATAAATAAAAATGCACAAAATGCAAAAATCGGTCCAGCGGTGTTTGTAGCTCGTGCAAACTTTGGAAGCCAATCATGATGGAATATGACAAATTGGATAGGTCCCTCTGGATCATATGACACAAAATGTGTACCGATTGGCATGTCCCACTGAGCATTTCTTGGTCTAATAGATGTCTAATATTCGTCTAAAGGGCCGTTCTATTCTTAGATTAGATGTTGATTAGCGGTTGATTAGACGTCTATATATAGTCCGTCTATATATAGACGTTTAAACAACAGCTAATCAATGTCTAATCTAAGGATAGATGTCTAAAAAACTTTCATTTTTAGATGTTTTTTATCCCATTTTTAGACGCACGTCTAATAGCCGGTTATTGCTCAGTGCAGGAGTTTGGACAAAATCTGTAGGACTATTATAAAGATAATGTTTAGCAAAAATCGTCCTCCTTGTGGCACTATGACAGGCCGATGTGGGAAGTGTCTGTGCAAAGTTTCACGCCGATTGCAGTTATAGGCCCTAACGTGAAATAGTACCATAACAGTACAATAGGCCATAACAGCTAGGCAGATGTTATGGCAAGGCAGTTATAGGCAGATGTTATGGAAAGGCAGTTATAGGCAGATGTTCCACAGACAGATAACAATGTTCAACCTGTTGACCCTATTTTTGCCATGTCGAAGATTTTTCAACATTCTTTTTATTTATTTTTAAATAGCAGATCTACCAGTAAGACGCCTGAGGGCGAGAAGCGACACATCCGTCTGGGTGACAGCAGACTGCTGGGCGAGCGCTGGTGCTTTGGCATGGGGGGTCAGATCAACATATCTGCCTGGGTGACAGCAGACTGCTGGGAGAGCGCTGGTGCTTTGGCATGGGGGGTAAGATCTTACTTTTTGGCCCTGTTGAGAACTCTAGTTTTCGCCGGCTGCCGGGCGTGGCTGCACAAATAACTTTGGGGCAGGCCCAGAGTTTCAATGGACAGGTATCAGTAATAATGGAGACATCGAAGAGGAAGGATGGATGGGGAAGGATTAACATTATGGAATGTCAGAACAGGTCAGCTCCATAAAGATCTAAGGGTTTGAGGTCAGATGTAGAGTTGCTGGCCATCAGGGATCTCCATATATGAGCCTAATATGATGACATCAGGGATCTCCATATCTGATGATGTCACGTGATGTCACGTGCTCCATCCCTGATGATGTCACGTGCTCCATCCCTGATGATGTCACGTGCCCGACACAAACGGATGGGAATTGCACGATTCCATATAATAGTTAACTGCAACAAGGTCACAATGCTTCATTGATATGCCTGAGATGGCCTGCATGTGTCCCATTTCTTTCTATTTGTTTGTCTGTTCCAGTGGTCAGGTATTCTGCATGCCACACATTGGCACTGTGTAAATAGACACATCTATTTAGGCTCAAATAGAATTATAGTTTACTTTGTGATCTGTGGTTTTGTTCCAATATTTGATGTAATTTTTGTTTTGTTTTGAGATATACTTTGTTTGGCCCAGATTGTTTGCTGTCTGCTCTGAAACCCTGCTGTGTGTGGGAGGAGCATCTGGACCAGCTGGCAGAGGGGAATCTTATCTTTTACAAATATTTAAGATTTAAGACTGTAGCAGTGGTCCGTTTCAATCAAAATCCATCAGAATTTAACACAATGGCACTCATTCTCAATTGTGGTAGATGATTTATGATCGCATAGGGGTTAAAACATACAGTATATTAATGATCTGGTAGGAGGATAAAGGGGGTGTCATGTATGTATTTCAGTAACCTACTTCTTTATTACTGATAGAATATCAAACCCATTGTGTCCTGGCTCTGTGTCGGACTCATCACTCATATGAGTCTGACTCAGATATAGGATACATTTAATAATACGGGTTTGAATCTCCTATTGTCCAGACAGAGCACTCTGTGACTGACGATGGCATGGCCTTGAATAAAAGTGAGGATCTGTAATGCTCCACGCCAAGCGAGGCTGTAGAACATTTTCAATTATCTACCAAATGCAATGGTTTCAACAACTCTCTGTGCTGTGGATGTGCTCTGTGGTATGAATATTGCGTGAAATGTGAAAGGGGAATGAGACAGTCATTTTGCTGTTGAATAATTTGTTCTTTATGATTTTCAATAATTGTTCATTGTTGTTGTTGTTGTTGATGAATAGTGCTGGTTGTCCCGGTTCAGAGAATTTGAGTGCTGTTTTACATTGTCGCATCACAGAGCAGCTGCTCACAGACTAATTACTAATGTTCCCCTCCACAAGCTCATTTTGGTTTTATTGAGATTTTTTTTTATTGTTTCCATATGTTATCATTGTGCTTCTGCAATTTGTAAAGTTCTAGTCATATGGAAGTGCACATTGAAAGGTTAAAGGTTAAAGGCCTGCTATTTGTCAAATGCATCGCTGTATGCGAGATTTGTTCAATTTGAAATTTGACGCTTTTAATCAGCCGAGTTGGCTTTGTCCGAGGCTTAAAGGTCTTTAAATAAATACTTTCTGAAACGTCTATGGGGAAAATGAATGGGAAATTATCTTCCGGCCCATGAAAGGGGCGGGACTGCGACACTCTATCCAACCTTTGATGGGACGCCCTTAAGCGCAGAGCCTTGGTTTTTCGATGGGCGCTGATGGGACGCTAGTAGCTCCGGCTACTACCAAACAACAACCTACCTCAAACCCTAACCTAACCATAACCACAAGCACGGAGCAGCGCATCCCTCACCACCCTTCTTTTGCCTGTCTTTTGCCCTTCTTTTGCCTGTCTTTTTACCCTTCTTTTGCCTGTCTTTTGCCTGTCTTTTGCCCTTCTTTTACCTGTCTTTTGCCCCTTCTTTTGCCCTTAATTTGCCCGTCTTTTGCCCGTCTTTTGCCCTTCTTTTGCCTGTCTTTTGCCTGTCTTTTGCCCCTTCTTTTGCCCTTCTTTTACCCTTCTTTTGCCCCTTCTTTTGCCCCTTCTTTTGCCCTTCTTTTGCCCTTCTTTTGCCTGTCTTTTGCCCCTTTTGCCTGTCTTTTGCCTGTCTTTTGCCCCTTCTGTTGCCCTTCTTTTGCCCCGTCTTTTGCCCCGTCTTTTTGCCCGTCTTTTGCCTGTCTTTTGCCCTTCTTTTGCCTGTCTTTTGCCCCTTCTGCCCTTCTTTTGCCCTTCTTTTGCCCTTCTTTTGCCCTTCTTTTGCCCCTTCTTTTGCCCCTTCTTTTGCCCTTCTTTTGCCCTTCTTTTGCCCTTCTTTTGCCTGTCTTTTGCCTGTCTTTTGCCCGTCTTTTGCCCGTCTTTTGCCCGTCTTTTGCCCGTCTTTTGCCCTTCTTTTGCCCTTCTTTTGCCTGTCTTTTGCCTGTCTTTTGCCCCTTCTTTTGCCCTTCTTTTGCCTGTCTTTTGCCCCTTCTTTTGCCCTTCTTTTGCCTGTCTTTTGCCTGTCTTTTGCCCCTTCTTTTGCCCTTCTTTTGCCCTGTCTTTTGCCCCTTCTTTTGCCCTTCTTTTGCCCTTCTTTTGCCTGTCTTTTGCCCTTCTTTTGCCTGTCTTTTGCCCCTTCTTTTGCCCGTCTTTTGCCCTTCTTTTGCCCTTCTTTTGCCCGTCTTTTGCCCCTTTTGCCTGTCTTTTGCCTGTCTTTTGCCCTTCTTTTGCCTGTCTTTTGCCCCTTCATTTGCCTGTCTTTTGCCCTTCTTTTGCCTGTCTTTTGCCCCTTCTTTTGCCTGTCTTTTGCCCTTCTTTTGCCCTTCTTTTGCCCTTCTTTTGCCTGTCTTTTGCCTGTCTTTTGCCCCTTCTTTTGCCTGTCTTTTGCCCTTCTTTTGCCCCCTTCTTTTGCCCTTCTTTTGCCTGTCTTTTGCCCCTTCTTTTGCCCTTCTTTTGCCCTTCTTTTGCCCGTCTTTTGCCCGTCTTTTGCCCGTCTTTTGCCCGTCTTTTGCCCGTCTTTTTCCCGTCTTTTTCCCGTCTTTTGCCCTTCGCTGATGGGACTTTAGTAGCTCCGGCTACTACCAAACAACAACCTACCTCAAACCCTAACCTAACCATAACCACAAGCACGGAGCAGCGCATCCCTCACCAACCTTAATCCGGTCGTTTTAACGGATCCCTCACCAACCTTAATCCGGTCGTTTTAACGGATCCCTCACCAACCTTAATCCGGTTGTTTTAGCGGACCCCTCACCAACCTTAATCCGGTCGTTTTAACGGACCCATCACCAACCTTAATCCGGTCGTTTTAACAGAACCCTCACCAACCTTATCCACCTGTAAAACAAGCGCCCCCTCAGTGACCATCGACTCCCAGGCTCTGCGTAAAAGGTCATCCCAACCTTTGCTGAATGCAAAACAGGGAGGCATTGGGTCCCATTTTTGGTATGACCCAGCCTGGGATTGAACCCCAACCTCCCAGTTTCAAGACAGGCATTCTAACCACTAAGCCACTGAGCTGGGAGTTGCAATGGCGATGCTTCGGAATAGCGGGTTCTGTGGAAATCATGATTATCGTGATTTCCCCTCTCCACCTATCTGACGGCTTCACATTAATCATCCCTCCATCTCCAGGAAGACCCTCTTCTCTCTCTCTCTCTCTCTCTCTCTCTCTCTCTCTCTCTCTCTCTCTCTCTCTCTCTTCTCTCTCTCTCTCTCTCTCTCTCTCTCTCTCTCTCTCTCTCTCTCTCTCTCTCTGGACCTACGTAGCTATCTTTTGTGTGCCTTACCCTTTATCCCTAAACCACTTTGTGGTTATTTATTATTTTGAAAAACATTTAAAAATGGTCCAACTATAGCCGATCTACATTGACACGTTCTGAGCTTGCACCTGGGATGTATCCTCAGTGGTGTATCCCGAGGTCATCAGGGTTTTGGGTCTCGCAAAGATCATACCCCTCACTCGGGTGACCCAGCCGGGGTGATCAAGTCCCGACTTACGTCCCAGTAGCTACCCTCGATCAGACCCACTAGGGAAAGACCAGAGGTACAATTCTGGCATGTGGAGGTGCCTCTGTGGGTTGACTCCTGTCCGGGCCCCTTCTACGTCTCACCAGGTCCACTCCTGCTCTCACCAGGAGTACCGCCAGGACCTGTGCGTTGCACCAGACTCCCAGCACCAGGCACTTAATTCAGGAGTGGTGGTTTCTAGAGCCGCAATGGTTCTGCAGGCTCCACCTGGGCAACGGTGGTACTGCAGGCTCCGCGTGCATGTAACAAAATCGCACCTGTGCGAACTGAGCGGTGGAACTATACATGTATTGTTATAGTCACTGTGTGTTGTAACTTGTAGGTGTTGACTTCAGCAGCTGCAGGGTCAATAGGTCCTACTCATACAGGTGTCAAAGGTCCTACTCAATCGGACATATGGACAGACAGACAGACGCATAGCTGTGCATTGGAGACGTTGTGCCGCCGCTCATAAATGGTGTCACCTTTGTGGTTTAAAATCCCTTATGTGTGTTGCCTCGGAAGGAAGTGTAGAAAAGGAAGGAAGGAGGATTCACGTGATAATGTTCTCAGAATCTCAGCATTTATTTGGTAAAACACGAGATGAAATCGTTAGAAAGCAATAGTGTGTGAAAAAATACACACGAGTTGTCTGTTTCAACCAACCCTCTGTAGTCAATGTGAGTCTCAGTTGAACAGACCCCTTCACAAAGAATCCAAGGTTTTATATACAAGAAATGATCTCCCTCCAGGTCCCTCCTCTTACCGGACATGAAATAGGCGCTTTCTGACTTTTGACCAATGAGACTAAGTCAGTAGCTGTTTCCAGTAGAGAAATAGGAGGGCACTCTAGACAATGACATGTCCCGTCTTATTATTTATACCTTTAACAGAGTTCTAACTTTGAAATAAAACGATAATGATGAATTAAAGATACGAACATAACGGAAATAAATGAACTTGAACAGACTCATTAAGAAATTAATTAAACAGTTTAACCCAGTAAAGAAAACTATAATAATTAAAATACCCTGTCTGATAGTACATTTGAAATCAGTACAAAATGCACTCACTAGTAATAGTTTCATAGCGTTTCTCATTATTCTATAATGACAGAAGATTGTTAAGTAATTATTTAAGAAAGTAACTGTTGAAACAGCTACGCAGTGAAAAAGATAGTCCCTAGCCAAATCGTCACTGGAAGATTCTAGATTCTCAACAGCTGAGCAAGCTTTAAACGGTTAGAACAATAGGCCTTTTGGTCCAGGTGTTGAAGTGTAAACATTCTTTACTATGGTAAATAAGGAGTCTTTGAGTCTACAGCAGGTCTCTAACAGAAGGAACATTTTCGCATGAGTCAACAGATTTTGTCAGAGAGAACTTCTTGTTTAGTTTCAACATTACATACTCAAGTAGTGAGGAAATATATGCTATATGATTCACCATCCTCCAGGGTGCATCACATGATTGGCTGGTTACCAACGAAAGAGTTCTGACCAGCCATTATTAGCAACACATAGACTTTCTGCAGCATAATTATTATGAATCATGAGAGGGAAAGGCAGAAACATAGGGAGGATTCAGTCTGCTCAGCAATACTATTTATGCTACAATTCTGTTTACTGCACGCTTCAAAAAGCAAAACAATTTGAATACATTTATTTTTTCTTTGTGTCTCTAAATTATGAATGTCTTCTCTCCTTTGTGGGACGATTTTCAGCCAAAGCTGTGAAACCAGATTGGACAAAATAGCCTACAGGCTTTTGTGTGTATACAACCTCGAGGTGCACATAGTGCCAACTGTGGTTAACCTAATGCAACCATAGTCCATGACAGGATTTCCAATAGCTGTGGTAAATCTCTGGTGTTTTCCTCTTCTTACTTCTTTTTTTCATGTGTTTTGGTGCTTGGCTGGAGCCCAACGAGAGAGAAGCATCTGATCAAATATGATAACAGGAGACAAAGCCTGAGAACAGCAGAGACACAGGATTTCAGTTCTTAGGAACTTGGAGGCTGAGACATCGTTTGTTTGCGTCATTGTCGAGGCATGACTAACACCAAACAACAGACAGGCACCCATTGACTTAAACGCTGCATCATCCCTGCTCTTCACGCGCTCATTTTGTTTGTCTGGCTCTCTTGTGCTCTTAAATGCAGTCTAATCCCTGATTAGTGGAGGTAGAGGGCGTGTTAATGTGCCACTGCACTTGCTGCTCCATTGTGACACACGTCAAGGCTCTCTCTCTCTCTCTCTCTCTCTCTCTCTCTCTCTCTCTCTCTCTCTCTCTCTCTCTCTCTCTCTCTCTCTCTCACACACACACACACCCCCCCCCCCCATAAACATCTTGGTTTATTCTTAAACAGAGCATAGAGGTTTTAACATATTCCAATTTCCAATACATAAAAGGCATGCCTTTGTCTCACAAGTTCATATACAGAAGCTACTCATTATGGTAAACATATATATATATATATATATATATATATATATATTTATACATTTGGTGAGCATGATGCAATGAAATGCAAAATGCCTTGAACTATTGCAACACATTTGTATTATATTTGTGAATAATATGTGTATGTGATATTCAGGGCAAAAATTGCCACAGGAAAACAACAAATGGCATCAAAGGGAAGGAATCTCCCTTCCTTCCCAGCATGCCTTTCTCTTGATGAACAGACAAAGAACTTCAGAGAGTGGCGTCACCTCCACAGTCGACATGGATGTCTGTACTGCCACCTGGATTCAAAGCTACCGCTAGTTCTTTCACAAACATTGGAAACTATATCTACTGCAGGGGTCTTCAAAAAACTTTTTTCAAATACGTTTTTTGAAGATGAATCAGGGACCCCCACTACATTACTGTGTAATCTTGTGTTCCAGATGATACTGATACTGATTCCAGTTGTATCATAAACCCTCAATACTCAAGTAAACTTGACCTTTCACTCTGTACTTAGTCTGCTTTTTTTCTCCACTCTCCACCAAACCTCTTTGCCGAAAATAGACGATCTACGAGCTCACAACGCCTCACGTTGTTGGGATGGTATAGGGTCCAAGTGGGTTCAAGTGGTTAATGTAAAAAAAGAAAATCCTATCGCACAAAGATTTGGTGTGATAGGATCCCCTGTTGAAGACCCCTGATCTACTGCTCAGGAAAATCCTAGGCTACAGCGCTTCAGGCAAACGTACCTAGAAAAAGCAACAAATTCCCTGCCAAGTTACGCCAATGTAAAATGTCCCTTTAAATGTCATTAGATGAGCTTGCCTGTGTTTAATAGAGTTTAGGAGTAATTATGCTGGGACCCTAATCAGGAAATAGCTGAGCAGTGGAGAGTGGGCAGATTGCTATCTGTTCGACAGACACAAGTCAACAACACCTCTATCTTCACTCACATTTCCCCCGATGCCACAACACTTTATCTCCCCGTTATTACATGATAGGAGATGTGTCCGTTGACAGTTAACTGTGTTTCAGTGATGTATGTGTGTGTGTGTGTGTGTGTGTGTGTGTGTGTGTGTGTGTGTGTGTGTGTGTGTGTGTGTGTGTGTGTGTGTGTGTGTGTGTGTGTGTGTGTGTGTGTGTGTGTGCGTGGGCCTTGTTTGACCAACTGGTGGATTTATTGTTGTTTATTCTGTTTAACGATAGACAGCATTTTGGTGAGTCCAGTTCTCATTACTTATTATTGTAGCAGCTAAAATGCATGTGGGTTTGAAGCAAATTCACTTTGTCACCCTTCTGATTGGTCCCTGACTGACTAACCAGCAGGGTCTTTCTGCCTTGTTTTTTATTTATTTATTTATTTGACAGAGATAAAGCTCATTAATCAACATGTTACTTTTCACATCAATGTAAATGGGCCAGAGTTAGCCAAAGCTAAATTTCATCTGTAGTCCCTGGGCAGGCTCTTAAAAAATGAATGATAAAAGAAAGACAGAGTGTAGGGTGCCTGCACACAACACCATGCGTTGATGCCATGTGTGCATATGTGCAAGCACCCAACACCATGACCATACACAATACAATACAATACAGATCAACATGGTACAGGGGACAGAACAACTGCAAAGTGAAGTGAGAAATGACACCGGTGATGAATACTAATTAGTGCTGATAGTTACTCATGATTAGAGATTTGAATTGTTTTTAGCCACCTTTTCAGGTTGAATTTGAAGGTCAGATAGTTGGAAGTCTCTCTTACTTCTGTGGGAGACTGTTCAAGTGATGGGAGGCTCTAACAGAGAAGACTGTTTTACCACTTCACAGTCCCCTCTGGTAGTTGCCCTTGTTGCTCTGTCACCACTGTCCCTTCGATCTATGAACTGGTTCAGTGGTGGAGGTACAAGTCCATTTAAGATCTTAAAAATGAGACAAGCATCTGCAAAGTGTTTGAAGCTGTTAAAATTAAATAAGTTGTACTTTTGAACTATGTGGCAATGGTGGTAACGGATGGGCTTTTGGTCAAGTGTTTTTAATGTCTGTTTGTACAGTGATTCTATGGGTTTTAAAGTTGTCTGATTTGTCTGTGACCAGGTTGTGAAACAGTACGTTATGTGTGAAATCTCTGTCGGATTATAATCTTGAATCTAGTCTGTATGAGAATCTAAAACTAAGCATTGCTTCCTTAACTTGTCCATAAAGATAAAGATATCGCCAAGACCTAACTTCGGATTATACCAGCTGGTCAGCACTTTCCCGCTCTTGTGACCAAGAACCTTCTCCAACCTTACATTTGTATGGAGACAGTTGGACAGACGGAAGGCAGATCATTTATATATAAACTAAAGGGCCCAGTATTGATCCCTGAGGAACTCCAATGTTACAGTTAAGATATGTTGACTGAGTACCAGTACCAATAGGAACACTTTGGTTCCTGTTTGTTAAATATGAGTGCATCCATTTGATTGCTTCTTTAGAGAAGTTAAAGGAGGAGAGCTTTGACAGGAGTACCTGATGGTGTACAGTGTCAAATGCCTTTTTGAGGTCCAGAAATACAGAAGCCACTATGCCTCCTGCATCTAACTTTGACTTTACACTTTCCAGAAAGTAACAGTTTGCTGTTTCTGTTGAATGGTTGGAGCGAAAACCGAATTGCAGTGGGTGCAGAGG
>NC_139706.1:40288532-40363532 GCF_964188405.1 Protomyctophum parallelum
CTGTCTGCCTGGGTACGACTGCTGCTCTGAGTCCTAGAGATCTCTGCTGTCTGCCTGGGTACGACTGCTGCTCTGAGTCCTAGAGATCTCTGCTGTGTGTCTGGGTATATTACGACTGCTGCTCTGAGTCCTAGAGATCTCTGCTGTCTGTCTGGGTATATTACGACTGCTGCTCTGAGTCCTAGAGATCTCTGCTGTCTGTCTGGGTATATTACGACTGCTGCTCTGAGTCCTAGAGATCTCTGCTGTCTGTCTGGGTATATTACGACTGCTGCTCTGAGTCCTAGAGATCTCTGCTGTCTGTCTGGGTATATTACGACTGCTGCTCTGAGTCCTAGAGATCTCTGCTGTCTGTCTGGGTATATTACGACTGCTGCTCTGAGTCCTAGAGCTCTCTGCTGTCTGTCTGGGTATATTACGACTGCTGCTCTGAGTCCTAGAGCTCTCTGCTGTCTGTCTGGGTATATTACGACTGCTGCTCTGAGTCCTAGAGATCTCTGCTGTCTGTGTAGGTATATTACGACTGCTGCTCTGAGTCCTAGAGCTCTCTGCTGTCTGTGTGGGTATATTACGACTGCTGCTCTGAGTCCTAGAGCTCTCTGCTGTCTGTCTGGGTATATTACGACTGCTGCTCTGAGTCCTAGAGCTCTCTGCTGTCTGTCTGGGTATATTACGACTGCTGCTCTGAGTCCTAGAGATCTCTGCTGTCTGTGTGGGTATATTACGACTGCTGCTCTGAGTCCTAGAGCTCTCTGCTGTCTGTCTGGGTACGACTGCTGCTCTGAGTCCTAGAGATCTCTGCTGTCTGTCTGGGTATATTATGACTGCTGCTCTGAGTCCTAGAGCTCTCTGCTGTCTGTGTGGGTATATTACGACTGCTGCTCTGAGTCCTAGAGCTCTCTGCTGTCTGTCTGGGTATATTACGACTGCTGCTCTGAGTCCTAGAGCTCTCTGCTGTCTGTCTGGGTATATTACGACTGCTGCTCTGAGTCCTAGAGATCTCTGCTGTCTGTGTGGGTATATTACGACTGCTGCTCTGAGTCCTAGAGATCTCTGCTGTCTGTCTGGGTACGACTGCTGCTCTGAGTCCTAGAGATCTCTGCTGTCTGTCTGGGTATATTATGACTGCTGCTCTGAGTCCTAGAGCTCTCTGCTGTCTGCCTGGGTACGACTGCTGCTCTGAGTCCTAGAGCTCTCTGCTGTCTGTCTGGGTATATTACGACTGCTGCTCTGAGTTCTATAGGCCTCTGCTATTCTAAATCCTATACACATACATACATAAATTAACACACACACACACACACACACACACACACACACACACACACACACACACACACACACACACACACACACACACACACACACACACACACACACACACACACACATAAACACACAAACACAGCTAATATAGCTTAGCTATTACTCAATCTGAACTGTTTTGAATAACCACACCTATAGCCTATATACATGCATTGCTTTTCTATTCTATTCCCC
This sequence comes from Protomyctophum parallelum, assembly GCF_964188405.1. NCBI lineage: Eukaryota > Metazoa > Chordata > Actinopteri > Myctophiformes > Myctophidae > Protomyctophum > Protomyctophum parallelum. The sequence continues at coordinate 40,290,033 of NC_139706.1, forward strand.
AAACAGGGAGATTATAGCCATATTTATTCAGACCTTCACGCCTTAAAATATAATATGCATTGTCCTTAATATTATGTGAATTGTATTAGATCTCTAAGGCTTGCCCTTTACGGTGATTGAGTTGTTTACTCCCGTGCATATGTTTTATAAATCAGCTGAGAGAGAGCACCTGCTTAGCATCCCATTCTTCCTTATTACGCTCGACAGGGTGATGGAGCGCATGGCAATGGATCAATATTCACACTCACTGCACCACACACACACACACACACACACGCTCATTCATGGACACATTTGCATGTGAGGTTGTGGCCGTTAGCCCATTTTCCAGGTTATGAGACGATTAGCATCCCATTAGCAACAGTTTCTCCCTTCCAGCTACCCTCCCCCGCCCCCCTGCCAGAGGGTCTATGGGATGATGAAGCATTGTCATAAGGGGCCATGAATCATCCTCTTCATTAAATTAAGCACTCCACGTCACAAACGGGACAGTGCAAACCAGCAGGTGTGTGTGTGCGTGCTTGACTGAGCATCTAGTGTCCCATTTAAGTGTAATAAAGTGCAGAGCTAAAATAATGTGATAAGCTTAATGAGCAAACTGACCATGCATGCAACCCTCCCTCAATCTCCTCCCCTTGCTCCCTCCACTCCCAGTCTACCCAGATCCATTCCCTAGTCCTTCCAGTTCTCTGCCCCTTCCCTTCTTATCACCCCCTCTAACCCCCCCACCCCCCACCCTCTATCTCTCTCTCTCTCTCTCTCGCTCTCTCTCTCTCTATCTCTCTCTGTCTATAGAGCGGCGCAGTCCCTCCCCCTTTCAGAACAACGAACGGCCCAGGAATTGAAAACGCAACTCTTGTCGTGACAAATCATGACAACACACACAATATTTTGGACCAAACAAATAATTACAAAGAAGAAAAACAACAAAAAAAGTGTTGTAACCTGCCGTTTTTTTCTACTTTCTAATTCTTTGTTTGGCCCGAAATATTGTGTGTGTTGTCATGATTTGTCACGACAAGAGTTGGGCTTCGTACGACGCTTAAAAGGTCTTTAAATAAATTTAAAAAAAACTGCTTCTGGGGAAATGCATTGCGTTTTTTTTTTTTTTGTCATCAAAGTTCTTTTAATGATTTTAAATAAAGCATACAAAATCCACATGACTTACACAAAAGAAAAAGACAAGAAAAAACAAACAAACAAAACACACCTAGCAGTCAAAAAAAAAGAAAACCCCTGGACAACACCCCTCCACTGTTATTGACACTCGTGGTTGCTTTTAATATCCCTAGTGGCCCACCCAACTTTGGAAATGATATTTGACAATTTCTCTTCACTTATTTCACATCCTAAATCCCATTTCCTGGGCCGTTCGTTGTTCTGAAAGCGGGAGGGACTGCGCCGCTCTATTGGCTTCGGCAGTGGGCTGTAACATAATGTGAGTGGACTGGAACAATTTATCTTCCTCAGGTGAGAATGCACAGGGAGATGGAGGAAGGAGGGTCATAGAGGAATGTAGAGCGGAAATGTTAGCGGGCACCGAAAGGGTGGACTGGGGAAGAATATAAAGAGGGCCATATATAGCTCTTGCTATGCCAGTGGATCTCAAATTATTTTTTATTTCAATGGCACCCATAACTCTAAGAGTGCACATTTACATTTCTATACAATCAGCAGACCTATAAGGGTCTTCTCTCTCTGCGGATAGTTTGGAGGTCTGTGTGCCTCATGGTCATGGACGTACCAATAAAGCATCCAAACTCATGCCATCCCTGAGAGTGTGGGCTTGTGCATGCACAAGTTGTATAAACAGGCATAGTACACCCGCGCGCGCACACATCACACACGCACACGCGCTCACACACACGCATGCACTCGCACACACAAACAGTATGATTAGCAGTAGCCCAATGCATATCCACTATCACCGACACAGCACAATAGATGGAGTGGTGGTGACATCTCAACTAAACAATTACTGGCTGGTGTACAGTGCTTGGTCTGTTCTAAACTCTTAATTTGATTTCCCTCTTCAAATAGAGCAAGTAATGTGTTTAGGGGAACCAAATTTGCTCAATTTAGCTGGTAAGCTCCTTGGCGGCAGTAATGGGGATAAACAGCTACCTACAACTGAAGCCTAATCACACCTCTCTCTCTCTCTCTCTCTCTCTCTCTCACTCACACACACACACACACACACACACGCACGCACGCACGCACACACACACGCGCGTCATTCTAATACCATGTAGTCTATATCAGATCAGGGTCATACTAACGGCCTAATGTCCCTGTACAGTGTACACCATTACGCAGGTACAAGGAGAAACACAGAGCCCATTTCCCCAGAAGACAGCACTGACTCATAAACTAGATAACTGAACTCAGAGACAGAGATAGTAATTGACCGTGCCCATAAACCCTAGCATCAATTCATATTCGTGCTGAAAATAGGCAAAGATTAGGCATTAGCAGTTCTTCGCACATATTGCACTGCAGCTTGTAGATGAGGTATTTGTGGCAAATAGATTTGGTATTTGAGGTGGAAAAACAAAGCGAACCTTGTGTCCCATAATTCATCCCATGATGTTAACACAACTAGTGCCAACTTCAAGTGCAGTGCAGTACAGATTAGATGCAGACCACAGAAAGGGGGTGGATCCTATAGGGGCGGACTCCCGTCCACACTTCGGTTCTTAAAGATGTATGACTCTCTTTCTTTCTCTTATTATTTATTATAATTATTAAGAAATATTTTAAACGTTATGGTGCATACTGTAACAATGCATTGTACAAAATATAATGTATACATGCAGTACATACAAAGAGGAAGGTACACTCATAACATAATTAAACATAAAAACATAATTAAAATTCAGAAACCACAAAATATTTGCCCAAATGTATTATATTACATTATATTTGTCCTCATCAACAAAAGAAACCACCCTGTCAAGCTTCCATTTGTACATGTTCTTATGTTTTACATATTTGGAAGAATGCCATGTCATATATATATTTTTTTTTAAAGATTTTTTTTTGCGGCTTACGCCTTTTATTGATTTTTTTTGAAGGGACAGACAGTAGGCTGACAGGAAACGGGAGAGAGATGGGGGGATGACATGCAGCAAAGGCCGTGTCGGGTCCGGGAGTCGAACCCGCGGCACACTGCGACTGGATTACCAGTCCGGTGCCCAGACCGTTACGCTACGGCCTGGGCCCATGTCATATTTTTAACCCTCTGAACGGGCACCCATGCTTTTGGTGTCAGCATCATGTTATGCTTTAGCTATTGAAAAATAGCAGATCTACAAGCTCATATCGCGCCACCGAGTGGCGCGATACGAGCTTGTAGGTCTGCTATTTTTGAAACATCGAAGAGCGACTGACATTTCTAGAATCTGATCTCAGGTCAGAATGGGTTAATCAGACCAGTGTGTGCCCAGCGGAAACCTCGTATGAATCTGATCTCAGGTCAGAATGGGTTAAATTGAATTGTTGGCAATTGTCTCTCTGGAGAAATTGTCATATACTGTAGCTACCATACACCAGACCTGCACGTGTCCGTCGCTGTCGGCCTGCACCGGCCTACTTGGGAACGATGCAACCCGTTTTAACTGTCAGCCAGTGTCCCATATGGAGATTTGTGCATTTGCCTGTGTGCCTGTGTGTGAAGACTGCAAGCTGAAAAGTGTACTTGGCAATCAATTCGGCCCACTGGCCGAGCCTGATTGGTTGAGCCTCAATTGGCTGAGGCAGAGGCTGGAAATTGCACAGGTGAAAGGAGGTGGCCTCATTAGGCCCACTGGCAGAGCCTGACCAGAGCCTTTTGTGGTGGTTCTGGAGAACCGTGGCACTGGCACTGCAGTCCCTGCGGGGGGTGGACCGCGTGTGTCGAATGAGAAGTCGGTGGGGCAAACGGTTATCGAGTTACGTGCATTACAAGCGTACACACACGCACGCACACACACACACACACAAGTACGCATGCACGTACACAGAGACGTGGCACATTTATAGTAGGATGATTGTTGATGTTTGTCCACCAGGACCAGCACAGTTTCCCAGTATGTCTGCATGTATGATGTCTGCTTGTATATTGTTTTACAATTACATCCTGTCAGAGCCATTGTTATGGACCTTCGTCTAGGGTGAAGGGACATGACACAATTTGAGAGGAAACAGGGTGAAAAGAACTTCAATTTATTTGGAGCGGCTCTTTTCTTTCAGTTGCAGAGACAATTTGTACAATTCTGGTTCACAATTCTCCCATTTTTTAGCTTCAGAGTGCAGGTGTTATTCTAACAAAACGAATCTAACTAGAAATCAAAAGTTTACCCCTACCTAAAGGCCCTAACAGAAGGTTAAACAAAATTACAATACTAAATCCCTAACTACCCTAACTAACCAAAATTACAATAAGTTAACAAAAAAAAGACCTGGCACCCCTACATGGTGGAGGTAGGAACCGGGCTTCTTATTTAACAAGGATAAATAATAGTTTACAGACTCACAGGCAACTTAAAGATTACTTCAAACAAAACTGGGCTAAACAAAGCAAATCATAACTTACGGCATAACGAACCAGAAACAAAACAAACAAAATAATAAGGCAGGCACAAGAGAGGACAAGAGGGATCGATTCTCTGCTGCTGAATGCTGTCGTCCCCTCCAGAGCAAGAATTCAACTGACACTTTATACAGAGACAGGAAGAGTGCCCAGCCAACAGGAAACTGTACGGGGAAAACATATTTTAAAAATATTCCCCCAAACAATGGACCTGCATGGGAACTTCTCCTTTGGTACACCCATTCCATGTGAGAATCTCCAGTAAAAAAGGCCATTGTGGGAGTATGGGTTTTGAAATTCACCCGGACACCTGCCTGTAGAAAATAAACAGGGATGTGGGCAGGAAACAAACCTAGCTTCTATGTTGTCACTGAGCATCATGCAGGTACTGAAAAACCCATGCACCCACCTCAGACATCAGCAACATTTTGAAAAGCATAAAAACCTAATTGCCCACGTAAAAACATAATTGTCCGGCTGAAAATCACCCAGGTTTAAACCCTTTCTCATAATCTCAAGTGATAAGTGACCAAATAGTCTAGGGGTAAGATGAATAAGTTGATCCTATCAATGAGTGAAAATACTTACACTTAATCAATACTATTGTTTATGAGGAGAGAAAAGCTGTGTTTTTCATCATTAGGGACAATGGAAAGTGCTGGGGTCTTTTGCCCTGCGGCCGGGCGCAGGCAACCACAGAGAAGGTGTATCAATTTATGTTTTGCACAACAGTGTAGGAGCAGTAGCAAAAAGTGTGTTTGGAAGAAAACACACAATGGTCTTATAGGGAGTTGCATTATGATCCTTTTTGTCTCCACCAGAGTATGTTTGCACTCTGTCCGTGTGTGTGTGTGTGTGTGTGAGTGTGTGTGTGTGTGTGTGTGTGTGTGTGTGTGTGTGTGTGTGTGTGTGTGTGTGTGTGTGCGTGTGTGTGTTTGTCCGTCCGTCCGTCTGTCTGCCTACAGCTAATCTCCGAAAGAAATCCGGCAAATCGTTACACGGTGGCTCTATCAGCTTTCAAACAAACAGACAAAACTCATGCACTGATGCACCCAGACTTGGGCTGTATACGCAGGCAAGAAGAAACCATTGTCCACAAGTTGAATTATTTTTTGTTTGCATATTTACTTCCCCATTAAAGTGCATTACAGAACAAACAACTTCTCTCTGTGGCATCCTGGCTGGCCTGGTAAAAGCCGTATTTCCACCCAGGTGCATAACCATTCCCAATCACCCCAGCCTTGATATGCTCTCTCTGCTATGTAAATTAGGCCTGGGGAGGCGTGCCCCGTGACAATCAGCCAATAATTCAGTGAACGTATCAATTCAATTAAATTATCTAAATAATTATCTCAAAACTGAATAGACTAAATAATAAACATAAATCATAATTACAACATACAAAAAACAGTTACATGGCTTCTACAGTATCTATTCTCTATATAGTCAAGGAATTTGATATTGAGCCTTTCCTCTAGGATAACGTTAATTCGTTTCTTGTTTTCTGTTTCCTAATTGGGACATAGATTTATTTTTAGGCTAGTGGTCTAGGCCTCTGGGGGGCAGCCTGCCTGTTCCCCAGTGCAGAAGATCCCTGGTTCAAATCTCACCAGTTGACACTAACAAAACCCTATATCATCGATAGGCCTGTACACATTCTGTATGTTCTTAATCCTTATCATCAACCATAACTTTTAATATTATTAATCTCAGTTGTACTTGATTTTTCTATTGAATGTGTTTTGTTTCTTCTTCCTTTTTGAGTCCCTGTTTTTACGTGTAGACATATGCCGAAACACGTGCATATTAGAGCGGGTTAGAGCGGTCAAAGGAATACAACAAGCAGGAACAGAAAGAGAGAGATGCGGGAGGCAGGGTGAATACACCACAACGGATTTAGATCTGGGAGATCTGAAGGCATTCTACACCTCTCATGTGTATGCACACTTGCACACATCGTTTTATGTTTGCAGAACTCGAGTGAATACTCAAGAGAAGAGACCAAACATACAGCATGTAGAGTTTTGTGTGTGTGTGTGTGTGTGTGTGTGTGTGTGTGTGTGTGTGTGTGTGTGTGTGTGTGTGTGTGTGTGTGTGTGTGTGTGTGTGTGTGTGTGTGTGTGTGTGTGTGTGTGTGTGTGTGTGTGCGTGCGTGCGTGCGTGCGTGCGTGCATGTGCGCGTGTGCGTGTACGGACCATTAGATTGGCTAGATCTCAACTCTCTCCAAGGAGTTTCATAGTAGGACCCTAATTGGCCGCTCTGGTCCTTTGAAAAGTAAGTGCACAAACACACTCACGCGCGCACACGCGCACACACACACACACACACACACACACACACACACACACACACACACACACACACTTGATCCTTAAAACCTGCGTGCGTGCATGCATGCGTGCATGCATGTGTCACTCCTTAATGGAAGGCCAACCATTTCTTTATTTACTACTGAATCCCTCTTTTCATCACTTTCATCACCTCAGCATCGACTCTATCTTTTTTCATTCCATGTCAGTGTTTTCTCCCTTATTTCTCATCACCTCTTCCTTCATCTCTCTATCACTCTGTAATCATATGGATGATAGCTATAGGACTTTATACCCATCTAGAGGTTCATCCTGCTTTATCATGTCAACATTGGAACCAGTGGGCTGAGTGCATATGATTGACAGAGAGCAGGTCCCTTCATTCTAGCACAGCTCATACACACACACACACACACACACACACACACACACACCATTGTCAACATACAATGAAGTCTCTCTCGCTCACTCTATCTTCTCACGCAATTATGTTCTGACGGGGTTTCATTTTTTCTGTCATCCTCTCTCGCCTAGCTTATACCCATCGTTCTTTCATTGCCTTCTCTTAGTGCACTGCATGCACTCTCATTTACTTCCTCACTCTCGTGTGCCACTGATGCATGCACTCTCTCCCAGGGGCGACATTTGGGTCTCAGGGGATGGTGATGGGAAGTCCCTATTATTGTTCAAATCTAACCTAAACTCCAGTTCTTTCATGCATATTTCCCCCAACTCTGATCCGATTACTTTGATTTCAGATCAACACTGCATGTATTTCAAACCATGCCCCATCCATCACTTGTGACATGTTACACATGTTATAGATATGCGTTTCCTTGTCTGCAACCATGAAGGTATTATCTTTTCTTTGGGCATGTCATATTGGCAACACATTTTTTTCCTTCACCGAAGACAGATAAATCCACTAACTTATTTATGCTTCTCCATCCTTTTTCTCCCCTGCCCAACTCCCACGCAGGGCTCATGAGCGAGCTAAATCCTTTTTAAATCGCCCCTGTGCTAATCATATATGGGATGGGCACTCAATGAATGAGGCGTCTGGTTGCACCAATGAAGCTTGCAGCGCTGAGTGACAATGTGTTGGCATAGCAGCGACATGCAGTCACTTAGCGGTGGAGAACTGGTTGTCTAACCATTTATTTAACCGGGCATGGGTGAGTGAACAACAAACGAGTTCCCTAGGACCGAGGCAGAGGCTGTCACATGCACGCACACACGCTTCACGTTGACACACACTCTCAAACAAACATGAACGTCTACTCCCGGAACGTTCTTTTACATTTCTTCTTTATTTAATTATGTAAGGCTGCATATGCATGAGGAATATGAAATAACATACAATATGCAATATCCTGAGTGACATATCACAACACAGTGTTGTGACAACATGACATGGTCATGGTCATCCAACATGACACGCTCATCCAAGCTACCACAATGGCCCATACTGCCACAGTCCACCTGGCCCCACTGTAACCGGGGAGAGAGGTACAGTCCACAATCTTAACCACTGGTAACATTTCAAGCATAAGCTCTTGGCTTGAGCATTTCCCAGTGTGTGGAATTCCCCTCTCTCCTATTTTATCTATCACCTATGGCTTTTATTGTTTGGATGTACATGAATTTACAATTTTCATCTGTAACCAAGTCATAGGAAGCATATAGTTTACAGCTTATTTCCCTGATGGGACTTTAAAAAAACGCACGCACGCACGCAGTGCATAATATGTGATACTGTATATCGTATACCATAGCAGACTCAGTTCAAAATAGGCAATACTACTGTATATCATATACCATAGCAGAGACTCAGTTCAAGCTTGAGACCATGGTCAGCTCTATAGCTGTCTGTTACTAAACAGTTCAGTACCAGGGACAGCTCTACCAAGGTGGACCGCAATAACAATTCCCAGGGACAGTTCAACAAGACGGACCACAAGTAGCATTTGCTACTAAACAGTAGAGCATTCAGAACCATGGACAGTTCTACAGCAAAGCTTTCGCTACTAAACGCAGAACATTCAGAACCATGGACAGTTCTACAGCAAAGCTTTCGCTACTAAACGCAGAACATTCAGAACCATGGACAGTTCTACAGCAAAGCTTTCGCTACTAAACGCAGAACATTCAGAACCATGGACAGTTCTACAGCAAAGCTCTCTCTACTAAACAGCAGAGCATTCAGAACCATGGACAGTTCTACAGTCGAGCTTTTGCTACTAAACAGTAGAGCATTCAGACCCATGGACAGTTCTAGAGTGGATGGACAGTTCTACAGTGGAGCTTTTGCTACTAAACAGTAGAACATTCAGAACCATGGACAGTTCTACAGTGGAGCTTGTTACTAAACAGTAGAACGTTCAGACCATGGACAGTTCTACAGAGGAGCTTGTTACTAAACAGTCGAACATTCAGAACCATGGACAGTTCTACAGTGGAGCTTTTGCTACTAAACAGTAGAACATTCAGAACCATGGACAGTTCTACAGTGGAGCGTTTGCTACTAAACAGTAGAACATTCAGACCATGAACAGTTCTACAGTGGAGCTTGTTACTAAACAGTCGAACATTCAGAACCATGGACAGTTCTATAGAGGAGCTTGTTACTAAACAGTCGAACATTCAGAACCATGGACAGTTCTACAGTGGAGCTTGGGTTGTGTTACTAAACAGTAGAGTAGCAGATGGGTGGACCTCTCTCGGACCATGTGTATTTTCAGAGAATCAATGTGTTCCAGCTGAGATCAATACAATGCCGGTTGCCGTTCATCAATTATTTTTTAACAAAAACATGCCGCAAGAAATTTGCTTGTTTTATTAATGATACACTATCAATAGCATGCGTTTATTGGCGGTCCCACTTGCAATATCCCACCAGTAGTCCACGGACTACAGATTCACAATTGCTGTAGTAGACGGCCAGTGGGTGATAAACAATTCTGAACCATTCTGAAACAGTTCCAACACAGAGACAAGCTCACCAAGCACAGTTTGTCTATGAGGAGATTCAGTCCAATGCATGCAATATAGAAAACAATGAAAATATGTTGTTTTTATGCGACACACATTAGTGCTGTCAGGCGATTAAAAAATGTAATCGCGATTAATCGCATGATTTGTGTAGTTAATCGCGCGATAAATCGCAAAACCTTTTTTGCTCTAAATTCAATGATGAACTGAAAGAAAACGCTGTATTGTAGAGATGCTCCGATCAGGTTTGACAACATTGAATGTTACTTTTTTTATTTATCTTTTTTCCACGTATGAAAAGACAAGTGCAATGTGCATTATTTTATGGCTTGCCCATTTTCTCTCTTTTGAATAATTCTGTGCAATTAGCACATTCAACACAAATTAATTAATTTATACAAAAGGAGAAGAGAGAGAGTAATGTGTTTGTGGCTCAAACTTTGTCTAATGTTGTTTTAGAGCAGTGGTTCTCAAACATTTTCATGCCAAGAGCAAAGGACCCCCAATATTTTTTCAATCTACAAAGATAATCCCAAAATCGCTTATAAATTAAATTAAATTACTTACTAATCGCTTATTTGGCAACACTGGCCAGAAACGACCAGTGTTGCTTATTTTTGTCTTATTTTGTATAGACCTAGGTGGCTTGTTTCTGCCATAGAGTTATACTGGCAACACCTCTGGGCTGGCTTCTAGCTAGCTGGTGCGGTAGCAACACCACTCGTCTCTCTGTGTGTACTGTCAGTCCCAGCTCCGTGACTGGGAGATGGGACTGTGGACAGTCTGGAATAGAACTTTCTGTTACAATTAAAACCATAAAAAAGTACCACACAACTGAAAAGTATCGAGACTGTGAACGCAAGTTAGAAACGTGTGTGGCTATAACGAGGCACAGCTGTTTACAATGCGATGCAAAATGAACAGCGGGGGGTTTGCTTTTGGACTATTATGGATGAATTGCACAGGTTTCTCAAGCTTTTTTGGACTGGCACGTACGACACGAGCAAAACCTTTGTGAAATGTAAATGGAAGGCTGTTACTCCACTTAAAACATCCTAACAAGGGGTCTGGGAAGGGAGTGCATTGCAGGAACCAATATTCCTCAACATCCCGCCTGCCAATCGCTGTGCTTTTTTTGTTGCGTTAATGCGAAATGCGAAAAAATTTGTGCCGTTAATAAGGTGTTGTGTTAATGCATTAATAACGCGTTAACTTTGACAGCATTAATATATATCTATATATATATATATATATATATATATATATATATATATATATATCCAGAGTGATTTAAAAGTGCGTAAATTGCATGGAAACAAGTCAACAAACAACATGGTTAAGTAAGTAAACAAACATAATTGAACTGTAAAAGTCGCAAAGTGTGGTTGCCACAATCGCTTGTGTAGGCCCCTCCCACTAATTTTGCCAGGTCACCCTTGATCAAGTGAAAAAAAAGAAAATCTGCAACAAACGGTTACATTTTTTGCATTTGAAATTGGAATTGCTTTTGGCTCTTGGTTGATTGAACCACCCGCAACATACATGCGATTCAAATTTGGGATGGATTGTACATTCCGTTCGTGATTTATGGATTTTTTGGTAAAATAGGCTCCTCCCACTAACTTCGGAAAGCCGATTACGGCCTAACGATATGCACTATCAAAATTCTGCATGTGGTGTTTTGATCAGATAGGTCCGGAGATAATGTGTACCGAGTTCTGTGAGAGCAATGAGCAAGCACACATATGTTATATAGAGCATCGCAGTCCCGCCCCCTTCCATGACGATGACAGGCCCAGGAAATAATTCCCCATGCATTTTTTTCCCAACGACATTTAAAGGTATATTCAGTGATTTCACTTAATTCAAATATCACTTATTTTTTTGTTTAGTTGTGATAATCGTCTCCTACTATAGAGTGTTCTGGCCATATAAGGAGTTCCTCCCTGTCCCCAGTTAACCCCTGGGGGTCAAAAAACCGTAGGTTTTTTGAGTGAAATCACTGAATATACCTTTAATTATTTTTTTATTTAAAGACCTGTAAGCCAACTTGGATCGTGACAAATTATGACAACAAACACAATGTTAACAACTTAAAGTTGTTAGTTGTTTATTGATTTAAACATTGTTTAGTAAAAGTTGACGTTAATAGTATGATTTAGTAGCAGGGAGGGTGAATGAGTGACCGCCGCGTCCTCCACCTCCAGAATGTAAACATTGACATGTGCATGATGTGCGCACCCACGGGAAAAGGAATAAAAAGAAATGCCCCAAACGTTCTGGGTACTTATTGGACGCCCAACAGCAACGTTTCACCATGGCGTTATTATAGTATGAATGTTGGTGATATGAATGCTTCTATTCCTCTTCGGAAAAATGCCGCAATGCACGGTCCTCAATGGAGGATCGCTGATGTTTGTCCTGCTTAACAACGGTATCGAGGCAGCTGAGACCAACAAAGGAGTTCCAATGAAGCCTCACACGCACGCACACACGCACACACATGCACACACATTACGAGACACTGATATCGCTGACAATGTACCATGGACAGTTTTGAGGAAAGGTTGACTGAGGAGGTTAGGAAATGCAAACCTCTATAATCCCTCTCTGAGGGACTGCAAAGACAACCAGATGGCAATGAATTAATGAAGACAGCCAGCCAGCACACAGTTTGGTTGTTGCCAGAAATCTCTGATACAAATTATGTCAAAGCTGAGCTTGTTCATCACCATTCCAGCGGTGAGTGGGGACTAACTTTCAGCACAATTAACACTTCCCTTGAACTACTATATTGTCTTAAGTTATTAAGCCATTGTGAAACCAGTTTCAGAGCCAGGGCTTTAGATGGGGCTGACATTGCGGGCTTATCTCTGTGCTGTTAGTCCTGGGGTCCGTCATGGGGTCAAATGGGTCATGTTCAACATGGGACTTAAAGCAATGTGACCCTTGGATCAGATAGTCCTGCAACAAACAGTCAAAAAGTGCTTTAGTTTTCGAGATACCCCTCCCGGAGTTAGGACCAAACACAACATAGTTTTTCCTCATCTCTAAGGCCTCCCATACATGAAATGGATTCTTGTATAAAAATATTTTACTGCAAAAGTGGTGAAATTGTTATTTAAAGTTATACACCTCAAACTAAAAATAAAGCCTGTCCGTCTGGTGGTTGAGGCACTTAAAGGCATGTAGATTCACAATGGAAGCTCTGAGAGGTTCAAAACTTGGCATACTTGAAGCCAGAACATACCTCTACATTCTAGAAAAGACTGAATGTCAATATCTGAATGTCAATATGAGATATAGTCATTTGAACACATACTTACAGTAGGCGGAATTGTACATCTATGTAGATGTCTTCTCTACTTTGTAGTGACTCTGGAATGGATTGTCATAGCAACACATATGATGGCTTGTAGGAAAGGTGAGGTTCTACTGAATCCAGCAATACCAATTGTGTAAATGTAGCTTGCATAATCGTGGAGTTATGGCACAAAACATATATGGTGTCCCAAACGGGGGGAAATAAAACTAATGAAATCTACAGTATCACATTAGTTTTATTTTTACTTCACTTATCAAGGGTGGGAAAACATAAACAAATCACTTGAGTAGAAGTCCCTAAAATGTATGAAATGTCTCAAACTTGAGAAATGAGAAATTGTGAACAAATAGATGCCGCTTCAATAGAGAAATATGCAAGCCTAGATTGGAACTACTAACTATTATTATGTTGCAGCACATGACCTGGATGTTCCCTCATCAAGCTCAAATCTCAATATTATCCTCATAAATATAAATAATCAAGTTATTCATTTCTGTTATTTGAGTTATTTGGTTACAGTCAAGTTATACTACACTACAGTATTTGGCTCCACCTGCATCTTATTGCCTACAGTATGTGGCTTTCTTCATAAAATGACAGGTAAAATCATTTCACATATTTTGGAATGTGAAAAGATGAGATGAACCTTGTTAAATCAAGTAGCTATTTAGCTGACTGGAGTGGAGAGTGACCTAGCATTTAGTTATCTTTAGTGTAACAGAGCCTACTGCCTGTCCCGTAGTCTACACTGACAATAGCAGAACCCTGCCCTGACACTAGTTTCACCAGAATGGAAAATAGACTTAATTAGTATCACTTGTAATATGGTTACTGCACATACTATAGCCTAAAAATAGTGCGCGCAATGCACAACATAGATACTGTACAAATTCTGAAGTGTGTCTTTAAACTTTTACCAAAATGGAATATTGGATCCAAATCTTTGTATCATCTTTGCTAAACAGTTGGAAAAAGGCACGAAACAAGACCCATAATGTATAAAGACCACAGCAGAAGACCTTCAACACTAACTGTTGTTCAACAGAGAGATGATGTTCATAAAACCCTGGCAAACCCAAATTCAATATACTCTCCTCTCCTCATCATATACTGTATCATGTTGAGAAAACTACTCCAGTAAGACCAGAGTGAGAGCATGCCGTCTCGTCAAGAAGACTGAACAGGGTACAACATTGTTGAATAGGATACAACACTGTTTAACATACAAATATATTGTTTCATTTGTGGGAAGGCCAGCACAATTGATTGATTGATTGATGGATTTAATAGTTTATTAAACATAAATGTAAAAACAGCAACAGAGTACAGTCATACAATTAGTCCAAAAGGGATAGCACAAAAAAGTCCTCGCGGTCTTGTTGCAATCAGTTCATAGACAAAACCAGGACTACTGGTCAGAGTACCAGAGACAGGGCCTTCACATGGTCACTGGTCAGAGTACCAGAGACAGGGGCTTCACATGGTCACTGGTCAGAGTACCAGAGACAGGGCCTTCACATGGTCACTTGTCAGAGTACCAGAGACAGGGCCTTCACATGGTCACTGGTCAGAGTACCAGAGACAGGGCCTTCACATGGTCACTGGTCAGAGTACCAGAGACAGGGCCTTCACATGGTCACTGGTCAGAGTACCAGAGACAGGGCCTTCACATGCAGCATCAGAAAGATTGATGAAGTTGTACATCGGCTGCTCTCGTACCCAGATCTCTTTGCATATGATGACAAATATCATAAATGCTACCTAAAACACTAAATATCTAAACGAAATATAGCAGCTATAAAACAAAGAATTAGAACAGCAGACCAGTATCTATGTCAAAGCTTTTATTAATCTCACTGAAATAGTTAACATCTTTCTTTAAATAAATGAAAGTGATGACAAGTCATCACTTTCAATCAATAAGAGTTATGACATACTGAAGACACTGGTCCATGGTTTTCTTCATCGATATATCTGCAGGTCTATGTAGTAGTTCTGGATTTTCTTGGATATTTGCATCTTCTCTCATTGTGCCCATTTCCCATGGGCACACTTTTAGAGCATGCAACATCAGACTTTCCATGTTCTACAAATTATAATGCTGTATGTTTCCAGGGTTTGTATTTAGACAATATCATCTTCTTCCTCAGAGTCAGTGTCTTCAGTATGTCATCATAACAGTCAAGGAGTTTATATACCGTAAATGGAAATTGGTGCATTTACAGTATATAGAGCTTTTATCCAAAGCACTTTACATAGATTGTGCATTACATTCACACATTCAGTCACACACCGATGGCAGAGGAAACCATACAAGGCACCGACCTGCACATCGGGATCAATTAGGGGTTCAGAGTCTAACTCTGGGGGAGCCCGGGATCGAACTGAGAATATGGTATGATATAGTACTAACGGTATATTGTTAGTTCACACTGAAATTTGTCTTGCGAACCTCACGGTTCTCCATCCAGCCGCTCTATTGGCCACTCTATCCCTGAGGCACTGCCGCCTCGGCATATTACCAATATTATTGTATATTTGTCATCATACACAAAGAGATCTGGGTACGAGAGGAGCAGATGATGTACAACTTCATCAACCTTTCTGATGCTGCATGAAGGACCATAAGTCTCTGGTACACATACCAGTACCAGCCATAATGGCTGTAAGATGTTCTGGTCTTGTACTGGCACACAAATGAAAAATATCTTTGTATGTTAAACAATGTTGTATCAACCCTATTCAGTCTTCTTGATGAGACTGGTGCAGGCATGCTCTCACTCAACATTTGCAACTTGCTCATTACTGCAGCATATTGTCTGTATATAGAGCCACGGTGTTATGAACATCATCATCTCTCTGTTGAGCAACATTTAGTAAGATCATTTTAATTTTGAGTATCTGCCGATACTGATTTTTCCCCATCTGAAAATTATATTTTTATGCAACTCCTCCAATATCACAATAGTACAATATCCCAAATCACGGACAATATACAGTCTAATATCATGATATGGCTATCATATTGATACTAGGGATGTCCCAATCACATTTTTGTGCTCCTGATCTGATCATTTAAAAATGTCATGATCGGCCCTGATTTCCGATACACTTCACATTATAAGATCACATAAGATGCACAGGTGGAGCCAAATACTGTAGTATAAATTGACTGTAACCAAATAACTCAAATAACAGAAATTAATAACTTGATTATTTATATTTATGAGGATAATATTGAGATTTGAGCTTGATGAGGGAACATCCAGGTCATGTGCTGCAACATAATAATAGTTAGTAGTTCCAATCTAGGCTTGCATATTTCTCTATTGAAGCGGCATCTATTTGTTCACAATTTCTCATTTCTCAAGTTTGAGACATTTCATACATTTTAGGGACTTCTACTCAAGTGATTTGTTTATGTTTTCCCACCCTTGATAAGTGAAGTAAAAATAAAACTAATTGTGATACTGTAGATTTCATTAGTTTTATTTCCCCCCGTTTGGGACACCATATATGTTTTGTGCCATAACTCCACGATTATGCAAGCTACATTTACACAATTGGTATTGCTGGATTCAGTAGAACCTCACCTTTCCTACAAACCATCATATGTGTTGCTATGACAATCCATTCCAGAGTCACTACAAAGTAGAGAAGACATCTACATAGATGTACAATTCCGCCTACTGTAAGTATGTGTTAAAATGACTATATCTCATATTGACATTCAGATATTGACATTCAGTCTTTTCTAGAATGTAGAGGTATGTTCTGGCTTCAAGTATGCCAAGTTTTGAACCTCTCAGAGCTTCCATTGTGAATCTACATGCCTTTAAGTGCCTCAACCACCAGACGGACAGGCTTTATTTTTAGTTTGAGGTGTATAACTTTAAATAACAATTTCACCACTTTTGCAGTAAAATATTTTTATACAAGAATCCATTTCATGTATGGGAGGCCTTAGAGATGAGGAAAAACTATGTTGTGTTTGGTCCTAACTCCGGGAGGGGTATGCCGACTTCTGGGGGCCATTGTTGCAGTACTAAGAGCCCTTCTCACCATTAACCCCTCAGTTTTTGAACTACTGTCTCATTATCTGATTATACGCACGCACACACACACACACACACACACACACACACACACATACGCACACGCACACGTACACGCACACACACACACACACACACACACACACACACACACACACACACACACACACACACACACACACACACACACACACACACACACACACAGACCCTCTTTCATCTCAGTATGAGTCAGTGTTCAGAGTGACAACCCTCAGGCAGAGATGTGGTGCAGAGAGGAAACATTCCACTGATAAACATGTTGCACACTCATGTCAGGAGGCATTTTCAAGAACATATACACCAGGGTTCCCCAATTAATTTTTCTCAAGGGCCATATTTTGACTACGGTACCAGGCTGGGGGCCGAGTCGGCACGCGCGAGGTCGAGGTCTTGCCCTGAAATTAATGTTCAGGGCAAGACCCCATTTGAAAAGGACCCCCAGTTTGACATGCAGAGGCTACTGACCCCAATGTAATGCTATTTATATCTGGAGACCCCCCCCCCAAAAAAAATAATAATAATAATAATTCTTCTGTGGGCCACAAGGGGGCGCTCCGCGGGCCGCAGATGGCCCGCGGAATGTGTGATATACACATTCTGTAGACGCACGCACGCGCGCACGCACATAAAAAAATCACACCCGTGTGAACTGAGTGGTGCAACTACACATTTATTGTTATAGTTACTGTACTGTAGACTCTTTTTTTAAACATCTTGAAGTGCTTGGAAATTATGAACTACTTTGAGAACTACTAGGTATTTGTAAAATTAGCCTCAGGTTGTAAAACCAGGAAAGCATCTGTGTCATTTTACATTTTTGGTTAAGTACTGTAGTCTGTGCATGAATTTCAAGGTTTGTCAACAGTGTCACTTGAAGGTAGGTCACTCAGGCGTTGAAGGAGCGGTTTCATCTGAAATGAGATGGTATGATATAATATTAGAGTAATGCATATACATAGTTTAGGTATGAAATGTATTACATATTGTTCATTGTATTAGCAGTGCACTTATATATCAGTGTTGCACATCCTTAAAGTAAAATAAATAGGGGTATGCGTTATGAAGTCTATATTTTGTAAGACATACTGATTATTCCTGGTTGTCTTTAGTGTTATCAGCGAAGCATCATGGTCTGTGGCTTGGCTGCTGTTGTAGTATGATGACAGGTGGAGGTGGGTTGCAGCAGGAGTGGTTTAATCTGAAATGAGACGGTATGATATGATCTTACATAGCTTGGGTATGAAATGTATTTTGCATTGTATTAGCACTTGTTAACTTCAGTGTTGCCAGATTCAAGTAAAATAGATACCGGTATGTGTTATGAAGTAATGTATATCATTTGTAGGCCATACCTTGAGTATTCATGGTTGTCTTTAGTGTTATCAGCAAAGCATCATGGTCTCTGGCTGTGTAGTATGAACTGTACAGAGAGGGATGTGCAGTGACTTGTTCCTTATTGCGGAAGTAGGCGTGGTCTATGTGTCCTCCGTCAAAATGGGTTGCTTCTTGTATGATTTGAGTGAAGCCTAGTTGCTGAAGTGATTGCGAAACGTGATTGTTGCAGTTTTCAGCAAAGCATATGTTGAAGTCACCGCATATCAGAGTTGTCTTGTGTGGGTTGATTAACTGTACCAAATTGTGGAACAAGGATTTATTAGCTTTGCTTTTGTAGACACTGATTATGTCTATGTCTGCAGAGACCATCATTGTAATTTGCATATGGTCATTGTTGAAATCTGTATGATGTTGGAACTTTTCTGGTCTGTAGTAAGTGGCTAATCCCTTGCCAGGTCCAGTACTGTTTAGATGGAGTGAAAAGCCATCAATCTGCAAAGATGGGTTATGGTTGTTGTTGTGTGTGAGCCATGTTTCACTGAAACATAAAATGTCAGCATAAGCCAGAACAGGGTCTACTTGAATTTCGGGCAGTTTTGGCACTAGGGAATGGCAGTTGAGAGCTGCTACTTTCATAGCCCACTCATGTGTCTTTTCCCATTCTGTAGGGTTCATGTTAATGGACACACTCTCCATTCTCCGTAGTTCCTGCAGGGCGTTTGTATCTGCATGTAGCTTTTTCTTTGGTAGAGAGTTGAGGATGTAGAGTTGTTCTAAGGATGGGACTCTGCTTAGCATGACATATCCCATGGCTGGCTGGAAGATTGTTGTTAAGTCCATAGCTGCTTTTTGGGGTTTTGGAATTTCTTGTCCTTGGAATTTATGGCATGTTGTAGCATAGCAAACTACTAGTGGGAATTGGTAGACTGTTGCAGTGCTGGATGCATGAGTTTGTTTGTTTGACATGCTGTATGTGAATTGAATTTTTTCTACTGGTGTACAGCCAGGGTACTTCAACTGGAGTGCTGGTTGGGTTATACGCTTGTTTGCCCCTTGATATTCTTCATCCAATTTGACCATCAGTTTGATTACCGTTTGTTGTTGGTCTTTGATGACTGCAGCAAGGGTTCCTCTTGAGCCATTGGTCAAACCATCAAGAGTGTCCAGATTGTGAATGAGC
Source organism: Protomyctophum parallelum (assembly GCF_964188405.1). Classification (NCBI taxonomy): domain Eukaryota; kingdom Metazoa; phylum Chordata; class Actinopteri; order Myctophiformes; family Myctophidae; genus Protomyctophum; species Protomyctophum parallelum. The sequence goes on from NC_139706.1 coordinate 40,309,841, forward strand.
ATCACTCGAGCACCGATCTTGAGCCTCAAGGTTTGGAGAAACGCTGAATTTCCAACTGTTCCTTTTGCGTTGAGTTTAGGTTTAAAATTTGGAATTGTTGGATGATGATTAATGGCTTCAATTTCTAGAAGTTCTGTTTTAAGTTCATTTAGTCTCAGATTGTTTTGTTTGTTCACTGTTGCATTAGTGGCGCTAATGTATGTCGCACCAACTGTGTCAGGATGGCCTTCAGGTCTGATTCTGGTAGCTAGAATTGTTAGATCTTCTTCAGTCTGGTGACCCACTCGGAGTCTGTTGAGAATATCCGCATATGTATGGTCATCTCCTTGCCTGTGATTCTCCTCTAGTGTGATGATCTCAAACAGTTTCCAATGAGGTTGGATGTGAAAGGGTAATTTGTAGTCCTCACACTGGGGCTCATCAAAAATGTACCTTGCTTGGCATGGTTTGAGCTGCATTAGATCACCAAAGAAGAACATTGCAAGGCCTCCAAATATCTTGTCGGGTTGGAGCATGATTTCACGAAGTCGAAGATCAAGCATGTAGAGCATATCTGCTTTCACCATGGAAATTTCATCCACAATGACCGCTCTAAGGTTCTTAAGCTGTGTCCTTGTGTTGTCGCGTTTCTTGTCACCCAATGGATAGTGCTGATTGCCGAAATTGAATCCAAATGTTGTGTGGAGTGTTTGACCTCTGACTCTAGAGGCTGCTGTTCCAGTTGGGGCAGTGACCAACACATGTGGGCATTCTGGGTTGTCACCAGCCTTGTGTAGAATCTGATGAAGCCATTGTTTCAGGATGTTGATGACAGTAGATTTTCCACAGCCTGCCCCGCCATTTACCATCAGCAGTGGAGGTTTTGGTAGAGGATTTTTCTCTTTTAGTGCCTTAACAAGATGTCTTGCATATCTTATGCCCTTTTCCACAACCTTCCTCTGATGATAGTCAAGGTTTCTTGTCTTCGTCCAAAGGATGTGTGTAGTGTCTATTTCAATTGGTCGAAATGCTTTTTCCAATTGATTGCCTTCCTGTGGTAGTGCATGATTGTCAGGATCAAGGTGCTGAAAATCTGGATGAGGTAGTGGACCTAGCAGATTGCAGTCAAGAATGTCTTGCTCCCCTTCTGGATTTAACATGGCCTCCATGTCTGTATTTCGTGCAGACTCTTGTACTGCCAGCCTTGCTTCTTCCACGCTGTCTAGGTGTTCCATGACATGTGTCTTAACCATCATTATCTCTTGCTGTAGGTTTGTGTATTCTGCATTTTTGTCATTATCATCAGAAATACTGTCAATTCTTCGAAGTTGCTTGTCAATGTCTTCCTCTTGTCTGTATGGCCTATATAGGAGCAGTTCTGAAAACCAGTATGAATCTGTATTTGTGATTTTGTTGAACTTGTGAAGTCTCATTACAGCAGGTTTAGTCCTCTTCTTCATGTATGGTGGTTCCTCTGGGTGTAGGTGTGTCAGTTTGAAAATTGGTGGAAGGGGTTTGTCAGATATTCCTTCATGGGAAGTGATGAAGAAATGCAGCTTATCTTTAGGATTGGCAGGTGATGGAGCAATTCCTTGAGGATGCTGTTTGTCTCCTGGGCCTTTCCAAGCAGGACTGTACATTTTGGCAAATTGGGCCAAGCAAATGTGTTCCATATCCTTTGCCCTTCTTTCATATTTGGTCACAATGTCATATTTCTCTATATATTCCCCTTCTCTTCCTGGAATATTAACCTTTGGAATGTGAGTGTACTGTGGATCATTGTCAACTCTAATGAGAAACTTGTATCTCTCTTCTCTGCGGTTTGTGGGAACGAAGATTGAAGTGATATTGGAGTCTCTGAAGTGGAAGTCTGGGAATATCTTATAGACTGCTTCTGCTTCTCCCATTTGTCGATGTGAGATGAAGGTATTCATGAGCGTTATCATCTTTTCTTTTAGAGTACTGGAGTGTGTTTGTTTTAAGGCATCAAGGAGAACCTTCATTGTTCCAGTGTCATCCTTTGTGTAGTACTCAGAGATGTAGGTTATCACAGCATGGTAGTCCAATGTAACTTGCAGATCAGTGTTACCATTCCAGGCTTCAGCCCACTCAGGATTGTAGCTATTGACAAAGATTTCATCTATGTCCCTGGCCATGATGAGAGAGTAGCCTCCTGTACTGATCTTCAAAGCTTCCAGGTAGGAATCAAAGTTGGTATCATTCAGACCAGCCAGCTTGAGGACTTCCTTAATCCTCTTCTCTCGGTTTGCTTCATATTCCTGTTTGTCATGTGGATTGATGGTGGGAAATTGCGTAAGGATGTTGGACACAGTCTCCTTATCAAGCAGTACTTCCTTCACTGCTTCTAGTAAGTCCTTGCGTTTCTTTCTGTTTGTTGTCTCCACCAGGCCGAAGGCATGTGGGGAGAGTATGTTTTGCACTCCGTCCGTCCGCGTGTCCGTCCGTTTGTGTGTCCGTGTGTCCGTGAACAGCTAATCTCGGCCACCGTTAACCCGGTCGATGCCATATTTTGCACACACACTCCCTGGATGCCAACCATGAACCTCTGCCCCAAACTTTCCAGAACGGCCTGTTATAGCGCCACCAGGAGGCCGCTTTGTGCAAAACAAGTTTTTCCATGCCATATTTTGCACACACACTCCCTGGATGCCAACCATGAACCATTTTTTTCGCCATCGCTTTTTTCGCCATCGCTTTTTTTTCGCCATCGCTTTTTTCGCCATCGCTTTTTCGCCATCGCTTTTTTCGCCATCGCTTTTTCCGCCATCGCTTTTTTCGCCATCCCTTTTTTCGCCATCGCTTTTTTTTGCCATCGCTTTTTTTCGCCATCGCTTTTTTTCGCCATCGCTTTTTTTTGCCATCGCTTTTTTGGCCATCGCTTTTTTGGCCATCGCTTTTTTGGCCATCGCTTTTTTGGCCATCGCTTTTTTCGCCATCGCTTTTTTGGCCATCGCTTTTTTGGCCATCGCTTTATTCGCCATCGCTTTTTTTTGCCATCGCTTTTTTCGCCATCGCTTTTTTCGCCATCGCTTTTTTTGCCATCGCTTTTTTCGCCATCGCTTTTTTTCGCATCGCTTTTTCGCCATCGCTTTTTCGCCATCGCTTTTTTTCGCCATCGCTTTTTTCGCCATCGCTTTTTTCGCCATCGCTTTTTTCGGCTTTTTTCGGCTTTTTTCGGCTTTTTCGCCGAAAAAAGCGATGGCGAAAAAAAGCGAATCGCCATCGCTTTTTTCGCCATCGCTTTTTTTCGCATCGCTTTTTCGCCATCGCTTTTTTTCGCCATCGCTTTTTTCGCCATCGCTTTTTTTCGCATCGATTTTTCGCCATCGCTTTTTTCGCCATCGCTTTTTTTTCGCCATCGCTTTTTTTGCCATCGCTTTTTTTCGCCATTGTTTTTTTTTCGCCATCGCTTTTTTCGCCATCGCTTTTTTTCGCCATCGCTTTTTTCGCCATCGCTTTTTTCGCCATCGCTTTTTTCGCCATCGCTTTTTTCGACATTGTTTTTTTTCGCCATCGCTTTTTTCGCCATCGCTTTTTTTCGCCATCGCTTTTTTCGCCATCGCTTTTTCGCCATCGCTTTTTTCGCCATCGCTTTTTTTTCGCCATCGCTTTTTTCGCCATCGCTTTTTTTCGCCATCGCTTTTTTCGCCATCGCTTTTTTTTGCCATCGCTTTTTTTGCCATCGCTTTTTTCGCCATCGCTTTTTTTTGCCATCGCTTTTTTCGCCATCGCTTTTTTTCGCCATCGCTTTTTTTTGCCATCGCTTTTTTGGCCATCACTTTTTCGCCATCGCTTTTTTCGCCATCGCTTTTTTCGCCATCGCTTTTTTTCGCCATCGCTTTTTTTCGCCATCGCTTTTTTTTGCCATCGCTTTTTTGGCCATCACTTTTTCGCCATCGCTTTTTTCGCCATCGCTTTTTTCGCCATCGCTTTTTTTCGCCATCGCTTTTTTCGCCATCGCTTTTTTCGCCATCGCTTTTTTCGCCATCGCTTTTTTCGCCATCGCTTTTTTCGCCATCGCTTTTTTTCGCATCGCTTTTTCGCCATCGCTTTTTTCGCCATCGCTTTTTTTTCGCCATTGCTTTTTTCGCCATCGCTTTTTTTCGCCATCGCTTTTTTCGCCATCGCTTTTTTCGCCATCGCTTTTTTTCGCCATCGCTTTTTTTTGCCATCGCTTTTTTGGCCATCACTTTTTCGCCATCGCTTTTTTCGCCATTGTTTTTTTTCGCCACTTTTTCGCCATCGCTTTTTTCGCCATCGCTTTTTTCGCCATTGTTTTTTTTCGCCATCGCTTTTTTCGCCATCGCTTTTTTTCGCCATCGCTTCTTTCGCCATCGCTTTTTTCGACATTGTTTTTTTTCGCCATCGCTTTTTTCGCCATCGCTTTTTTTCGCCATCGCTTTTTTTTGCCATCGCTTTTTTTTGCCATCGCTTTTTTCGCCATCGCTTTTTTCCGCATCGCTTTTTCGCCATCGCTTTTTCGCCATCGCTTTTTTTCGCCATCGCTTTTTTCGCCATCGCTTTTTTGGCCATCGCTTTTTTCGCCATCGCTTTTTCGGCTTTTTTCGGCTTTTTTCGGCTTTTTCCGGCTTTTTCCGGCTTTTTTCGGCTTTTTCGGCTTTTTTGGCCATCGCTTTTTCGCCATCGCTTTTTTCGCCATCGCTTTTTTCGCCATCGCTTTTTTCGCCATCGCTTTTTTCGCCATTGCTTTTTTGGCCATCGCTTTTTTGGCCATTGCTTTATTCGCCATCGCTTTTTTTTGCCATCGCTTTTTTCGCCATCGCTTTTTTCGCCATCGCTTTTTTTTGCCATCGCTTTTTTCGCCATCGCTTTTTTCGCCATCGCTTTTTTTTGCCATCGCTTTTTTCGCCATCGCTTTTTTTCGCATCGCTTTTTCGCCATCGCTCTTTCGCCATCGCTTTTTTTCGCCATCGCTTTTTTCGCCATCGCTTTTTTGGCCATCGCTTTTTTGGCCATCGCTTTTTCGGCTTTTTTCGGCTTTTTTCGGCTTTTTTCGGCTTTTTCGGCTTTTTTGGCCATCGCTTTTTCGCCATCGCTTTTTCGCCATCGCTTTTTTTGGCCATCGCTTTTTTCGCCATCGCTTTTTTGGCCATTGCTTTTTTCGCCATCGCTTTTTCGGCTTTTTTCGGCTATTTTCGGCTTTTTCCGGCTTTTTTCGGCTTTTTCGGCTTTTTCGGCTTTTTGGCCATCGCTTTTTCGCCATCGCTTTTTTTCGCCATCGCTTTTTTTCGCCATCGCTTTTTTTCGCCATCGCTTTTTTCGCATCGCTTTTTCGCATCGCTTTTTCGCCATCGCTTTTTTTCGCCATCGCTTTTTTTCGCCATCGCTTTTTTCGCCATCGCTTTTTTCGCCATCGCTTTTTTTCGCCATCGCTTTTTTCGCCATCGCTTTTTTGGCCATCGCTTTTTCGCCATCGCTTTTTTTCGCCATCGCTTTTTTTCGCCATCGCTTTTTTCGCATCGCTTTTTCGCCATCGCTTTTTTCGTCATCGCTTTTTTCGCCATCGCTTTTTTCGACATTGTATTTTTTCGCCATCGCTTTTTTCGCCATCGCTTTTTTTCGCCATCGCTTTTTTCGCCATCGCTTTTTTCGCATCGCTTTTTCGCCATCGCTTTTTTCGCCATCGCTTTTTTCGCCATCGCTTTTTCGGCTTTTTTCGGCTTTTTTCGGCTTTTTCTGCTTTTTCTGCTTTTTTGGCCATCGCTTTTTCGCCATCACTTTTTTTCGCCATCGCTTTTTTTCGCCATCGCTTTTTTCGCCATCGCTTTTTTTCGCATCGCTTTTTCGCCATCGCTTTTTTCGCCATCGCTTTTTTTGGCCATCGCTTTTTTGGCCATCGCTTTTTTCGCCATCGCTTTTTTTTGCCATCGCTTTTTTGGCCATCACTTTTTCGCCATCGCTTTTTTCGCCATCGCTTTTTTCGCCATCGCTTTTTTTCGCCATCGCTTTTTTCGCCATCGCTTTTTTCGCCATCGCTTTTTTCGCCATCGCTTTTTTCGCCATCGCTTTTTTCGCCATCGCTTTTTTCGCCATCGCTTTTTTTCGCATCGCTTTTTCGCCATCGCTTTTTTCGCCATCGCTTTTTTTTCGCCATTGCTTTTTTCGCCATCGCTTTTTTTCGCCATCGCTTTTTTCGCCATCGCTTTTTTCGCCATCGCTTTTTTTTGCCATCGCTTTTTTGGCCATCACTTTTTCGCCATCGCTTTTTTCGCCATTGTTTTTTTTCGCCACTTTTTCGCCATCGCTTTTTTCGCCATCGCTTTTTTCGCCATTGTTTTTTTTCGCCATCGCTTTTTTCGCCATCGCTTTTTTTCGCCATCGCTTCTTTCGCCATCGCTTTTTTCGCCATCGCTTTTTTCGACATTGTTTTTTTTCGCCATCGCTTTTTTCGCCATCGCTTTTTTTCGCCATCGCTTTTTTTTGCCATCGCTTTTTTTTGCCATCGCTTTTTTCGCCATCGCTTTTTTCCGCATCGCTTTTTCGCCATCGCTTTTTCGCCATCGCTTTTTTTCGCCATCGCTTTTTTCGCCATCGCTTTTTTGGCCATCGCTTTTTTCGCCATCGCTTTTTCGGCTTTTTTCGGCTTTTTTCGGCTTTTTCCGGCTTTTTCCGGCTTTTTTCGGCTTTTTCGGCTTTTTTGGCCATCGCTTTTTCGCCATCGCTTTTTTCGCCATCGCTTTTTTCGCCATCGCTTTTTTCGCCATCGCTTTTTTCGCCATTGCTTTTTTGGCCATCGCTTTTTTGGCCATTGCTTTATTCGCCATCGCTTTTTTTTGCCATCGCTTTTTTCGCCATCGCTTTTTTCGCCATCGCTTTTTTTTGCCATCGCTTTTTTCGCCATCGCTTATTTCGCCATCGCTTTTTTTTGCCATCGCTTTTTTCGCCATCGCTTTTTTTCGCATCGCTTTTTCGCCATCGCTCTTTCGCCATCGCTTTTTTTCGCCATCGCTTTTTTCGCCATCGCTTTTTTGGCCATCGCTTTTTTGGCCATCGCTTTTTCGGCTTTTTTCGGCTTTTTTCGGCTTTTTCGGCTTTTTTGGCCATCGCTTTTTCGCCATCACTTTTTTTCGCCATCGCTTTTTTTCGCCATCGCTTTTTTCGCCATCGCTTTTTTTCGCATCGCTTTTTCGCCATCGCTTTTTCGCCATCGCTTTTTTTGGCCATCGCTTTTTTCGCCATCGCTTTTTTGGCCATTGCTTTTTTCGCCATCGCTTTTTCGGCTTTTTTCGGCTATTTTCGGCTTTTTCCGGCTTTTTTCGGCTTTTTTCGCATCGCTTTTTCGCCATCGCTTTTTTTCGCCATCGCTTTTTTCGCCATCGCTTTTTTCGCCATCGCTTTTTTTCGCCATCGCTTTTTTCGCCATCGCTTTTTTGGCCATCGCTTTTTCGCCATCGCTTTTTTTCGCCATCGCTTTTTTTCGCCATCGCTTTTTTCGCATCGCTTTTTCGCCATCGCTTTTTTCGTCATCGCTTTTTTTTCGCCATCGCTTTTTTCGCCATCGCTTTTTTTCGCCATCGCTTTTTTCGCCATCGCTTTTTTCGCCATCGCTTTTTTCGCCATCGCTTTTTTTCGCCATCGCTTTTTTTTGCCATCGCTTTTTTGGCCATCACTTTTTCGCCATCGCTTTTTTCGCCATCGCTTTTTTCGACATTGTATTTTTTCGCCATCGCTTTTTTCGCCATCGCTTTTTTTCGCCATCGCTTTTTTTGCCATCGCTTTTTTCGCCATCGCTTTTTTCGCCATCGCTTTTTTCGCCATCGCTTTTTTCGCCATCGCTTTTTTTGCCATCGCTTTTTTCGCCATCGCTTTTTTCGCCATCGCTTTTTTCGCCATCGCTTTTTTCGCCATCGCTTTTTTTCGCCATCGCTTTTTTCGCCATCGCTTTTTTTCGCCATCGCTTTTTTCGCCATCGCTTTTTTCGCCATCGCTTTTTTCGCCATCGCTTTTTTTCGCCATCGCTTTTTTCGACATTGTTTTTTTTCGCCATCGCTTTTTTCGCCATCGCTTTTTTCGCCATCGCTTTTTTTCGCCATCGCTTTTTTTCGCATCGCTTTTTCGCCATCGCTTTTTTCGCCATCGCTTTTTTTTCGCCATCGCTTTTTTCGCCATCGCTTTTTTTTGCCATCGCAATTTTCGCCATCGCTTTTTTCGACATTGTTTTTTTTCGCCATCGCTTTTTTCGCCATCGCTTTTTTTTGCCATCGCTTTTTTTCGCCATCGCTTTTTTTTGCCATCGCTTTTTTTTGCCATCGCTTTTTTGGCCATCGCTTTTTTGGCCATCGCTTTTTCGCCATCACTTTTTTTCGCCATCGCTTTTTTTCGCCATCGCTTTTTTCGCCATCGCTTTTTTTCGCATCGCTTTTTCGCCATCGCTTTTTTTGGCCATCGCTTTTTTCGCCATCGCTTTTTTGGCCATCGCTTTTTTCGCCATCGCTTTTTCGGCTTTTTTCGGCTTTTTTCGGCTTTTTTCGGCTTTTTTCGGCTTTTTCGGCTTTTTTGGCCATTGCTTTTTTCGCCATCGCTTTTTCGGCTTTTTTCGGCTATTTTCGGCTTTTTCCGGCTTTTTCCGGCTTTTTTCGGCTTTTTCGGCTTTTTTGGCCATCGCTTTTTCGCCATCGCTTTTTTTCGCCATCGCTTTTTTTCGCCATCGCTTTTTTCGCATCGCTTTTTCGCATCGCTTTTTCGCCATCGCTTTTTTTCGCCATCGCTTTTTTTCGCCATCGCTTTTTTCGCCATCGCTTTTTTCGCCATCGCTTTTTTTCGCCATCGCTTTTTTCGCCATCGCTTTTTTCGCCATCGCTTTTTTTCGCCATCGCTTTTTTTCGCCATCGCTTTTTTTCGCCATCGCTTTTTTCGCATCGCTTTTTCGCCATCGCTTTTTTCGTCATCGCTTTTTTTTCGCCATCGCTTTTTTCGCCATCGCTTTTTTTCGCCATCGCTTTTTTCGCCATCGCTTTTTTTGGCCATCACTTTTTCGCCATCGCTTTTTTCGCCATCGCTTTTTTCGACATTGTATTTTTTCGCCATCGCTTTTTTCGCCATCGCTTTTTTTCGCCATCGCTTTTTTCGCCATCGCTTTTTTCGCCATCGCTTTTTTCGCCATCGCTTTTTTTTCGCCATCGCTTTTTTCGCCATCGCTTTTTTTTGCCATCGCAATTTTCGCCATCGCTTTTTTCGACATTGTTTTTTTTCGCCATCGCTTTTTTCGCCATCGCTTTTTTTCGCCATCGCTTTTTTTCGCCATCGCTTTTTTTTGCCATCGCTTTTTTTTGCCATCGCTTTTTTGGCCATCGCTTTTTTGGCCATCGCTTTTTCGCCATCACTTTTTTTCGCCATCGCTTTTTTTCGCCGTCGCTTTTTTCGCCATCGCTTTTTTTCGCATCGCTTTTTCGCCATCGCTTTTTTTGGCCATCGCTTTTTTCGCCATCGCTTTTTTGGCCATCGCTTTTTTCGCCATCGCTTTTTCGGCTTTTTTCGGCTTTTTCCGGCTTTTTTCGGCTTTTTTCGGCTTTTTCGGCTTTTTTGGCCATCGCTTTTTCGCCATCGCTTTTTTCCGCCATCGCTTTTTTTCGCCATCGCTTTTTTCGCCATCGCTTTTTTTTCGCCATCGCTTTTTTCGCCATCGCTTTTTTCGCCATCGCTTTTTTGGCCATCGCTTTTTTGGCCATCGCTTTTTTCGCCATCGCTTTTTTCGCCATCGCTTTTTTCGCCATTGTTTTTTTTCGCCATCGCTTTTTTCGCCATCGCTTTTTTTCGCCATCGCTTTTTTTCGCATTGCTTTTTCGCCATCGCTTTTTTGGCCATCGCTTTTTTCGCCATCGCTTTTTTCGCCATCGCTTTTTTCGCCATTGTTTTTTTTCGCCATCGCTTTTTTCGCCATCGCTTTTTTCGCCATCGCTTTTTTTCGCCATCGCTTTTTTTCGCATCGCTTTCTTCGCCATCGCTTTTTTTCGCCATCGCTTTTTTCGCCATCGCTTTTTTCGCCATCGCGTTTTTCGCCATCGCTTTTTTGGCCATCGCTTTTTTGGCCATCGCTTTTTTGGCCATCGCTTTTTTGGCCATCGCTTTATTCGCCATCGCTTTTTTCGCCATCGCTTTTTTCGACATTGTTTTTTTTCGCCATCGCTTTTTTCGCCATCGCTTTTTTTCGCCATCGCTTTTTTTCGCATCGCTTTTTCGCCATCGCTTTTTTCGCCATCGCTTTTTTTTCGCCATCGCTTTTTTTTCGCCATCGCTTTTTTCGCCATCGCGTTTTTCGCCATCGCTTTTTTGGCCATCGCTTTTTTGGCCATCGCTTTTTTGGCCATCGCTTTTTTGGCCATCGCTTTTTTGGCCATCGCTTTATTCGCCATCGCTTTTTTTCGCCATCGCTTTTTTGGCCATCGCTTTTTTGGCCATCACTTTTTCGCCATCGCTTTTTTCGCCATCGCTTTTTTTCGCCATCGCTTTTTTGGCCATCGCTTTTTTCGCCATCGCTTTTTTTTGCCATCGCTTTTTCGCCAGCGCTTTTTTCGCCAGCGCTTTTTTTTTCGCCACATCGCTTTTTTTTGCCATCGCAATTTTCGCCATCGCTTTTTTCGACATTGTTTTTTTTCGCCATCGCTTTTTTCGCCATCGCTTTTTTTCGCCATCGCTTTTTTTCGCCATCGCTTTTTTTTGCCATCGCTTTTTTTTGCCATCGCTTTTTTGGCCATCGCTTTTTTGGCCATCGCTTTTTCGCCATCACTTTTTTTCGCCATCGCTTTTTTTCGCCGTCGCTTTTTTCGCCATCGCTTTTTTTCGCATCGCTTTTTCGCCATCGCTTTTTTTGGCCATCGCTTTTTTCGCCATCGCTTTTTTGGCCATCGCTTTTTTCGCCATCGCTTTTTCGGCTTTTTTCGGCTTTTTCCGGCTTTTTTCGGCTTTTTTCGGCTTTTTCGGCTTTTTTGGCCATCGCTTTTTCGCCATCGCTTTTTTCCGCCATCGCTTTTTTTTGCCATCGCTTTTTTCGCCATCGCTTTTTTTTCGCCATCGCTTTTTTCGCCATCGCTTTTTTCGCCATCGCTTTTTTGGCCATCGCTTTTTTGGCCATCGCTTTTTTCGCCATCGCTTTTTTCGCCATCGCTTTTTTCGCCATTGTTTTTTTTCGCCATCGCTTTTTTCGCCATCGCTTTTTTTCGCCATCGCTTTTTTTCGCATTGCTTTTTCGCCATCGCTTTTTTGGCCATCGCTTTTATCGCCATCGCTTTTTTCGCCATCGCTTTTTTCGCCATTGTTTTTTTTCGCCATCGCTTTTTTCGCCATCGCTTTTTTCGCCATCGCTTTTTTTCGCCATCGCTTTTTTTCGCATCGCTTTCTTCGCCATCGCTTTTTTTCGCCATCGCTTTTTTCGCCATCGCTTTTTTCGCCATCGCGTTTTTCGCCATCGCTTTTTTGGCCATCGCTTTTTTGGCCATCGCTTTTTTGGCCATCGCTTTTTTGGCCATCGCTTTATTCGCCATCGCTTTTTTCGCCATCGCTTTTTTCGACATTGTTTTTTTTCGCCATCGCTTTTTTCGCCATCGCTTTTTTTCGCCATCGCTTTTTTTCGCATCGCTTTTTCGCCATCGCTTTTTTCGCCATCGCTTTTTTTTCGCCATCGCTTTTTTTTCGCCATCGCTTTTTTCGCCATCGCGTTTTTCGCCATCGCTTTTTTGGCCATCGCTTTTTTGGCCATCGCTTTTTTGGCCATCGCTTTTTTGGCCATCGCTTTTTTGGCCATCGCTTTATTCGCCATCGCTTTTTTTCGCCATCGCTTTTTTGGCCATCGCTTTTTTGGCCATCACTTTTTCGCCATCGCTTTTTTCGCCATCGCTTTTTTTCGCCATCGCTTTTTTGGCCATCGCTTTTTTCGCCATCGCTTTTTTCGCCATCGCTTTTTTCGCCATCGCTTTTTTTGGCCATCGCTTTTTTTGGCCATCGCTTTTTTGGCCATCGCTTTTTTGGCCATCGCTTTTTTGGCCATCGCTTTATTCGCCATCGCTTTTTTTCGCCATCGCTTTTTTCGCCATCGCTTTTTTCGCCATCGCTTTTTTCGCCATCGCTTTTTTCGCCATCGCTTTTTTCGCCATTGTTTTTTTTCGCCATCGCTTTTTTCGCCATCGCTTTTTTCGCCATCGCTTTTTTTTGCCATCGCTTTTTTCGCCATCGCTTTTTTTCGCCATCGCTTTTTTTTGCCATCGCTTTTTTCGCCATCGCTTTTTTTTGCCATCGCTTTTTCGCCAGCGCTTTTTTCGCCAGCGCTTTTTTTTTCGCCACATCGCTTTTTTTCGCAATCGCTTTTTTTCGCCATCGCTTTTTTTCGCCATCGCTTTTTTTCGCATTGCTTTTTCGCCATCGCTTTTTTGGCCATCGCTTTTTTGGCCATCGCTTTTTTCGCCATCGCTTTTTTCGCCATCGCTTTTTTCGACATTGTTTTTTTCGCCATCGCTTTTTTCGCCATCGCTTTTTTTCGCCATCGCTTTTTTTCGCATCGCTTTCTTCGCCATCGCTTTTTTTCGCCATCGCTTTTTTCGCCATCGCTTTTTTCGCCATCGCGTTTTTCGCCATCGCTTTTTTGGCCATCGCTTTTTTGGCCATCGCTTTTTTGGCCATCGCTTTTTTGGCCATCGCTTTTTTGGCCATCGCTTTATTCGCCATCGCTTTTTTCGCCATCGCTTTTTTCAACATTGTTTTTTTTCGCCATCGCTTTTTTCGCCATCGCTTTTTTTCGCCATCGCTTTTTTTCGCATCGCTTTTTCGCCATCGCTTTTTTCGCCATCGCTTTTTTTTCGCCATCGCTTTTTTCGCCATCGCTTTTTTTTGCCATCGCGTTTTTCGCCATCGCTTTTTTGGCCATCGCTTTTTTGGCCATCGCTTTTTTGGCCATCGCTTTTTTGGCCATCGCTTTTTTGGCCATCGCTTTATTCGCCATCGCTTTTTTTCGCCATCGCTTTTTTGGCCATCGCTTTTTTGGCCATCACTTTTTCGCCATCGCTTTTTTCGCCATCGCTTTTTTTCGCCATCGCTTTTTTGGCCATCGCTTTTTTCGCCATCGCTTTTTTCGCCATCGCTTTTTTCGCCATCGCTTTTTTTGGCCATCGCTTTTTTGGCCATCGCTTTTTTGGCCATCGCTTTTTTGGCCATCGCTTTTTTGGCCATCGCTTTTTTGGCCATCGCTTTTTTGGCCATCGCTTTATTCGCCATCGCTTTTTTTCGCCATCGCTTTTTTCGCCATCGCTTTTTTCGCCATCGCTTTTTTCGACATTGTTTTTTTTCGCCATCGCTTTTTTCGCCATCGCTTTTTTCGCCATCGCTTTTTTTTGCCATCGCTTTTTTCGCCATCGCTTTTTTTTGCCATCGCTTTTTTCGCCATCGCTTTTTTTTGCCATCGCTTTTTCGCCAGCGCTTTTTTCGCCAGCACTTTTTTTTTCGCCACATCGCTTTTTTTCGCAATCGCTTTTTTTCGCCATCGCTTTTTTCGCCATCGCTTTTTTTCGCCATCGCTTTTTTTTGCCATCGCTTTTTTCGCCATCGCTTTTTTTCGCCATCGCTTTTTTCGCCATCGCTTTTTTCGCCATCGCTTTTTTTCGCATCGCTTTTTCGCCATCGCTTTTTTCGCCATCGCTTTTTTTGCCATCGCTTTTTTGGCCATCGCTTTTTTGGCCATCACTTTTTTCGCCATCGCTTTTATTCGCATCGCTTTTTCGCCATCGCTTTTTTCGCCATCGCTTTTTTTTCGCCATCGCTTTTTGCACAGTACACCTACAGATTTTGTCCAAACATCACGCAAATTGGTACACAGTCTCTCTAGAGCCATTCAACGAAACGGGTCTTTCAGATTTATCAGACTCCATCCTGATTGGTTAAGATTGGCTTCCAAAGTTCACAGGAGTGCTCAGTTTCAAACAAAATGCTGCAAATCATGAACACATCGCGTGATTTCCGTGAAATTGTGCACCCACATTCCCACTAGGCCGAGGACGAAATGCCACATGAACAATTTCAACTCAGCCTCAAGGTGGCGCTATAACTGGCCGAAAAGTGTTTTTACCTCTAACTGCACGGATCTGTGGATAACCTGGTGGAGACCTGTGCCCGGAAGGGCACTTTTTCTAGTTGCATCTGCTTTGAATGCATCACCTAGCAGTTTGCATGGTGAAGCTATTACAGTGGTCCATACAGGAAACTTGGGGAAGAAGAATCTGCAGGTGGTGTTATATTTTCTGCAGGCTTTTGTGTGTCTGTGGCAGTTGACTGCTTTTGCAATTTCAGATACTTTTTCTCCGACAACAGCAGGACTGAGGGTGACAGAAGTAAATGTGTTAGCAAAGTTGATGACGGCTCTTTCCTCATAGTCGTGTAAGTCATCGAGGGTTTGAAATTTCTTTAATGCCGACTTGAGGCCAAAAAATTGGAACATGTTGAGAAGGTTATCTGAGGTCAAAGTGGATAAGTGGAGTTTATGAAGAATGCGAGTCAAAGTTTGTGTCTTATCTGCACCTACAGTGTCCTTCTTAACAATGACAGTGTGAAGAAGTTCTTTGATTGTTGTGTGCATGTCCACAGCTTCATTCTTCGTAAACACATTTTCAATGTCATGAATGTGTATTCCATCATGGATTTTCATTTCCATTTTGTCCATATCCACCCAGATAACTCCATGATTGTGACCGGCTCCCCTGCCTTGGAACTCCAGCTTGGTTGAGTAGTATTCCACGGACATTGGATTGTGAGGATTCAGCATAATCTCTCTAATGAAGGCCTGCACTCTGTGCTTGTAATTTCTTGTGGCAGTCACAACATTGTTTCGAAGAATCTCATGGATTGACTGAGCTTCGTGTGTTTGTAGATAGTCATGTAAAGGAAGAGAAGACTGACCTCCATTGAAATGGACAATTGTTATTTCTTCTTCGTCTCCTCCTCCATCATTGTCTTTGGTCATGTTTTTCAGTACATATTCAATCATCAAACCCTTTTCTCTTAGAATAGGTGTGATATTTTCTTCCCAGCGCATGTCTGCACAGCTCACAGTGAAGAAGAACTGGAATGGACCAAGGTTGTCCAATCTGGCCATCATTTCATATCTGCCTTTCCTGTGGTAGCTAGGAGTGTTGGAGATACTGTCAAACACAGAGAAAGCATTCTCAAGGTTATACATAGTTTCTCCCGATGTTGAGGTGGACTTTTTTCCTCTCATGAAGGAAATATTTATGTTCCTCTGAAGCTGTTTCTTTTCGATGTAGGAGAGTGCTGCAAAAAGGTAGCTGGGATCATCTCTGAATCTTGAATCCACATTTCTCAGTCTTTGAATGAAGTAGTACTGATCAGTGAGTTTGGCTTCTCTTGGATGGTGTAAGTTGAATTTTCCATCTGGATGCTTCATTGGAAAAGCCATGGAATCCCAGTCTTTACTGTGTAGGATATTTTCTGGAGTTTTTCCTTCGCCAGGCGCAAATATAAGTACATGGGAATCTTTCTGCTCGTTTTCATCATGAAATGCTTCTGGATATCTTGCCGTTGCACAGACTGACTGGTCATAATCAATTTGAAACTTTCTGATTGGGTCATTCTCTCTGTATTCTGCTTCTTCCTTGTCTTCATCATTTTGTACCTCATTTTTGTCTGCTGTGTCAGCGTTGTCCTCATTGGTGTCCTCACTGTTTTGTGATATGTGTTGTTGAGTGATGGATATGTCATCAATAGCATCGTAAATAATTGCATCATTAACGTCATCAAGAATTTCATCCATAATTGCATCTTCATTTACGTAGAGAAGCTGTGATCCTGTAGGGTCTTCCTGTTCACATCTGTGTTGGAAGGAGGAGGGATCCGAGTAGAATTGATAGTGGGGGTTTCCACAGTCCTTCAAGAATTGCATTGCTTCGAACAGTTGTTGAGGATCTATAGTTGTGTGGTGAACATAATTCTTGTACGTCTTCTTGCGCTTCAGCTTGACATCAATGGTAGTTATACCAGCCTCAGATGGAGTCCTGGGAAGAGTTTGCAGAGTGTTCATCACATCATCATCTCCTATGGGGATGTTAATAAGTCTGTCTTTCATAGCTGGCATCAATGAAGTTGGAAGTCGGAATATTTTCTGAAACAAGATCTTCTTGGAAATAAGATTGTTTGACAGTTCTGGCAGTTGGAGATGGTTCGGTACAGCGGTAACTTTCAGACCATTAGCAGCTGACATGGGTGGCATTTGTCCTTTAGTAAGATATTTCTTACAAGTGTGACAGAGATACCAGTTTGTGTTGGAATCAATGTAGACACTGAATTTTGGAATGTCCAATTTATCTTCAAAAATATGTTCAAAGAAATTGACAATTTTGTTATTGCATGTCTTTTCAATAGTAGTGTGGATATTGTCATCAATGATGGTAACTCCATTTTCAAACATCATTTGTTCACAACAAGAGCATGGGAAGATTGGGCCATATTTCACATGCCTTCTGAAATTTCGTAACCTGTCTTGTCGTGTACGCCCTTTCTGCATCCTCTTTTGTGTTGCATTGTTTTTGTTTCCAAGTTGTTTCTGTTCAGGTGTTCTTTTAGCCTTTTTGAGTGTCATGTTTTCTGCCCTCTTTTTGTTTCCAAGTTGTTTCTGTTCAGGTGTTCTTTTAGCCCTTTTGAGTCTATCGCTTTCTGCCATCTTTTTGTGTTCAAGTTGTTTCTGTTCAGGTGTTCTTTCAGCCCTTTTGAGTGTCATGTTTTCTGCCATATTTTTGTTTTCAAGTTGTTTCTGTTCAGGTGTTCTTTTAGCCCTTTTGAGTGTCATGTTTTCTGCATTGTTTTTGTTTCCAAGTTGTTTCTGTTCAGGTGTTCTTTTAGCCCTTTTGAGTGTCTTGTTTTCTGCCATCTTTTTCTTTTCAAGTTGTTTCTGTTCAGGTGTTCTTTCAGCCCTTTTGAGTGTCATGTTTTCTACATTGTTTTTGTTTTCAAGTTGTTTCTGTTCAGGTGTTCTTTTAGCCCTTTTGAGTTTCATGTTTTCTGCATTGTTTTTGTTTCCAAGTTGTTTCTGTTCAGGTGTTCTTTTAGCCCTTTTGAGTGTCTTGTTTTCTGCCATCTTTTTATTTTCAAGTTGTTTCTGTTCAGGTGTTCTTTCAGCCCTTTTGAGTGTCATGTTTTCTACATTGTTTTTGTTTTCAAGTTGTTTCTGTTCAGGTGTTCTTTTAGCCCTTTTGAGTTTCATGTTTTCTGCATTGTTTTTGTTTCCAAGTTGTTTCTGTTCAGGTGTTCTTTTAGCCCTTTTGAGTGTCTTGTTTTCTGCCATCTTTTTATTTTCAAGTTTCTGTTCAGGTGTTCTTTCAGCCCTTTTGAGTGTCATGTTTTCTGCATTGTTTTTGTTTCCAAGTTGTTTCTGTTCAGGTGTTCTTTTAGCCCTTTTGAGTGTCTTGTTTTCTGCCATCTTTTTATTTTCAAGTTGTTTCTGTTCAGGTGTTCTTTTAGCCTTTTTGAGTGTCATGTTTTCTGCCCTCTTTTTGTTTCCAAGTTGTTTCTGTTCAGGTGTTCTTTTAGCCCTTTTGAGTCTATCGTTTTCTGCCATCTTTTTGTGTTCAAGTTGTTTCTGTTCAGGTGTTCTTTCAGCCCTTTTGAGTGTCATGTTTTCTGCATTGTTTTTGTTTCCAAGTTGTTTCTGTTCAGGTGTTCTTTTAGCCCTTTTGAGTGTCTTGTTTTCTGCCATCTTTTTATTTTCAAGTTGTTTCTGTTCAGGTGTTCTTTTAGCCTTTTTGAGTGTCATGTTTTCTGCCCTCTTTTTGTTTCCAAGTTGTTTCTGTTCAGGTGTTCCTTTAGCCCTTTTGAGTCTATCGTTTTCTGCCATCTTTTTGTGTTCAAGTTGTTTCTGTTCAGGTGTTCTTTCAGCCCTTTTGAGTGTCATGTTTTCTGCCATATTTTTGTTTTCAAGTTGTTTCTGTTCAGGTGTTCTTTTAGCCCTTTTGAGTGTCATGTTTTCTGCATTGTTTTTGTTTCCAAGTTGTTTCTGTTCAGGTGTTCTTTTAGCCCTTTTGAGTGTCTTGTTTTCTGCCATCTTTTTCTTTTCAAGTTGTTTCTGTTCAGGTGTTCTTTCAGCCCTTTTGAGTGTCATGTTTTCTGCATTGTTTTTGTTTCCAAGTTGTTTCTGTTTCTGTGTTTGTTTAGCTGTTCTTATTGAATTTTGCAATTGCTTAATTTGACGTTTTTGTTCGTCAGTTCTGTTTGTAGTTTTAATGTGTAAAAGTTTATGAAGCAATGTGGCTTTGCCTTCAATATCAGTTTGATGTCGTTTCATTTTGTGTGAATGGAAAGGGTCTTCTTCTGATGTTCTTTTCCTCGAAAGTGATTTCTGATCATGAAGTTGTTTCAGGTGGGGTGTTTGTTTAGAGGTTATGTGAAGTCGTTTCTCTTTGGATGTGTATGTTGTCAGTAACATGGATGTTTTCGTCTTCCTTTGTTCTTCATGTGTGTCAGTACTGTGACAACCAAATGTGGGAGTTGTGCTTGGTTTTGATGATTGTGTGATGTTAATTGAAGCATCCCTATTTGAACGAATCAGATTGAATTGGTTATAATCAATGGCAGTAGATGGTGAGATCAGCATTGGGATGTCACACATCTTGTACTTGTAGTTGCCAGCAATATAATGTCTCAGTAGTTCAACCGTTTTGTCTTGATCCTGACTTGTTTCAGGAAGAAGGTTTTCATAATGTGACTGGTTGTAGGCAAGAAGTACAGGAACATCTGAGTCCAATACCCCACCAAATGTTTCAGGTTGAATCACATGAATAGGACTTGCAGCCTCAGGACTTGTGTTGAAGATGAGCAAATTCTTTCCACATCCTCGAGATATTGCGTTGACCACCATATCACCAAAGAAGTCCACATCCCAGCTACCAGAAAGTTTAAGTTTGTTCCACTGTTCTTGTCTGAAGAGTGTGGAAAAGTTAGCAGGTATGAGGTTTGGATGGTTGTGTTGTACTTCATGTTCAAAGTCATTTATCCACATTTGTCTGTAGTCATCTACATCTAGGTTCAAATTGTCAAAGCAGTCTCTGTCATTGATGTTGAATATAACAGCTTCATAGCAGCAGTTTCCTCTGGTGGATGTTCTCCTTCCAGGAGTCACACAAATATTATGTTTATGAGCACTTCTGATAGCACGTGAAAGCAGGTTATCAGGTAAGATTTTAGAGCTGCCCATGAACAATGGAAGTGTGTTCCTGTCCATAATGACCCTATAAAATAAAATAAATGGTTATGTTTTTTACATAGTACACAAACACAGTTCTGCAACCCAAATGGTGAGAAACCGAACACAATAATATAAAGAGCAAAAACATTAGCTTAAATCAATAGAGTAGCATTTATATATTGTGTAAATTACATTTAAATATGAAATATAGCATGATGTCAGGTCAATGAAGTATACAAGAAACAGGGGTAGACAATACATCTTGTACTCATTGTTATGTCTATACTTAATCACTTATACTGATTACTTGACTGTCACCTTTATTGTGGAGTTGGCAAAGCAGATCCAGTAGTCCAAGGCACAGCCCAGTCTGGATGAAAAGGTTTGATAACGGGTTTGTGGTTCTACAACGCACAAACATGCACAGTAATCAGGAATAATTAACACAATAGCATACAAGACTGATAAATATGTTTAGCGTGACAGACGAAGTGTGAGCAATTTATTCCAATGTATATAATGGAATTATGCTCATATCATACAATGGAGAATAATATACTGACAGTATGCTTTACACTACAGTAAATGCACAAATGTGCAAAATGCATACATTTGCATGTCTCCACACACACACACACACACACACACACACACAGGGTCAATGGGTCACAACAAGCAATGGTTTTGATTCTGTTTCACACACACACGCACACACACATCAGGGCTCGAAATTGCGACCATTTTGGTGGCAAATGCGCCTGAATTTTAATCTGTGCGATCTCAAAATATAACTGGGAGCACCAGTGCTACTGCATATAATTACTGTAGTGCGACCAAAACGATCGCGACCGAAAGTGCCGCGGGCCGGTTCCGTCCCACGAGATGATTAGAGCATGAAGATCTGAGCATGTCAAAAAAAGTTCCTAGTCCATTCCTGTCCAGAGTTATGATTTTGTAAAGAAATATCTCTTTGGCTTCTTCTGCTCTTCCTCTAACCTCCCGTCAGTCCGTGGACTGATTGGGTCATTTGTTATCTCTCACAGCTGGACCTGAGGTCCAGCTGTGAGAGACAACAAAAGGGCTCAATTTAATGGAATGTGTGGAGGCAACACACACACACACACACACACACACACACACACACACACACACTAGACATTTTCCTAGAGGCCTACATAAAACAAAGGGTTTTGTAGCCATTTACAAATCCAGAAATTATAGCAGAGACAGTATTTAGAATTTAATTATATTTTCAACTGGTTTATTGCCACAAAAATAGCATCTCATACCAACTGGCTTGTAGGCCAGTGGTTCCCAAAGTGGGGTCCGGGGACCCCTAGGGGTCCTCAGCTAAATGATAGTTAGGAACCAAATGGACCCTTATGGGTCTGAAAATCTGAGAGTGTACTAACTACATACTATGGGTAAACCAATTTCACTGTACATTTGTACACTCAGTTAAATTAACTTTGATTTTGCAATATAGAATTTTTTTCCCAGAGATAGAAATGGGGAACGGTAGCCTAATTCAGGTAAAATTGGGGGTCCTTGAAATGTAAATAACTGAAAATCACTGCTAGAGCCGTAAAAATCTTCTCTTATGGGGGTCCCTGGCATATATTTTCAAATGGGGGTCCGTGGGCTAATGAGTGTCAATTGGGGGTCCTTGACATGAAAAATGTTGGGAACCACTGTTGTAGGGTACAAGTGTAATAATAATTAATGTAAAAAAATCGATTGGTGCTTCTTCATTCTGAATTTGGGAGCACCAGTGCTACCAAGTAAAAAAGTTAATTTCGAGCCCTGCACACACACACACACACACACACCGAGAGAATTGACATCAAAATGTACTTTACAGTTGAAAATAGCAGATCTCCAAGCTCATGATGCAGCAACACAAACGTCCAACATAGATAAAAGTAATTACTCACCTACTGCTGCAGGTCCACATACCACTATGAGAGGAGAACGAAACTTTGGGACTTTTGCGAGTGTCATAGTAGCTTGTTTACAACTGAAGGTCCAGCTGTGAGAGACAACAAAAGGGCTCAATTTAATGGAATGTGTGGAGGCAACACACACACACACACACACACACACACACACACACACACACACACACACACACACACACACACACACACACACACACACACTAGACATTTTCCTAGAGGCCTACATAAAACAAAGGGTTTTGTAGCCATTTACAAATCCAGAAATTATAGCAGAGACAGTATTTAGAATTTAATTATATTTTAAACTGGTTTATTGCCACAAAAATAGCATCTCATACCAACTGGCTTGTAGGCCAGTGGTTCCCAAAGTGGGGTCCGGGGACCCCTAGGGGTCCTCAGCTAAATGATAGTTAGGAACCAAATGGACCCTTATGGGTCTGAAACTCTGAGAGTGTACTAACTACATACTATGGGTAAACCAATTTCACTGTACATTTGTACACTCAGTTAAATTAACTTTGATTTTGCAATATACAGTGGGGTCCCAGAGATAGAAATGGGGAACGGTAGCCTAATTCAGGTAAAATTGGGGGTCCTTGAAATGTAAATAACTGAAAATCACTGCTAGAGCCGTAAAAATCTTCTCTTATGGGGGTCCCTGGCATATATTTTCAAATGGGGGTCCGTGGGCTAATGAGTGTCAATTGGGGGTCCTTGACATGAAAAATGTTGGGAACCACTGTTGTAGGGTACAAGTGTAATAATAATTAATGTAAAAAAATCGATTGGTGCTTCTTCATTCTGAATTTGGGAGCACCAGTGCTACCATCGCTTTTTCATCGCTTTTTCATCGCTTTTTCATCTCGCTTTTTCATCTCGCTTTTTCATCGCTTTTTGGGTTATAGCCCATCGTTTTTAGTTTTTTTTCAAATCCTCAAAAATGATGAAAAGCGGCGTGCTATAGTGTGCCGTACGGTATGGGCTATAGCCCATGGTCAAAAATGGGATAAAAAACGTCTAAAAATAGACGTCTAAAACACGTCTATTTTTAGACGTTTCAATGCCATTTTTAGACGCTCAGACGTCCTGGTGACCGGTGTCCATGTGTGTTGGTTCCCACAGACGGCACCAGTTTGCTGCTGGCTGGGAGCTCCTGGTGTCTTTGGCAGTTGTCCTGCGAGTCTCATTCTCCTGGCTGCTCACCCTGAATAAGGAAAGAACCTGTAAATGACACAAAAACTAAGGCACTGGTGTCGTGCTTCTGGTTTACCGGAACGGGGTGCAACTCCCTGCAGCGCCCTGCTCAATGTGTTGTATTTACATGTTTCATTGGTCCAAGGATAAAAAAAAAGGTGAAAATCGAGGAAAAGCGAAAGGCTATAGTCCATGGTCACGGTCTGCCATTTTTCATCATTTTTTAGGATTTGAAAAAAAATCAAATTTTCAAAAAACATGGGTTATAGCCCATCGTTTTTGAATTTTTGAATTTCTTTTAACCTCGTTTTTCATCATTTTTGAACATGGGCTATAGCCCCTACCGTACGGCATACTATAGCACGCCGTTTTTCATCATTTTTGATGATTCGAAAAAAATTCAAAATAAAAAAAAACATGGGTTATAGCCCATCGTTTTTGTAATTTTTTTAACCTGGTTTTTTGATTTTTTTGAACATGGGCTATAGCCCCTACCGTACGGCATACTATAGCACGCCGTTTTTCTACATTTTTGAGGATTTGAAAAAAAAATCAAAATAAAAAAACATGGGTTATAGCCCATCGTTTTTTTAATTTTTAATTTTTTTTTTTTTACCTCGTTTTTCATCATTTTTGAACATGGGCTATAGCCCCTACCGTACGGCATACTATATAGCACGCCGTTTTTCATCATTTTTGAGGATTTGGAAAAAAAAATCAAAAAAAAAAAAACATGGGTTATAGCCCATCGTTTTTTGAATTTTTGATTTTTTTTTTAACCTCGTTTTTCATAATTTTTTAACATGGGCTATAGCCACTACCGTACGGCATACTATAGCACGCCGTTTTTCATCATTTTTGAGGATTTGAAAAAAAAATCAAAATAAAATAAAACATGGGTTATAGCCCATCGTTTTTTGAATTTTTGAATTTTTTTTTAACCTCGTTTTTCATCATTTTTGAACATGGGCTATAGCCCCTACCGTACGGCATACTATAGCACGCCGTTTTTCATCATTTTTGAGGATTCAAAAAAAAAATCAAAAAAAAAAAAAAACATGGGTTATAGCCCATTGTTTTTTGAAATTTTGAAAAAAAAAAATACCTAGTTTTCCATCATTTTTGAACATGGGCTATAGCCCCTACCGTACGGCATACTATAGCACGCCGTTTTTCATCATTTTTGAGGATTTGAAAAAAAAATCAAAATAAAAAAACATGGGTTATAGCCCATCGTTTTTTGAATTTTTGAATTTTTTTTTTAACCTCGTTTTTCATCATTTTTGAACATGGGATATAGCCCCTACCGTACGGCATACTATAGCACGCCGTTTTTCATCATTTTTGAGGATTTGAAAAAAAAATCTAAATTTAAAAAAACATGGGTTATAGCCCATTGTTTTTTGAAATTTTGAAAAAAAAAATTACCTAGTTTTTCATAATTTTTGAACATGGGCTATAGCCCCTACCGTACGGCAAACTATAGCACGCGGTTTTTCATCATTTTTGAGGTTTTGAAAAAAATTTAAAAAAAAAAAAAACATGTTATAGCCCATCGTTTCTTTTAATTTTTTTAATTTTTTTTTAACCTCGTTTTTCATCATTTTTGAACATGGGCTATAGCCCCTACCGTACGGCATACTATAGCACGCCGTTTTTCATCATTTTTGAGGATTTGAAAAAAAAATCAAAATTTCAAAAAACATGGGTTATAGCCCATCGTTTTTTGATTTTTTTTAACCTAGTTTTTTGATTTTTTGAACATGGGCTATAGCCCCTACCGTACGGCATACTATAGCACGCCGTTTTTCATCATTTTTGAGGATTTGAAAAAAAAAAAAAAAAAAAAAAACATGGGTTATAGCCCATCGTTTTTTGAATTTTTGAATTTTTTTTTTAACCTCGTTTTTCATAATTTTTAAACATGGGCTATAGCCACTACCGTACGGCATACTATAGCACGCCGTTTTTCATCATTTTTGAGGATTTGAAAAAAAAATCAAAATTTCAAAAAACATAGGTTATGCCCATCGTTTTTTGAAAATTTGAAAGAAAAAATGTACCTCGTTTTTCATCATTTTTGAACATGGGCTATAGCCCCTACCGTACGGCAAACTATAGCACGCCGTTTTTCATCATTTTTGAGGTTTTGAAAAAAATGAAAAAAAATAAATAACATGGGTTATAGCCCATCGTTTTTTGAAATTTTGAAAAAAAAAGTTAACCTCAATTTTCATCATTTTTTAACATGGGCTATAGCCCATACCGTACGGCATACTATAGCACGCCGTTTTTCATCATTTTTGAGGTTTTGAAAAAAATGAAAAAAATAAATGAACATGGGTTATAGCCCATCGTTTTTTGAAATTTTGAAAAAAAAAGTTAACCTCGTTTTTCATCATTTTTGAACATGGGCTATAGCCCATACCGTACGGCATACTATAGCACGCCGTTTTTCATCATTTTTGAGGTTTTGAAAAAAATGAAAAAAAAACTAAAAAAAACATGGGTTAGGCTATAGCCCATCGTTTTTTGAAATTTTGAAAAAAAAAGTTAACCTCAATTTTCATCATTTTTGAACATGGGCTATAGCCCATACCGTACGGCATACTATAGCACGCCGTTTTTCATCATTTTTGAGGTTTTAAACAAAATGAAGAAAAAAAAACATGGGTTATAGCCCATCGTTTTTTGAAATTTTGAAAAAAAAAGTTTACCTCGTTTTTCATCATTTTTGAACATGGGCTAAAGCCCATACCGTACGGCATACTATAGCACGCCGTTTTTCATCATTTTTGAGGTTTTGAAAAAAATGAAAAAAAAAAAAAAACATGGGTTATAGCCCATCGTTTTTTGATAAAAAAAAAAAAGAAAAAAAAGTTAACCTCGTTTTTCATCATTTTTGAACATGGGCTATAGCCCATACCGTACAGCATACTATAGCACGCCGTGTTTCATCATTTTTGAGGTTTTGAAAAAAATTAAGAAAAATAAACATGGGTTATAGCCCATCGTTTTTAGAAATTTTGAAAAAAAAGAGTTAACCTCGTTTTTCATCATTTTTGAACATGGGCTATAGCCCATACAGTACGGCATACTATAGCACGCCGTTTTTCATCATTTTTGAGGTTTTGAAAAAAAAAAAAAAAAAAAAAAAACATGGGTTATAGCCCATCGTTCTTTTAAATTAAAAAAAAAAAAGTTAACCTCGTTTTTCATCATTTTTGAACATGGGCTATAGCCCATACCATACGGCATACTATAGCACGCCGTTTTTCATCATTTTTGAGGTTTTGAAAAAAATGGGTTATAGCCCATCGTTTTTTGAAAAAAAAAAAAAAAAATGATCCTCGTTTTTCATCATTTTTGACCATGGGCTATAGCCCATACCGTATGGCATACTATATAGCACGCTGTTTTTCATCATTTTTGAGGTTTTGAAAAAAAAAAAAAAAAAAAAAAAACATGGGTTATAGCCCATCGTTTCTTGAAATTTTGAAAAAAAAAGTTAACCTCGTTTTTCATCATTTTTTACCATGGGCTATAGCCCATACCGTATGGCATACTATATAGCACGCTGTTTTTCATCATTTTTGAGGTTTTGAAAAACATGAAAAAAAAACAAAACATGGGTTATAGCCCATCGTTTTTTGAAATTTTGAAAAAAAAAGTTAACCTCGTTTTTCATCATTTTTGAACATGGGCTATAGCCCATACCGTACGGCATACTATAGCACGCCGTTTTTCATCATTTTTGAGGTTTTGAAAAAAATGAAAAAAACATGGGTTATAGCCCATCGTTTTTGAAAATTTTGAAAAAAAAAGTTAACCTCGTTTTTCATCATTTTTGAACATGGGCTATAGCCCATACCGTACGGCATACTATAGCACGCCGTTTTTCATCATTTTTGAGGTTTTGAAAAAAATGAAAAAAAAAAAAAACATGGGTTATAGCCCATAGTTTTTTGAAATTTTGAAAAAAAAAGTTAACCTAGTTTTTCATCATTTTTGAACATGGGCTATAGCCCATACCGTACGGCATACTATAGCACGCCGTATTTCATAATTTTTGAGGTTTTGAAAAAAATGAAAAAAAAAAAAACATGGGTTATAGCCCATAGTTTTTTGAAATTTTGAAAAAAAAAGTTAACCTCGTTTTTCATCATTTTTGAACATGGGCTATAGCCCATACCGTACGGCATACTATAGCACGCCGTTTTTCATCATTTTTGAGGTTTTGAAAAAAATGAAAAAAAAAAAAAACATGGGTTATAGCCCATAGTTTTTTGAAATTTTGAAAAAAAAAGTTAACCTCGTTTTTCATCATTTTTGAACATGGGCTATAGCCCATACCGTACAGCATACTATAGCACGCCGTTTTTCATCATTTTTGAGGTTTTGAAAAAAAAAAAAAACATGGGTTATAGCCCATTGTTTTTGAAAATTTTGAAAAAAAAAGTTAACCTCGTTTTTCATCATTTTTGAACATGGGCTATAGCCCATACCGTACGGCATACTATAGCACGCCGTTTTTCATCATTTTTGAGGTTTTGAAAAAAAATAAAAAATAAATAAAACATGGGTTATAGCCCATCGTTTTTTGAAATTTTGAAAAAAAAGTTAACCTCGTTTTTCATCATTTTTGAACATGGGCTATAGCCCATATCGTACGGCATACTATAGCACGCCGTTTTTCATCATTTTTGAGGTTTTGAAAAAAATGAAAAAAAAAAAAAACATGGGTTATAGCCCATCGTTTTTTGACATTTTGAAAAAAAAAGTTAACCTCAATTTTCATCATTTTTGAACATGGGCTATAGCCCATACCGTACGGCATACTATAGCACGCCGTTTTTCATCATTTTTGAGGTTTTGAAAAAAATGAAAAAAATAAATGAACATGGGTTATAGCCCATCGTTTTTTGAAAATTTGAAAAAAAAAGTTAACCTCAATTTTCATCATTTTTGAACATGGGCTATAGCCCATACCGTACGGCATACTATAGCACGCCGTTTTTCATCATTTTTTAGGTTTTGAAAAAAATGAAAAAAAAAAAAACATGGGTTATAGCCCATAGTTTTTTGAAATTTTGAAAAAAAAAAGTTAACCTTGTTTTTCATCATTTTTGAACATGGGCTATAGCCCATACCGTACAGCATACTATAGCACGCCGTTTTTAATCATTTTTGAGGTTTTGAAAAAAATGAAAAAAAAAAAAAAACATGGGTTATAGCCCATCGTTTTTTGACATTTTGAAAAAAAAAGTTAACCTCAATTTTCATCATTTTTGAACATGGGCTATAGCCCATACCGTACGGCATACTATAGCACGCCGTTTTTCATCATTTTTGAGGTTTTGAAAAAAATGAAAAAAATAAATGAACATGGGTTATAGCCCATCGTTTTTTGAAAATTTGAAAAAAAAAGTTAACCTCAATTTTCATCATTTTTGAACATGGGCTATAGCCCATACCGTACGGCATACTATAGCACGCCGTTTTTCATCATTTTTTAGGTTTTGAAAAAAATGAAAAAAAAAAAAACATGGGTTATAGCCCATAGTTTTTTGAAATTTTGAAAAAAAAAAGTTAACCTTGTTTTTCATCATTTTTGAACATGGGCTATAGCCCATACCGTACAGCATACTATAGCACGCCGTTTTTCATCATTTTTGAGGTTTAAAAAAAAAAAAAAAACATGGGTTATAGCCCATCGTTTTTGAAAATTTTGAAAAAAAAAGTTAACCTCGTTTTTCATCATTTTTGAACATGGGCTATAGCCCATACCGTACGGCATACTATAGCACGCCGTTTTTCATCATTTTTGAGGTTTTGAAAAAAATGAAAAAAAAACAAAACATGGGTTATAGCCCATAGTTTTTTGAAATTTTGAAAAAAAAAGTTAACCTCGTTTTTCATCATTTTTGAACATGGGCTATAGCCCATACCGTACAGCATACTATAGCACGCCGTTTTTCATCATTTTTGAGGTTTTGAAAAAAAAAAAAAACATGGGTTATAGCCCATTGTTTTTGAAAATTTTGAAAAAAAAAGTTAACCTCGTTTTTCATCATTTTTGAACATGGGCTATAGCCCATACCGTACGGCATACTATAGCACGCCGTTTTTCATCATTTTTGAGGTTTTGAAAAAAAATAAAAAATAAATAAAACATGGGTTATAGCCCATCGTTTTTTGAAATTTTGAAAAAAAAGTTAACCTTGTTTTTCATCATTTTTGAACATGGGCTATAGCCCATATCGTACGGCATACTATAGCACGCCGTTTTTCATCATTTTTGAGGTTTTGAAAAAAATGAAAAAAAAAAAAAACATGGGTTATAGCCCATCGTTTTTTGACATTTTGAAAAAAAAAGTTAACCTCAATTTTCATCATTTTTGAACATGGGCTATAGCCCATACCGTACGGCATACTATAGCACGCCGTTTTTCATCATTTTTGAGGTTTTGAAAAAAATGAAAAAAATAAATGAACATGGGTTATAGCCCATCGTTTTTTGAAAATTTGAAAAAAAAAGTTAACCTCGTTTTTCATCATTTTTGAACATGGGCTATAGCCCATACCGTACAGCATACTATAGCACGCCGTTTTTCATCATTTTTGAGGTTTTGAAAAAAAATAAAAAATAAATAAAACATGGGTTATAGCCCATCGTTTTTTGAAATTTTGAAAAAAAAGTTAACCTCGTTTTTCATCATTTTTGAACATGGGCTATAGCCCATATCGTACGGCATACTATAGCACGCCGTTTTTCATCATTTTTGAGGTTTTGAAAAAAATGAAAAAAAAAAAAAACATGGGTTATAGCCCATCGTTTTTTGACATTTTGAAAAAAAAAGTTAACCTCAATTTTCATCATTTTTGAACATGGGCTATAGCCCATACCGTACGGCATACTATAGCACGCCGTTTTTCATCATTTTTGAGGTTTTGAAAAAAAATAAAAAAAATAAATGAACATGGGTTATAGCCCATCGTTTTTTGAAAATTTGAAAAAAAAGTTAACCTCAATTTTCATCATTTTTGAACATGGGCTATAGCCCATATCGTACGGCATACTATAGCACGCCGTTTTTCATCATTTTTGAGGTTTTGAAAAAAATGAAAAAAAAACAAAACATGGGTTATAGCCCATCGTTTTTTGACATTTTGAAAAAAAAAGTTAACCTCAATTTTCATCATTTTTGAACATGGGCTATAGCCCATACCGTACGGCATACTATAGCACGCCGTTTTTCATCATTTTTGAGGTTTTGAAAAAAAAAACAAAAAAAAACATGGGTTATAGCCCATCGTTTTTTGAAATTTTGAATAAAAAGTTAACCTCGTTTTTCATCATTTTTGAACATGGGCTATAGCCCATACCGTACGGCATACTATAGCACGCCGTTTTTCATCATTTTTGAGGTTTTGAAAAAAATGAAGAAAAAAAACAAACATGGGTTATAGCCCATCGTTTTTGGAAATTTTGAAAAAAAAAGTTAACCTTGTTTTTCATCATTTTTGAACATGGGCTATAGCCCATACCGTACAGCATACTATAGCACGCCGTTTTCATCATTTTTGAGGTTTTGAAAAAAAAAAAACCTGGGTTATAGCCCATTGTTTTTGAAAATTTTGAAAAAAAAAGTTAACCTCGTTTTTCATCATTTTTGAACATGGGCTATAGCCCATACCGTACGGCATACTATAGCACGCCGTTTTTCATCATTTTTGAGGTTTTGAAAAACATGAAAAAAAAAAAAAACATGGGTTATAGCCCATCGTTTTTTGAAATTTTGAAAAAAAAAGTTAACCTCGTTTTTCATCATTTTTGAACATGGGCTATAGCCCATACCGTACGGCATACTATAGCACGCCGTTTTTCATCATTTTTGAGGTTTTGAAAAAAATGAAAAAAAAAAAAACATGGGTTATAGCCCATAGTTTTTTGAAATTTTGAAAAAAAAAAGTTAACCTTGTTTTTCATCATTTTTGAACATGGGTTATAGCCCATACCGTACAGCATACTATAGCACGCCGTTTTTCATCATTTTTGAGGTTTTGAAAAAAAAAAAAACATGGGTTATAGCCCATCGTTTTTGAAAATTTTGAAAAAAAAAGTTAACCTCGTTTTTCATCATTTTTGAACATGGGCTATAGCCCATACCGTACGGCATACTATAGCACGCCGTTTTTCATCATTTTTGAGGTTTTGAAAAAAATGAAAAAAAAAAAAAACATGGGTTATAGCCCATCGTTTTTTGAAATTTTGAAAAAAAAAGTTAACCTCGTTTTTCATCATTTTTGAACATGGGCTATAGCCCATACCGTACGGCATACTATAGCACGCCGTTTTTCATAATTTTTGAGGTTTTGAAAAAAATGAAAAAAAAACAAACATGGGTTATAGCCCATAGTTTTTTTAAATTTTGAAAAAAAAAGTTAACCTTGTTTTTCATCATTTTTGAACATGGGCTATAGCCCATACCGTACAGCATACTATAGCACGCCGTTTTTCATCATTTTTGAGGTTTTGAAAAAAAAAAAAAACATGGGTTATAGCCCATTGTTTTTGAAAATTTTGAAAAAAAAAGTTAACCTCGTTTTTCATCATTTTTGAACTTGGGCTATAGCCCATACCGTACGGCATACTATAGCACGCCGTTTTTCATCATTTTTTAGGTTTTGAAAAAAAATAAAAAATAAATAAAACATGGGTTATAGCCCATCGTTTTGTGAAATTTTGAAAAAAAAGTTAACCTCGTTTTTCATCATTTTTGAACATGGGCTATAGCCCATATCGTACGGCATACTATAGCACGCCGTTTTTCATCATTTTTGAGGTTTTGAAAAAAATGAAAAAAAAAAAAAACATGGGTTATAGCCCCATCGTTTTTTGACATTTTGAAAAAAAAAGTTAACCTCAATTTTCATCATTTTTGAACATGGGCTATAGCCCATACCGTACGGCATACTATAGCACGCCGTTTTTCATCATTTTTGAGGTTTTGAAAAAAATGAAAAAAATAAATGAACATGGGTTATAGCCCATCGTTTTTTGAAAATTTGAAAAAAAAAGTTAACCTCAATTTTCATCATTTTTGAACATGGGCTATAGCCCATACCGTACGGCATACTATAGCACGCCGTTTTTCATCATTTTTGAGGTTTTGAAAAAAATGAAGAAAAAAAACAAACATGGGTTATAGCCCATCGTTTTTGGAAATTTTGAAAAAAAAAGTTAACCTCATTTTTCATCATTTTTGAACATGGGCTATAGCCCATACCGTACGGCATACTATAGCACGCCGTTTTTCATCATTTTTGAGGTTTTGAAAAAAAAAAAAAAAAAAAACATGGGTTATAACCCATCGTTTTTTGAAATTTTGAAAAAAAAAGTTAACCTCGTTTTTCATCATTTTTGAACATGGGCTATAGCCCATACCGTACGGCATACTATAGCACGCCGTTTTTCATCATTTTTGAGGTTTAAAAAAAAGAAAAAAAAAAAACATGGGTTATAGCCCATCGTTTTTTGAAATTTTGAAAAAAAAAGTTAACCTCGTTTTTCATCATTTTTGAACATGGGCTATAGCCCATACCGTACGGCATACTATAGCACGCCGTTTTTCATCATTTTTGAGGTTTTGAAAAAAAAAAAAAAAAAACATGGGTTATAGCCCATCGTTTTTTGAAATTTTGAAAAAAAAAGTTAACCTCGTTTTTCATCATTTTTGAACATGGGCTATAGCCCATACCGTACGGCATACTATAGCACGCCGTTTTTCATCATTTTTGAGGTTTTGAAAAAAATGAAAAAAAAAAAACATGGGTTATAGCCCATAGTTTTTTGAAATTTTGAAAAAAAAAGTTAACCTCAATTTTCATCATTTTTGAACATGGGCTATAGCCCATACCGTACGGCATACTATAGCACGCCGTTTTTCATCATTTTTGAGGTTTTGAAAAAAATGAAAAAAATAAATGAACATGGGTTATAGCCCATCGTTTTTTGAAATTTTGAAAAAAAAAGTTAACCTCGTTTTTCATCATTTTTGAACATGGGCTATAGCCCATACCGTACGGCATACTATAGCACGCCGTTTTTCATCATTTTTGAGGTTTTGAAAAAATGAAAAAGAAAAAAAAACATGGGTTATAGCCCATCGTTTTTTGAAAAAAAAAAAAAAAAAATGATCCTCGTTTTTCATCATTTTTGACCATGGGCTATAGCCCATACCGTACGGCATACTATAGCACGCCGTTTTTCTACATTTTTGAGGTTTAAAAAAAAAAAAAAAAAAAAAAAAAACATGGGTTATAGCCCATCGTTTTTTGAAATTTTGAAAAAAAACAGTTAACCTCGTTTTTCATCATTTTTGAACATGGGCTATAGCCCATACCGTACGGCATACTATAGCACGCCGTTTTTCTACATTTTTGAGGTTTTGAAAAAAAAAAAAAAAAAAAAACATGGGTTATAGCCCATCGTTTTTGGAAATTTGAAAAAAAAAGTTAACCTCAATTTTCATCATTTTTGAACATGGGCTATAGCCCATACCGTACGGCATACTATAGCACGCCGTTTTTCATCATTTTTGAGGTTTTGAAAAAAATGAAGAAAAAAAACAAACATGGGTTATAGCCCATCGTTTTTGGAAATTTTGAAAAAAAAAGTTAACCTCGTTTTTCATCATTTTTGAACATGGGCTATAGCCCATACCGTACGGCATACTATAGCACGCCGTTTTTCATCATTTTTGAGGTTTTGAAAAAAAAAAAAAAAAAAAACATGGGTTATAACCCATCGTTTTTTTAAATTTTGAAAAAAAAAGTTAACCTCGTTTTTCATCATTTTTGAACATGGGCTATAGCCCATACCGTACGGCATACTATAGCACGCCGTTTTTCATCATTTTTTAGGTTTAAAAAAAAAAAAAAAAAAAACATGGGTTATAGCCCATCGTTTTTTGAAATTTTGAAAAAAAAAGTTAACCTCGTTTTTCATCATTTTTGAACATGGGCTATAGCCCATACCGTACGGCATACTATAGCACGCCGTTTTTCATCATTTTTGAGGTTTTGAAAAAAAAAAAAAAAAAACATGGGTTATAGCCCATCGTTTTTTGAAATTTTGAAAAAAAAAGTTAACCTCGTTTTTCATCATTTTTGAACATGGGCTATAGCCCATACCGTACGGCATACTATAGCACGCCGTTTTTCATCATTTTTGAGGTTTTGAAAAAAATGAAAAAAAAAAAACATGGGTTATAGCCCATAGTTTTTTTAAATTTTGAAAAAAAAAGTTAACCTCAATTTTCATCATTTTTGAACATGGGCTATAGCCCATACCGTACGGCATACTATAGCACGCCGTTTTTCATCATTTTTGAGGTTTTGAAAAAAATGAAAAAAATAAATGAACATGGGTTATAGCCCATCGTTTTTTGAAATTTTGAAAAAAAAAGTTAACCTCGTTTTTCATCATTTTTGAACATGGGCTATAGCCCATACCGTACGGCATACTATAGCACGCCGTTTTTCATCATTTTTGAGGTTTTGAAAAAATGAAAAAGAAAAAAAAACATGGGTTATAGCCCATCGTTTTTTGAAATTTTGAAAAAAAAGTTAACCTCGTTTTTCATCATTTTTGAACATGGGCTATAGCCCATACCGTACGGCATACTATAGCACGCCGTTTTTCATCATTTTTGAGGTTTTGAAAAAAATGAAAAAAAAAAAACATGGGTTATAACCCATCGTTTTTTGAAATTTTGAAAAAAAAAGTTAACCTCGTTTTTCATCATTTTTGAACATGGGCTATAGCCCATACCGTACGGCATACTATAGCACGCCGTTTTTCATCATTTTTGAGGTTAAAAAAAAAAAAAAAAAAAAAACATGGGTTATAGCCCATCGTTTTTTGAAATTTTGAAAAAAAAAAGTTAACCTCGTTTTTCATCATTTTTGAACATGGGCTATAGCCCATACCGTACGGCATACTATAGCACGCCGTTTTTCTACATTTTTGAGGTTTTGAAAAAAAAAAAAAAAAAAAAAACATGGGTTATAGCCCATCGTTTTTTGAAATTTTGAAAAAAAAGTTAACCTCGTTTTTCATCATTTTTGAACATGGGCTATAGCCCATACCGTTCGGCATACTATAGCACGCCGTTTTTCATCATTTTTGAGGTTTTGAAAAAAATGAAAAAAAAAAAACATGGGTTATAACCCATCGTTTTTTGAAATTTTGAAAAAAAAAGTTAACCTCGTTTTTCATCATTTTTGAACATGGGCTATAGCCCATACCGTACGGCATACTATAGCACGCCGTTTTTCATCATTTTTGAGGTTTCAAAAAAAAAAAAAAAAAAAACATGGGTTAGAGCCCATCGTTTTTTGAAATTTTGAAAAAAAAAGTTAACCTCGTTTTTCATCATTTTTGAACATGGGCTATAGCCCATACCGTACGGCATACTATAGCACGCCGTTTTTCATCATTTTTGAGGTTTTGAAAAAAAAAAAAAAAAAAAAACATGGGTTATAGCCCATCGTTTTTGGAAATTTTGAAAAAAAAGTTAACCTAGTTTTTCATCATTTTTGAACATGGGCTATAGCCCATACCGTACGGCATACTATAGCACGCCGTTTTTCATCATTTTTGAGGTTTTGAAAAAAAAGAAAAAAAAAAAAACATGGGTTATAGCCCATCGTTTTTTGAAATTTTGAAAAAAAAGTTAACCTCGTTTTTCATCATTTTTGAACATGGGCTATAGCCCATACCGTACGGCATACTATAGCACGCCGTTTTTCATCATTTTTGAGGTTTTGAAAAAAAAAAAAAAAAAACATGGGTTATAGCCCATCGTTTTTTGAAATTTTGAAAAAAAAAGTTAACCTCGTTTTTCATCATTTTTGAACATGGGCTATAGCCCATACCGTACGGCATACTATAGCACGCCGTTTTTCATCATTTTTGAGGTTTTGAAAAAAATGAAAAAAAAAAAACATGGGTTATAGCCCATAGTTTTTTGAAATTTTGAAAAAAAAAGTTAACCTCAATTTTCATCATTTTTGAACATGGGCTATAGCCCATACCGTACGGCATACTATAGCACGCCGTTTTTCATCATTTTTGAGGTTTTGAAAAAAAAACAAAAAAAACATGGGTTATAGCCCATCGTTTTTTGAAAATTTGAAAAAAAAAGTTAACCTCGTTTTTCATCATTTTTGAACATGGGCTATAGCCCATACCGTACGGCATACTATAGCACGCCGTTTTTCTACATTTTTGAGGTTTTGAAAAAAAAAAAAAAAAAAAAAAAACATGGGTTATAGCCCATCGTTTTTTGAAATTTTGAAAAAAAAGTTAACCTCGTTTTTCATCATTTTTGAACATGGGCTATAGCCCATACCGTACGGCATACTATAGCACGCCGTTTTTCATCATTTTTGAGGTTTTGAAAAAAAAAAAAAAAAAAAACATGGGTTATAACCCATCGTTTTTTGAAATTTTGAAAAAAAAAGTTAACCTCGTTTTTCATCATTTTTGAACATGGGCTATAGCCCATACCGTACGGCATACTATAGCACGCCGTTTTTCATCATTTTTGAGGTTTAAAAAAAAAAAAAAAAAAAAAACATGGGTTATAGCCCATCGTTTTTTGAAATTTTGAAAAAAAAAGTTAACCTCGTTTTTCATCATTTTTGAACATGGGCTATAGCCCATACCGTACGGCATACTATAGCACGCCGTTTTTCATCATTTTTGAGGTTTTGAAAAAAAAAAAAAAAAAACATGGGTTATAGCCCATCGTTTTTTGAAATTTTGAAAAAAAAAGTTAACCTCGTTTTTCATCATTTTTGAACATGGGCTATAGCCCATACCGTACGGCATACTATAGCACGCCGTTTTTCATCATTTTTGAGGTTTTGAAAAAAATGAAAAAAAAAAAACATGGGTTATAGCCCATAGTTTTTTGAAATTTTGAAAAAAAAAGTTAACCTCAATTTTCATCATTTTTGAACATGGGCTATAGCCCATACCGTACGGCATACTATAGCACGCCGTTTTTCATCATTTTTGAGGTTTTGAAAAAAAAACAAAAAAAACATGGGTTATAGCCCATCGTTTTTTGAAAATTTGAAAAAAAAAGTTAACCTCGTTTTTCATCATTTTTGAACATGGGCTATAGCCCATACCGTACGGCATACTATAGCACGCCGTTTTTCATCATTTTTGAGGTTTTGAAAAAAAAAAAAAAAAAACATGGGTTATAGCCCATCGTTTTTTGAAATTTTGAAAAAAAAAGTTAACCTCGTTTTTCATCATTTTTGAACATGGGCTATAGCCCATACCGTACGGCATACTATAGCACGCCGTTTTTCATCATTTTTGAGGTTTTGAAAAAAAAACAAAAAAAACATGGGTTATAGCCCATCGTTTTTTGAAAATTTGAAAAAAAAAGTTAACCTCGTTTTTCATCATTTTTGAACATGGGCTATAGCCCATACCGTACGGCATACTATAGCACGCCGTTTTTCTACATTTTTGAGGTTTTGAAAAAAAAAAAAAAAAAAAAAAAACATGGGTTATAGCCCATCGTTTTTTGAAATTTTGAAAAAAAAGTTAACCTCGTTTTTCATCATTTTTGAACATGGGCTATAGCCCATACCGTACGGCATACTATAGCACGCCGTTTTTCATCATTTTTGAGGTTTTGAAAAAAAAACAAAAAAAACATGGGTTATAGCCCATCGTTTTTTGAAAATTTGAAAAAAAAAGTTAACCTCGTTTTTCATCATTTTTGAACATGGGCTATAGCCCATACCGTACGGCATACTATAGCACGCCGTTTTTCATCATTTTTGAGGTTTAAAAAAAAAAAAAAAAAAAAAACATGGGTTATAGCCCATCGTTTTTTGAAATTTTGAAAAAAAAAGTTAACCTCGTTTTTCATCATTTTTGAACATGGGCTATAGCCCATACCGTACGGCATACTATAGCACGCCGTTTTTCATCATTTTTGAGGTTTTGAAAAAAAAAAAAAAAAAAAAAACATGGGTTATAGCCCATCGTTTTTGGAAATTTTGAAAAAAAAGTTAACCTCGTTTTTCATCATTTTTGAACATGGGCTATAGCCCATACCGTACGGCATACTATAGCACGCCGTTTTTCATCATTTTTGAGGTTTTGAAAAAAATGAAAAAAAAAAAACATGGGTTATAGCCCATAGTTTTTTGAAATTTTGAAAAAAAAAGTTAACCTCAATTTTCATCATTTTTGAACATGGGCTATAGCCCATACCGTACGGCATACTATAGCACGCCGTTTTTCATCATTTTTGAGGTTTTGAAAAAAATGAAAAAAATAAATGAACATGGGTTATAGCCCATCGTTTTTTGAAATTTTGAAAAAAAAAGTTAACCTCGTTTTTCATCATTTTTGAACATGGGCTATAGCCCATACCGTACGGCATACTATAGCACGCCGTTTTTCATCATTTTTGAGGTTTTGAAAAAAATGAAAAAAAACAAAACATGGGTTATAACCCATCGTTTTTTTTATTTTTGGAAAAAAAAGTTAACCTCGTTTTTCATCATTTTTGAACATGGGCTATAGCCCATACCGTACGGCATACTATAGCACGCCGTTTTTCATCATTTTTGTGGTTTTGAAAAAAAAGAAAAAGAAAAAAAAACATGGGTTATAGCCCATCGTTTTTTGAAAAAAAAAAAAAAAAAATGATCCTCGTTTTTCATCATTTTTGACCATGGGCTATAGCCCATACCGTATGGCATACTATATAGCACGCTGTTTTTCATCATTTTTGAGGTTTTGAAAAAATGAAAAAAAAAACAAAAAACATGGGTTATAGCCCATCGTTTTTTGAAAATTTGAAAAAAAAAGTTAACCTCGTTTTTCATCATTTTTGACCATGGGCTATAGCCCATACCGTATGGCATACTATATAGCACGCTGTTTTTCATCATTTTTGAGGTTTTGGAAAAAAAAAAAAAAAAAAAAACATGGGTTATAGCCCATCGTTTTTGGAAATTTTGAAAAAAAAAGTTAACCTCGTTTTTCATCATTTTTGAACATGGGCTATAGCCCATACCGTACGCGTACGGCATACTATAGCACGCCGTTTTTCTACATTTTTGAGGTTTTGAAAAAAAAAAAAAAAAAAAAAAAACATGGGTTATAGCCCATCGTTTTTTGAAATTTTGAAAAAAAAGTTAACCTCGTTTTTCATCATTTTTGAACATGGGCTATAGCCCATACCGTACGGCATACTATAGCACGCCGTTTTTCATCATTTTTGAGGTTTTGAAAAAAATGAAAAAAAAAAAACATGGGTTATAACCCATCGTTTTTTGAAATTTTGAAAAAAAAAGTTAACCTCGTTTTTCATCATTTTTGAACATGGGCTATAGCCCATACCGTACGGCATACTATAGCACGCCGTTTTTCATCATTTTTGAGGTTAAAAAAAAAAAAAAACATGGGTTATAGCCCATCGTTTTTTGAAATTTTGAAAAAAAGTTAACCTCGTTTTTCATCATTTTTGAACATGGGCTATAGCCCATACCGTACGGCATACTATAGCACGCCGTTTTTCATCATTTTTGAGGTTTAAAAAAAAAAAAAAAAAAAAAACATGGGTTATAGCCCATCGTTTTTTGAAATTTTGAAAAAAAAAGTTAACCTCGTTTTTCATCATTTTTGAACATGGGCTATAGCCCATACCGTACGGCATACTATAGCACGCCGTTTTTCATCATTTTTGAGGTTTTGAAAAAAATGAAAAAAAAAAAACATGGGTTATAGCCCATAGTTTTTTGAAATTTTGAAAAAAAAAAATAACCTTGTTTTTCATCATTTTTGAACATGGGCTATAGCCCATACCGTACAGCATACTATAGCACGCCGTTTTTCATCATTTTTGAGGTTTTGAAAAAAAAAAAAAACATGGGTTATAGCCCATCGTTTTTGAAAATTTTGAAAAAAAAAGTTAACCTCGTTTTTCATCATTTTTGAACATGGGCTATAGCCCATACCGTACGGCATACTATAGCACGCCGTTTTTCATCATTTTTGAAGTTTTGAAAAAAATGAAAAAAAACAAAACATGGGTTATAGCCCATCGTTTTTTGAAATTTTGAAAAAAAAGTTAACCTAGTTTTTCATCATTTTTGAACATGGGCTATAGCCCATACCGTACGGCATACTATAGCACGCCGTTTTTCATCATTTTTGAGGTTAAAAAAAAAACAAAAAAAAAAAACATGGGTTATAGCCCATCGTTTTTTGAAATTTTGAAAAAAAAAGTTAACCTCGTTTTTCATCATTTTTGAACATGGGCTATAGCCCATACCGTACGGCATACTATAGCACGCCGTTTTTCATCATTTTTGAGGTTTTGAAAAAAATGAAAAAAAAAAAACATGGGTTATAGCCCATCGTTTTTTGAAATTTTGAAAAAAAAGATTAACCTTGTTTTTCATCATTTTTGAACATGGGCTATAGCCCATACCGTACAGCATACTATAGCACGCCGTTTTTCATCATTTTTGAGGTTTTGAAAAAGAAAAAAAAACATGGGTTATAACCCATCGTTTTTGAAAATTTTGAAAAAAAAAGTTAACCTCGTTTTTCATCATTTTTGAACATGGGCTATAGCCCATACCGTACGGCATACTATAGCACGCCGTTTTTCATCATTTTTGAAGTTTTGAAAAAAAAAAAAAACACATGGGTTATAGCCCATCGTTTTTGAAAATTTTGAAAAAAAAAAGTTAACCTCGTTTTTCATCATTTTTGATCATGGGCTATAGCCCATACCGTACGGCATACTATAGCACGCCGTTTTTCATCATTTTTGAGGTTTTGAAAAAAAAAGAAAAAAAAAAAAACATGGGTTATAGCCCATCGTTTTTTGAAATTTTGAAAAAAAAAGTTAACCTCGTTTTTCATCATTTTTTAACATGGGCTATAGCCCATACCGTACGGCATACTATAGCACGCCGTTTTTCATCATTTTTGAGGTTTTGAAAAAAAAAAAAAAAAAAAAACATGGGTTATAGCCCATCGTTTTTTGAAATTTTGAAAAAAAAAGTTAACCTCGTTTTTCATCATTTTTTAACATGGGCTATAGCCCATACCGTACGGCATACTATAGCACGCCGTTTTTCATCATTTTTGAGGTTTTGAAAAAAATGAAAAAAAAAAAACATGGGTTATAGCCCATAGTTTTTTGAAATTTTGAAAAAAAAAATTAACCTTGTTTTTCATCATTTTTGAACATGGGCTATAGCCCATACCGTACAGCATACTATAGCACGCCGTTTTTCATCATTTTTGAGGTTTTGAAAAAAAAAAAAAACATGGGTTATAGCCCATCGTTTTTGAAAATTTTGAAAAAAAAAGTTAACCTCGTTTTTCATCATTTTTGAACATGGGCTATAGCCCATACCGTACGGCATACTATAGCACGCCGTTTTTCATCATTTTTGAAGTTTTGAAAAAAAAAAAAAACACATGGGTTATAGCCCATCGTTTTTGAAAATTTTGAAAAAAAAAAGTTAACCTCGTTTTTCATCATTTTTGATCATGGGCTATAGCCCATACCGTACGGCATACTATAGCACGCCGTTTTTCATCATTCTTGAGGTTTTGAAAAAAAAAGAAAAAAAAAAAAACATGGGTTATAGCCCATCGTTTTTTGAAATTTTGAAAAAAAAAGTTAACCTCGTTTTTCATCATTTTTGAACATGGGCTATAGCCCATACCGTACGGCATACTATAGCACGCCGTTTTTCATCATTTTTGAGGTTTTGAAAAAAATGAAAAAAAAAAAAAACATGGGTTATAGCCCATCGTTTTTTGAAATTTTGAAAAAAAAAGTTAACCTCGTTTTTCATCATTTTTGAACATGGGCTATAGCCCATACCGTACGGCATACTATAGCACGCCGTTTTTCATCATTTTTGAGGTTTTGAAAAAAATGAAAAAAAATAAAAACATGGGTTATAGCCCATCGTTTTTGAAATTTTTGAAAAAAAAAGTTAACCTCGTTTTTCATCATTTTTGAACATGGGCTATAGCCCATACCGTACGGCATACTATAGCACGCCGTTTTTCATCATTTTTGAGGTTTTGAAAAAAAAATAAAAAAAAAATATGGGCTATAGCCCATACCGTACGGCATACTATAGCACGCCGTTTTTCATCATTTTTGAGGTTTTGAAAAAAATGAAAAAAAATAAATGAACATGGGTTATAGCCCATCGTTTTTTGAAATTTTGAAAAAAAAAGTTAACCTCGTTTTTCATCATTTTTGAACATGGGCTATAGCCCATACCGTACGGCATACTATAGCACGCCATTTTTCATCATTTTTGAGGTTTTGAAAAAAATGAAAAAAAACAAAACATGGGTTATAACCCATCGTTTCTTTAATTTTTGGAAAAAAAAGTTAACCTCGTTTTTCATCATTTTTGAACATGGGCTATAGCCCATACCGTACGGCATACTATAGCACGCCGTTTTTCATCACTTTTGAGGTTTTGAAAAATAAATAAAAAATAAATATGGGCTATAGCCCATACCGTACGGCATACTATAGCACGCCGTTTTTCATCATTTTTGAGGTTTTGAAAAAAATGAAAAAAAATAAATGAACATGGGTTATAGCCCATCGTTTTTTGAAATTTTGAAAAAAAAAGTTAACCTCGTTTTTCATCATTTTTGATCATGGGCTATAGCCCATACCGTACGGCATACTATAGCACGCCGTTTTTCATCATTTTTGAGGTTTTGAAAAAAAAAGAAAAAAAAAAAAACATGGGTTATAGCCCATCGTTTTTTGAAATTTTGAAAAAAAAAGTTAACCTCGTTTTTCATCATTTTTTAACATGGGCTATAGCCCATACCGTACGGCATACTATAGCACGCCGTTTTTCATCATTTTTGAGGTTTTGAAAAAAAAAAAAAAAAAAAAACATGGGTTATAGCCCATCGTTTTTTGAAATTTTGAAAAAAAAAGTTAACCTCGTTTTTCATCATTTTTAACATGGGCTATAGCCCATACCGTACGGCATACTATAGCACGCCGTTTTTCATCATTTTTGAGGTTTTGAAAAAAATTAAAAAAAAAAAAAAACATGGGTTATAGCCCATCGTTTTTGAAAATTTTGAAAAAAAAAGTTAACCTCGTTTTTCATCATTTTTGAACATGGGCTATAGCCCATACCGTACGGCATACTATAGCACGCCGTTTTTCATCATTTTTGAGGTTTTGAAAAAAATGAAAAAAAAAAAAAACATGGGTTATAGCCCATCGTTTTTTGAAATTTTGAAAAAAAAAGTTAACCTCGTTTTTCATCATTTTTGAACATGGGCTATAGCCCATACCGTACGGCATACTATAGCACGCCGTTTTTCATCATTTTTGAGGTTTTGAAAAAAATGAAAAAAAATAAAAACATGGGTTATAGCCCATCGTTTTTGAAAATTTTGAAAAAAAAAGTTAACCTCGTTTTTCATCATTTTTGAACATGGGCTATAGCCCATACCGTACGGCATACTATAGCACGCCGTTTTTCATCATTTTTGAGGTTTTGAAAAAAAAATAAAAAAAAAATATGGGCTATAGCCCATACCGTACGGCATACTATAGCACGCCGTTTTTCATCATTTTTGAGGTTTTGAAAAAAATGAAAAAAAATAAATGAACATGGGTTATAGCCCATCGTTTTTTGAAATTTTGAAAAAAAAAGTTAACCTCGTTTTTCATCATTTTTGAACATGGGCTATAGCCCATACCGTACGGCATACTATAGCACGCCATTTTTCATCATTTTTGAGGTTTTGAAAAAAATGAAAAAAAACAAAACATGGGTTATAACCCATCGTTTCTTTAATTTTTGGAAAAAAAAGTTAACCTAGTTTTTCATCATTTTTGAACATGGGCTATAGCCCATACCGTACGGCATACTATAGCACGCCGTTTTTCATCATTTTTGAGGTTTTGAAAAAAATGAAAAAAAACAAAACATGGGTTATAACCCATCGTTTCTTTAATTTTTGGAAAAAAAAGTTAACCTCGTTTTTCATCATTTTTGAACATGGGCTATAGCCCATACCGTACAGCATACTATAGCACGCCGTTTTTCATCATTTTTGAGGTTTTGAAAAAAATTAAAAAAAAAAAAAAACATGGGTTATAGCCCATCGTTTTTGAAAATTTTGAAAAAAAAAGTTAACCTCGTTTTTCATCATTTTTGAACATGGGCTATAGCCCATACCGTACGGCATACTATAGCACGCCGTTTTTCATCATTTTTGAGGTTTTGAAAAAAAAGAAAAAAAAAAAAAACATGGGTTATAGCCCATCGTTTTTTGAAATTTTGAAAAAAAAAGTTAACCTCGTTTTTCATCATTTTTGAACATGGGCTATAGCCCATACCGTACGGCATACTATAGCACGCCGTTTTTCATCATTTTGAGGTTTTGAAAAAAATGAAAAAAAATAAAAACATGGGTTATAGCCCATCGTTTTTTGAAATTTTGAAAAAAAAAGTTAACCTCGTTTTTCATCATTTTTTAACATGGGCTATAGCCCATACCGTACGGCATACTATAGCACGCCATTTTTCATCATTTTTGAGGTTTTGAAAAAAATGAAAAAAAACAAAACATGGGTTATAACCCATCGTTTCTTTAATTTTTGGAAAAAAAAGTTAACCTAGTTTTTCATCATTTTTGAACATGGGCTATAGCCCATACCGTACGGCATACTATAGCACGCCGTTTTTCATCATTTTTGAGGTTTTGAAAAAAATGAAAAAAAACAAAACATGGGTTATAACCCATCGTTTCTTTAATTTTTGGAAAAAAAAGTTAACCTCGTTTTTCATCATTTTTGAACATGGGCTATAGCCCATACCGTACAGCATACTATAGCACGCCGTTTTTCATCATTTTTGAGGTTTTGAAAAAAATTAAAAAAAAAAAAAAACATGGGTTATAGCCCATCGTTTTTGAAAATTTTGAAAAAAAAAGTTAACCTCGTTTTTCATCATTTTTGAACATGGGCTATAGCCCATACCGTACGGCATACTATAGCACGCCGTTTTTCATCATTTTTGAGGTTTTGAAAAAAAAAAAAAAAAAAAAAAACATGGGTTATAGCCCATCGTTTTTTGAAA
Organism: Protomyctophum parallelum; assembly: GCF_964188405.1. Classification (NCBI taxonomy): domain Eukaryota; kingdom Metazoa; phylum Chordata; class Actinopteri; order Myctophiformes; family Myctophidae; genus Protomyctophum; species Protomyctophum parallelum. The sequence goes on from NC_139706.1 coordinate 40,354,400, forward strand.
TTTTGAAAAAAAAAGTTAACCTCGTTTTTCATCATTTTTGAACATGGGCTATAGCCCATACCGTACGGCATACTATAGCACGCCGTTTTTCATCATTTTTGAGGTTTTGAAAAAAATGAAAAAAAATAAAAACATGGGTTATAGCCCATCGTTTTTTGAAATTTTGAAAAAAAAAGTTAACCTCGTTTTTCATCATTTTTTAACATGGGCTATAGCCCATACCGTACGGCATACTATAGCACGCCGTTTTTCATCATTTTTGAGGTTTTGAAAAAAAAAAAAAAAAAAAAACATGGGTTATAGCCCATCGTTTTTTGAAATTTTGAAAAAAAAAGTTAACCTCGTTTTTCATCATTTTTAACATGGGCTATAGCCCATACCGTACGGCATACTATAGCACGCCGTTTTTCATCATTTTTGAGGTTTTGAAAAAAATTAAAAAAAAAAAAAACATGGGTTATAGCCCATCGTTTTTGAAAATTTTGAAAAAAAAAGTTAACCTCGTTTTTCATCATTTTTGAACATGGGCTATAGCCCATACCGTACGGCATACTATAGCACGCCGTTTTTCATCATTTTTGAGGTTTTGAAAAAAATGAAAAAAAAAAAAAACATGGGTTATAGCCCATCGTTTTTTGAAATTTTGAAAAAAAAAGTTAACCTCGTTTTTCATCATTTTTGAACATGGGCTATAGCCCATACCGTACGGCATACTATAGCACGCCGTTTTTCATCATTTTTGAGGTTTTGAAAAAAATGAAAAAAAATAAAAACATGGGTTATAGCCCATCGTTTTTGAAAATTTTGAAAAAAAAAGTTAACCTCGTTTTTCATCATTTTTGAACATGGGCTATAGCCCATACCGTACGGCATACTATAGCACGCCGTTTTTCATCATTTTTGAGGTTTTGAAAAAAAAATAAAAAATAAATATGGGCTATAGCCCATACCGTACGGCATACTATAGCACGCCGTTTTTCATCATTTTTGAGGTTTTGAAAAAAAGTGAAAAAAAATAAATGAACATGGGTTATAGCCCATCGTTTTTTGAAATTTTGAAAAAAAAAGTTAACCTCGTTTTTCATCATTTTTGAACATGGGCTATAGCCCATACCGTACGGCATACTATAGCACGCCATTTTTCATCATTTTTGAGGTTTTGAAAAAAATGAAAAAAAACAAAACATGGGTTATAACCCATCGTTTCTTTAATTTTTGGAAAAAAAAGTTAACCTCGTTTTTCATCATTTTTGAACATGGGCTATAGCCCATACCGTACGGCATACTATAGCACGCCGTTTTTCATCATTTTTGAGGTTTTGAAAAAAATGAAAAAGAAAAAAAAACATGGGTTATAGCCCATCGTTTTTTGAAAAAAAAAAAAAAAAAAATGATCCTCGTTTTTCATCATTTTTGACCATGGGCTATAGCCCATACCGTATGGCATACTATATAGCACGCTGTTTTTCATCATTTTTGAGGTTTTGAAAAAATGAAAAAAAAAAAAAAACATGGGTTATAGCCCATCGTTTTTTGAAATTTTGAAAAAAAAAGTTAACCTCGTTTTTCATCATTTTTGACCATGGGCTATAGCCCATACCGTATGGCATACTATATAGCACGCCGTTTATCATCATTTATGAGGTTTTGAAAAAAATGAAAAAAATAAATGAACATGGGTTATAGCCCATCGTTTTTTGAAATTTTGAAAAAAAAAGTTAACCTCGTTTTTCATCATTTTTGAACATGGGCTATAGCCCATACCGTACGGCATACTATAGCACGCCGTTTTTCATCATTTTTGAGGTTTTGAAAAAAATGAAAAAGAAAAAAAAACATGGGTTATAGCCCATCGTTTTTTGAAAAAAAAAAAAAAAAAATGATCCTCGTTTTTCATCATTTTTGACCATGGGCTATAGCCCATACCGTATGGCATACTATATAGCACGCTGTTTTTCATCATTTTTGAGGTTTTGGAGAAAAAAAAATGAAAAAAAAAAAACATGGGTTATAGCCCATCGTTTTTTGAAATTTTGAAAAAAAAGTTAACCTCGTTTTTCATCATTTTTGAACATGGGCTATAGCCCATACCGTACGGCATACTATAGCACGCCGTTTTTCATCATTTTTGAGGTTAAAAAAAACAAAAAAAACATGGGTTATAGCCCATCGTTTGTGGAAATTTTGAAAAAAAAAGTTAACCTCGTTTTTCATCATTTTTGAACATGGGCTATAGCCCATACCGTACGGCATACTATAGCACGCCGTTTTTCATCATTTTTGAGGTTTTGAAAAAAAAAACAAAAAAAACATGGGTTATAGCCCATCGTTTTTTGAAATTTTGAAAAAAAAGTTAACCTCGTTTTTCATCATTTTTGAACATGGGCTATAGCCCATACCGTACGGCATACTATAGCACGCCGTTTTTCATCATTTTTGAGGTTAAAAAAAAAAAAAAAAAAAAAAAAACATGGGTTATAACCCATCGTTTTTTGAAATTTTGAAAAAAAAAATTAACCTTGTTTTTCATCATTTTTGAACATGGGCTATAGCCCATACCGTACAGCATACTATAGCACGCCGTTTTTCATCATTTTTGAGGTTTTGAAAAAAAAAAAAAACATGGGTTATAGCCCATCGTTTTTTGAAATTTTGAAAAAAAAAGTTAACCTCGTTTTTCATCATTTTTGAACATGGGCTATAGCCCATACCGTACGGCATACTATAGCACGCCGTTTTTCATCATTTTTGAGGTTTTGAAAAAAATGAAAAAAAAAAAACATGGGTTATAGCCCATAGTTTTTTGAAATTTTGAAAAAAAAAATTAACCTTGTTTTTCATCATTTTTGAACATGGGCTATAGCCCATACCGTACAGCATACTATAGCACGCCGTTTTTCATCATTTTTGAGGTTTTGAAAAAAAAAAAAAACATGGGTTATAGCCCATCGTTTTTGAAAATTTTGAAAAAAAAAGTTAACCTCGTTTTTCATCATTTTTGAACATGGGCTATAGCCCATACCGTACGGCATACTATAGCACGCCGTTTTTCATCATTTTTGAAGTTTTGAAAAAAAAAAAAAACATGGGTTATAGCCCATCGTTTTTGAAAATTTTGAAAAAAAACAGTTAACCTCGTTTTTCATCATTTTTGAACATGGGCTATAGCCCATACCGTACGGCATACTATAGCACGCCGTTTTTCATCATTTTTGAGGTTTTGAAAAAAATGAAAAAAAAAAAAACATGGGTTATAGCCCATCGTTTTTTGAAATTTTGAAAAAAAAAGTTAACCTCGTTTTTCATCATTTTTGAACATGGGCTATAGCCCATACCGTACGGCATACTATAGCACGCCGTTTTTCATCATTTTTGAGGTTTAAAAAAAAAAAAAAAAAAAAAACATGGGTTATAGCCCATCGTTTTTTGAAATTTTGAAAAAAAAAGTTAACCTCGTTTTTCATCATTTTTGAACATGGGCTATAGCCCATACCGTACGGCATACTATAGCACGCCGTTTTTCATCATTTTTGAGGTTTTGAAAAAAATGGGAAAAAAAAACATGGGTTATGGCCCATAGTTTTTTGAAATTTTGAAAAAAAAAATTAACCTTGTTTTTCATCATTTTTGAACATGGGCTATAGCCCATACCGTACAGCATACTATAGCACGCCGTTTTTCATCATTTTTGAGGTTTTGAAAAAAAAAACAAACATGGGTTATAGCCCATCGTTTTTGAAAATTTTGGAAAAAAAAGTTAACCTCGTTTTTCATCATTTTTGAACATGGGCTATAGCCCATACCGTACGGCATACTATAGCACGCCGTTTTTCATCATTTTTGAGGTTTTGAAAAAAAAACAAAAAAAAAAACATGGGTTATAGCCCATCGTTTTTTGAAATTTTGAAAAAAAAAGTTAACCTCGTTTTTCATCATTTTTAACATGGGCTATAGCCCATACCGTACGGCATACTATAGCACGCCGTTTTTCATCATTTTTGAGGTTTTGAAAAAAATTTAAAAAAAAAAAACATGGGTTATAGCCCATCGTTTTTGAAAATTTTGAAAAAAAAAGTTAACCTCGTTTTTCATCATTTTTGAACATGGGCTATAGCCCATACCGTACGGCATACTATAGCACGCCGTTTTTCATCATTTTTGAGGTTTTGAAAAAAATGAAAAAAAAAAAAAACATGGGTTATAGCCCATCGTTTTTTGAAATTTTGAAAAAAAAAGTTAACCTCGTTTTTCATCATTTTTGAACATGGGCTATAGCCCATACCGTACGGCATACTATAGCACGCCGTTTTTCATCATTTTTGAGGTTTTGAAAAAAATGAAAAAAAATAAAAACATGGGTTATAGCCCATCGTTTTTGAAAATTTTGAAAAAAAAAGTTAACCTCGTTTTTCATCATTTTTGAACATGGGCTATAGCCCATACCGTACAGCATACTATAGCACGCCGTTTTTCATCATTTTTGAGGTTTTGAAAAAAAAAAAAAAAAAAAAAATGGGCTATAGCCCATACCGTACGGCATACTATAGCACGCCGTTTTTCATCATTTTTGAGGTTTTGAAAAAAATGAAAAAAAATAAATGAACATGGGTTATAGCCCATCGTTTTTTGAAATTTTGAAAAAAAAAGTTAACCTCGTTTTTCATCATTTTTGAACATGGGCTATAGCCCATACCGTACGGCATACTATAGCACGCCATTTTTCATCATTTTTGAGGTTTTGAAAAAAATGAAAAAAAACAAAACATGGGTTATAACCCATCGTTTTTTTAATTTTTGGAAAAAAAAGTTAACCTCGTTTTTCATCATTTTTGAACATGGGCTATAGCCCATACCGTACGGCATACTATAGCACGCCGTTTTTCATCATTTTTGAGGTTTTGAAAAAAATGAAAAAGAAAAAAAAACATGGGTTATAGCCCATCGTTTTTTGAAAAAAAAAAAAAAAAAAATGATCCTCGTTTTTCATCATTTTTGACCATGGGCTATAGCCCATACCGTATGGCATACTATATAGCACGCTGTTTTTCATCATTTTTGAGGTTTTGAAAAAATGAAAAAAAAAAAAAAACATGGGTTATAGCCCATCGTTTTTTGAAATTTTGAAAAAAAAAGTTAACCTCGTTTTTCATCATTTTTGACCATGGGCTATAGCCCATACCGTATGGCATACTATATAGCACGCCGTTTTTCATCATTTATGAGGTTTTGAAAAAAATGAAAAAAATAAATGAACATGGGTTATAGCCCATCGTTTTTTGAAATTTTGAAAAAAAAAGTTAACCTCGTTTTTCATCATTTTTGAACATGGGCTATAGCCCATACCGTACGGCATACTATAGCAAGCCGTTTTTCATCATTTTTGAGGTTTTGAAAAAAATGAAAAAGAAAAAAAAACATGGGTTATAGCCCATCGTTTTTTGAAAAAAATAAAAAATAAATGATCCTCGTTTTTCATCATTTTTGACCATGGGCTATAGCCCATACCGTATGGCATACTATATAGCACGCTGTTTTTCATCATTTTTGAGGTTTTGGAGAAAAAAAAAAGAAAAAAAAAAAACATGGGTTATAGCCCATCGTTTTTTGAAATTTTGAAAAAAAAGTTAACCTCGTTTTTCATCATTTTTGAACATGGGCTATAGCCCATACCGTACGGCATACTATAGCACGCAGTTTTTCATCATTTTTGAGGTTTAAAAAAAAACAAAAAAAAAAACATGGGTTATAGCCCATCGTTTTTTGAAATTTTGAAAAAAAAAGTTAACCTCGTTTTTCATCATTTTTGAACATGGGCTATAGCCCATACCGTACGGCATACTATAGCACGCCGTTTTTCATCATTTTTGAGGTTTTGAAAAAAATGAAAAAAAAAAAACATGGGTTATAGCCCATAGTTTTTTGAAATTTTGAAAAAAAAATTAACCTTGTTTTTCATCATTTTTGAACATGGGCTATAGCCCATACCGTACAGCATACTATAGCACGCCGTTTTTCATCATTTTTGAGGTTTTGAAAAAAAAAAAAAACATGGGTTATAGCCCATCGTTTTTGAAAATTTTGAAAAAAAAAGTTAACCTCGTTTTTCATCATTTTTGAACATGGGCTATAGCCCATACCGTACGGCATACTATAGCACGCCGTTTTTCATCATTTTTGAAGTTTTGAAAAAAAAAAAAAACATGGGTTATAGCCCATCGTTTTTGAAAATTTTGAAAAAAAAAGTTAACCTCGTTTTTCATCATTTTTGAACATGGGCTATAGCCCATACCGTACGGCATACTATAGCACGCCGTTTTTCATCATTTTTGAGGTTTTTTAAAAAATGAAAAAAAAACAAAACATGGGTTATAGCCCATCGTTTTTGGAAATTTTGAAAAAAAAAGTTAACCTCGTTTTTCATCATTTTTGAACATGGGCTATAGCCCATACCGTACGGCATACTATAGCACGCCGTTTTTCATCATTTTTGAGGTTTTGAAAAAAATGAAAAAAAAAAAAACATGGGTTATAACCCATCGTTTTTTGAAATTTTGAAAAAAAAAGTTAACCTCGTTTTTCATCATTTTTGAACATGGGCTATAGCCCATACCGTACGGCATACTATAGCACGCCGTTTTTCATCATTTTTGAGGTTAAAAAAAAAACAAAAAAAAAAACATGGGTTATAGCCCATCGTTTTTTGAAATTTTGAAAAAAAAAGTTAACCTCGTTTTTCATCATTTTTGAACATGGGCTATAGCCCATACCGTACGGCATACTATAGCACGCCGTTTTTCATCATTTTTGAGGTTTAAAAAAAAAAAAAAAAAAAAAACATGGGTTATAGCCCATCGTTTTTTGAAATTTTGAAAAAAAAAGTTAACCTCGTTTTTCATCATTTTTGAACATGGGCTATAGCCCATACCGTACGGCATACTATAGCACGCCGTTTTTCATCATTTTTGAGGTTTTGAAAAAAATGAAAAAAAAAAAACATGGGTTATGGCCCATAGTTTTTTGAAATTTTGAAAAAAAAAATTAACCTTGTTTTTCATCATTTTTGAACATGGGCTATAGCCCATACCGTACAGCATACTATAGCACGCCGTTTTTCATCATTTTTGAGGTTTTGAAAAAAAAAAAAAACATGGGTTATAGCCCATCGTTTTTGAAAATTTTGAAAAAAAAAGTTAACCTCGTTTTTCATCATTTTTGAACATGGGCTATAGCCCATACCGTACGGCATACTATAGCACGCCGTTTTTCATCATTTTTGAGGTTTTGAAAAAAATGAAAAAAAAAAAACATGGGTTATAGCCCATAGTTTTTTGAAATTTTGAAAAAAAAATTTAACCTTGTTTTTCATCATTTTTGAACATGGGCTATAGCCCATACCGTACAGCATACTATAGCACGCCGTTTTTCATCATTTTTGAGGTTTTGAAAAAAACAAAAAAACATGGGTTATAGCCCATCGTTTTTGAAAATTTTGAAAAAAAAAGTTAACCTCGTTTTTCATCATTTTTGAACATGGGCTATAGCCCATACCGTACGGCATACTATAGCACGCCGTTTTTCATAATTTTTGAGGTTTTGAAAAAAAAAAAAAAAAAAAAAAAAACATGGGTTATAGCCCATCGTTTTTTGAAATTTTGAAAAAAAAAGTTAACCTCGTTTTTCATCATTTTTGAACATGGGCTATAGCCCATACCGTACGGCATACTATAGCACGCCGTTTTTCATCATTTTTGAGGTTTTGAAAAAAAAAAAAAAAAAAAAACATGGGTTATAGCCCATCGTTTTTTGAAATTTTGAAAAAAAAAGTTAACCTCGTTTTTCATCATTTTTAACATGGGCTATAGCCCATACCGTACGGCATACTATATAGCACGCTGTTTTTCATCATTTTTGAGGTTTTGAAAAAATGAAAAAAAAAAAAAAACATGGGTTATAGCCCATCGTTTTTTGAAATTTTGAAAAAAAAAGTTAACCTCGTTTTTCATCATTTTTGACCATGGGCTATAGCCCATACCGTATGGCATACTATATAGCACGCTGTTTTTCATCATTTTTGAGGTTTTGGAGAAAAAAAAATGAAAAAAAAAAAACATGGGTTATAGCCCATCGTTTTTTGAAATTTTGAAAAAAAAGTTAACCTCGTTTTTCATCATTTTTGAACATGGGCTATAGCCCATACCGTACGGCATACTATAGCACGCCGTTTTTCATCATTTTTGAGGTTTTGAAAAAAATGAAAAAAAAAAAACATGGGTTATAACCCATTGTTTTTTGAAATTTTGAAAAAAAAAGTTAACCTCGTTTTTCATCATTTTTGAACATGGGCTATAGCCCATACCGTACGGCATACTATAGCACGCCGTTTTTCATCATTTTTCAGGTTAAAAAAAAAAAAAAAAAAAAAACATGGGTTATAGCCCATCGTTTTTTGAAATTTTGAAAAAAAAGTTAACCTCGTTTTTCATCATTTTTGAACATGGGCTATAGCCCATACCGTACGGCATACTATAGCACGCCGTTTTTCATCATTTTTGAGGTTTTGAAAAAAAAAAAAAAAAAAAAACATGGGTTATAGCCCATCGTTTTTTGAAATTTTGAAAAAAAAAGTTAACCTCGTTTTTCATCATTTTTAACATGGGCTATAGCCCATACCGTACGGCATACTATAGCACGCCGTTTTTCATCATTTTTCAGGTTAAAAAAAAAAAAAAAAAAAAAAAAAACATGGGTTATAGCCCATCGTTTTTTGAAAAAAAAAAAAAAAAAAAAAATACTCGTTTTTCATCATTTTTGACCATGGGCTATAGCCCATACCGTATGGCATACTATATAGCACGCTGTTTTTCATCATTTTTGAGGTTTTGAAAAAATGAAAAAAAAAAAAAAACATGGGTTATAGCCCATCGTTTTTTGAAATTTTGAAAAAAAAAGTTAACCTCGTTTTTCATCATTTTTGACCATGGGCTATAGCCCATACCGTATGGCATACTATATAGCACGCTGTTTTTCATCATTTTTGAGGTTTTGGAGAAAAAAAAAAAAAAAAAAAAAACATGGGTTATAGCCCATCGTTTTTTGAAATTTTGAAAAAAAAGTTAACCTCGTTTTTCATCAT
>NC_139706.1:40368532-40386032 GCF_964188405.1 Protomyctophum parallelum
CATACTATAGCACGCCGTTTTTCATCATTTTTGAGGTTTTGAAAAAAATGAAAAAAAAAAAACATGGGTTATAACCCATTGTTTTTTGAAATTTTGAAAAAAAAAGTTAACCTCGTTTTTCATCATTTTTGAACATGGGCTATAGCCCATACCGTACGGCATACTATAGCACGCCGTTTTTCATCATTTTTGAGGTTTTGAAAAAAAAAAAAAAAAAAAAAAAACATGGGTTATAGCCCATCGTTTTTTGAAATTTTGAAAAAAAAGTTAACCTCGTTTTTCATCATTTTTGAACATGGGCTATAGCCCATACCGTACGGCATACTATAGCACGCCGTTTTTCATCATTTTTGAGGTTAAAAAAAAAAAAAAAAAAAAAAAAACATGGGTTATAACCCATCGTTTTTTGAAATTTTGAAAAAAAAAGTTAACCTCTTTTTTCATCATTTTTGAACATGGGCTATAGCCCATACCGTACGGCATACTATAGCACGCCGTTTTTCATCATTTTTGAGGTTTAAAAAAAAAAAAAAAAAAAACATGGGTTATAGCCCATCGTTTTTTGAAATTTTGAAAAAAAAAGTTAACCTCGTTTTTCATCATTTTTGAACATGGGCTATAGCCCATACCGTACGGCATACTATAGCACGCCGTTTTTCATCATTTTTGAGGTTTTGAAAAAAATGAAAAAAAAAAACATGGGTTATAGCCCATAGTTTTTTGAAATTTTGAAAAAAGAATTTAACCTTGTTTTTCATCATTTTTGAACATGGGCTATAGCCCATACCGTACAGCATACTATAGCACGCCGTTTTTCATCATTTTTGAGGTTTTGAAAAAAAAAAAAAACATGGGTTATAGCCCATCGTTTTTGAAAATTTTGAAAAAAAAAGTTAACCTCGTTTTTCATCATTTTTGAACATGGGCTATAGCCCATACCGTACGGCATACTATAGCACGCAGTTTTTCATCATTTTTGAAGTTTTGAAAAAAAAAAAAAACATGGGTTATAGCCCATCGTTTTTGAAAATTTTGAAAAAAAAAGTTAACCTCGTTTTTCATCATTTTTGAACATGGGCTATAGCCCATACCGTACGGCATACTATAGCACGCCGTTTTTCATCATTTTTGAGGTTTTGAAAAAAATGAAAAAAAAAAAACATGGGTTATAGCCCATAGTTTTTTGAAATTTTGAAAAAAAAAGTTAACCTCGTTTTTCATCATTTTTGAACATGGGCTATAGCCCATACCGTACGGCATACTATAGCACGCCGTTTTTCATCATTTTTGAGGTTTTGAAAAAAATGAAAAAAAAAAAAACATGGGTTATAACCCATCGTTTTTTGAAATTTTGAAAAAAAAAGTTAACCTCGTTTTTCATCATTTTTGAACATGGGCTATAGCCCATACCGTACGGCATACTATAGCACGCCGTTTTTCATCATTTTTTAGGTTAAAAAAAAAAAAAAAAAAAAAACATGGGTTATAGCCCATCGTTTTTTGAAATTTTGAAAAAAAAAGTTAACCTCGTTTTTCATCATTTTTGAACATGGGCTATAGCCCATACCGTACGGCATACTATAGCACGCCGTTTTTCATCATTTTTGAGGTTTAAAAAAAAAAAAAAACAAAAAAAAAACATGGGTTATAGCCCATCGTTTTTTGAAATTTTGAAAAAAAAAGTTAACCTCGTTTTTCATCATTTTTGAACATGGGCTATAGCCCATACCGTACGGCATACTATAGCACGCCGTTTTTCATCATTTTTGAGGTTTTGAAAAAAATGAAAAAAAAAAAACATGGGTTATAGCCCATAGTTTTTTGAAATTTTGAAAAAAAGATTTAACCTTGTTTTTCATCATTTTTGAACATGGGCCATAGCCCATACCGTACAGCATACTATAGCACGCCGTTTTTCATCATTTTTGAGGTTTTGAAAAAAAAAAAAAACATGGGTTATAGCCCATCGTTTTTGAAAATTTAAAAAAAAAAAGTTAACCTCGTTTTTCATCATTTTTGAACATGGGCTATAGCCCATACCGTACGGCATACTATAGCACGCCGTTTTTCTAAATTTTTGAGGTTTTGAAAAAAAAAGAAAAAAAAAAAAAACATGGGTTATAGCCCATCATTTTTTAAAATTTTGAAAAAAAAGTTAACCTCGTTTTTCATCATTTTTGAACATGGGCTATAGCCCATACCGTACGGCATACTATAGCACGCCGTTTTTCATCATTTTTGAGGTTTTGAAAAAAATGAAAAAAAAAACAAACATGGGTTATAGCCCATCGTTTTTTGAAATTTTGAAAAAAAAAGTTAACCTCGTTTTTCATCATTTTTGAACATGGGCTATAGCCCATACCGTACGGCATACTATAGCACGCCGTTTTTCATCATTTTTGAGGTTTTGAAAAAAAAGAAAAAAAAAAAACATGGGTTATAGCCCATCGTTTTTTGAAATTTTGAAAAAAAAAGTTAACCTCGTTTTTCATCATTTTTAACATGGGCTATAGCCCATACCGTACGGCATACTATAGCACGCCGTTTTTCATCATTTTTGAGGTTTTGAAAAAAATGAAAAAAAAAAAAAACATGGGTTATAGCCCATAGTTTTTTGAAATTTTGAAAAAAAAAGTTAACCTTGTTTTTCATCATTTTTGAACATGGGCTATAGCCCATACCGTACAGCATACTATAGCACGCCGTTTTTCATCATTTTTGAGGTTTTGAAAAAAAAAAAAAACATGGGTTATAGCCCATCGTTTTTTTAATTTTTGGAAAAAAAAGTTAACCTCGTTTTTCATCATTTTTGAACATGGGCTATAGCCCATACCGTACGGCATACTATAGCACGCCGTTTTTCATCATTTTTGAGGTTTAAAAAAAAAAAAAAAAAAAAACATGGGTTATAGCCCATCGTTTTTTGAAATTTTGAAAAAAAAAGTTAACCTCGTTTTTCATCATTTTTGAACATGGGCTATAGCCCATACCGTACGGCATACTATAGCACGCCGTTTTTCATCATTTTTGAGGTTAAAAAAAAAAAACAAAAAAAAAACATGGGTTATAGCCCATCGTTTTTTGAAATTTTGAAAAAAAAAGTTAACCTCGTTTTTCATCATTTTTGAACATGGGCTATAGCCCATACCGTACGGCATACTATAGCACGCCGTTTTTCATCATTTTTGAGGTTTTGAAAAAAATGAAAAAAAAAAAACATGGGTTATAGCCCATAGTTTTTTGAAATTTTGAAAAAAGAATTTAACCTTGTTTTTCATCATTTTTGAACATGGGCTATAGCCCATACCGTACGGCATACTATAGCACGCCGTTTTTCATCATTTTTGAAGTTTTGAAAAAAAAAAAAAACATGGGTTATAGCCCATCGTTTTTGAAAATTTTGAAAAAAAAAGTTAACCTCGTTTTTCATCATTTTTGAACATGGGCTATAGCCCATACCGTACGGCATACTATAGCACGCCGTTTTTCATCATTTTTGAGGTTTTGAAAAAAATGAAAAAAAAAAAAACATGGGTTATAACCCATCGTTTTTTGAAATTTTGAAAAAAAAAGTTAACCTCGTTTTTCATCATTTTTGAACATGGGCTATAGCCCATACCGTACGGCATACTATAGCACGCTGTTTTTCATCATTTTTGAGGTTAAAAAAAAAAAAAAAAAAAAAACATGGGTTATAGCCCATCGTTTTTTGAAATTTTGAAAAAAAAAGTTAACCTCGTTTTTCATCATTTTTGAACATGGGCTATAGCCCATACCGTACGGCATACTATAGCACGCCGTTTTTCATCATTTTTGAGGTTAAAAAAAAAAAAAACATGGGTTATAGCCCATCGTTTTTGAAAATTTTGAAAAAAAAGGTTAACCTCGTTTTTCATCATTTTTGAACATGGGCTATAGCCCATACCGTACGGCATACTATAGCACGCCGTTTTTCATAATTTTTGAGGTTTTAAAAAAAAAAAAAAAAAAAAAAAAAACATGGGTTATAGCCCATCATTTTTTGAAATTTTGAAAAAAAAGTTAACCTCGTTTTTCATCATTTTTGAACATGGGCTATAGCCCATACCGTACGGCATACTATAGCACGCCGTTTTTCATCATTTTTGAGGTTTTGAAAAAAATGAAAAAACAAACAAACATGGGTTATAGCCCATCGTTTTTTTAAATTTTGAAAAAAAAAGTTAACCTCGTTTTTCATCATTTTTGAACATGGGCTATAGCCCATACCGTACGGCATACTATAGCACGCCGTTTTTCATCATTTTTGAGGTTTTGAAAACAAAAACAAAAAAAAAACATGGGTTATAGCCCATCGTTTTTTGAAATTTTGAAAAAAAAGTTAACCTCGTTTTTCATCATTTTTGAACATGGGCTATAGCCCATACCGTACGGCATACTATAGCACGCCGTTTTTCATCATTTTTGAAGTTTTGAAAAAAAAAAAAAACATGGGTTATAGCCCATCGTTTTTGAAAATTTTGAAAAAAAAAGTTAACCTCGTTTTTCATCATTTTTGAACATGGGCTATAGCCCATACCGTACGGCATACTATAGCACGCCGTTTTTCATCATTTTTGAGGTTTTGAAAAAAATGGAAAAAAAAAAAACATGGGTTATAACCCATCGTTTTTTGAAATTTTGAAAAAAAAAGTTAACCTCGTTTTTCATCATTTTTAACATGGGCTATAGCCCATACCGTACGGCATACTATAGCACGCCGTTTTTCATCATTTTTGAGGTTTTGAAAAAAATGAAAAAAAAAAAAAACATGGGTTATAGCCCATAGTTTTTTGAAATTTTGAAAAAAAAAGTTAACCTCGTTTTTCATCATTTTTGAACATGGGCTATAGCCCATACCGTACGGCATACTATAGCACGCCGTTTTTCATCATTTTTGAGGTTAAAAAAAAAAAAAAAAACATGGGTTATAGCCCATCGTTTTTTGAAATTTTGAAAAAAAAAGTTAACCTCGTTTTTCATCATTTTTGAACATGGGCTATAGCCCATACCGTACGGCATACTATAGCACGCCGTTTTTCATCATTTTTGAGGTTTTGAAAAAAATGAAAAAAAAAAAACATGGGTTATAGCCCATAGTTTTTTGAAATTTTGAAAAAAGAATTTAACCTTGTTTTTCATCATTTTTGAACATGGGCTATAGCCCATACCGTACGGCATACTATAGCACGCCGTTTTTCATCATTTTTGAAGTTTTGAAAAAAAAAAAAAACATGGGTTATAGCCCATCGTTTTTGAAAATTTTGAAAAAAAAAGTTAACCTCGTTTTTCATCATTTTTGAACATGGGCTATAGCCCATACCGTACGGCATACTATAGCACGCCGTTTTTCATCATTTTTGAGGTTTTGAAAAAAATGAAAAAAAAAAAAACATGGGTTATAACCCATCGTTTTTTGAAATTTTGAAAAAAAAAGTTAACCTCGTTTTTCATCATTTTTGAACATGGGCTATAGCCCATACCGTACGGCATACTATAGCACGCCGTTTTTCATCATTTTTGAGGTTTTGAAAAAAATGAAAAAAAAAAAACATGGGTTATAGCCCATAGTTTTTTGAAATTTTGAAAAAAGAATTTAACCTTGTTTTTCATCATTTTTGAACATGGGCTATAGCCCATACCGTACGGCATACTATAGCACGCCGTTTTTCATCATTTTTGAAGTTTTGAAAAAAAAAAAAAACATGGGTTATAGCCCATCGTTTTTGAAAATTTTGAAAAAAAAAGTTAACCTCGTTTTTCATCATTTTTGAACATGGGCTATAGCCCATACCGTACGGCATACTATAGCACGCTGTTTTTCATCATTTTTGAGGTTAAAAAAAAAAAAAAAAAAAAACATGGGTTTTTCATCATTTTTAACATGGGCTATAGCCCATACCGTACAGCATACTATAGCACGCCGTTTTTCATCATTTTTGAGGTTTTGAAAAAAAAAAAAAACATGGGTTATAGCCCATCGTTTTTGAAAATTTTGAAAAAAAAGGTTAACCTCGTTTTTCATCATTTTTGAACATGGGCTATAGCCCATACCGTACGGCATACTATAGCACGCCGTTTTTCATAATTTTTGAGGTTTAAAAAAAAAAAAAAAAAAACAAAAAAACATGGGTTATAGCCCATCATTTTTTGAAATTTTGAAAAAAAAGTTAACCTCGTTTTTCATCATTTTTGAACATGGGCTATAGCCCATACCGTACGGCATACTATAGCACGCCGTTTTTCATCATTTTTGAGGTTTTGAAAAAAATGAAAAAACAAACAAACATGGGTTATAGCCCATCGTTTTTTTAAATTTTGAAAAAAAAAGTTAACCTCGTTTTTCATCATTTTTGAACATGGGCTATAGCCCATACCGTACGGCATACTATAGCACGCCGTTTTTCATCATTTTTGAGGTTTTGAAAAAAAAAAAAAAAAAAAAACATGGGTTATAGCCCATCGTTTTTTGAAATTTTGAAAAAAAAGTTAACCTCGTTTTTCATCATTTTTGAACATGGGCTATAGCCCATACCGTACGGCATACTATAGCACGCCGTTTTTCATCATTTTTGAAGTTTTGAAAAAAAAAAAAAACATGGGTTATAGCCCATCGTTTTTGAAAATTTTGAAAAAAAAAGTTAACCTCGTTTTTCATCATTTTTGAACATGGGCTATAGCCCATACCGTACGGCATACTATAGCACGCCGTTTTTCATCATTTTTGAGGTTTTGAAAAAAATGAAAAAAAAAAAAACATGGGTTATAACCCATCGTTTTTTGAAAATTTGAAAAAAAAAGTTAACCTCGTTTTTCATCATTTTTGAACATGGGCTATAGCCCATACCGTACGGCATACTATAGCACGCCGTTTTTCATCATTTTTGAGGTTAAAAAAAAAGAAAAAAAAAAAAACATGGGTTATAGCCCATCGTTTTTTGAAATTTTGAAAAAAAAAGTTAACCTCGTTTTTCATCATTTTTGAACATGGGCTATAGCCCATACCGTACGGCATACTATAGCACGCCGTTTTTCATCATTTTTGAGGTTTTGAAAAAAAAAAAAAAAAAAAAACATGGGTTATAGCCCATCGTTTTTTGAAGTTTTGAAAAAAAAGTTAACCTCGTTTTTCATCATTTTTAACATGGGCTATAGCCCATACCGTACGGCATACTATAGCACGCCGTTTTTCATCATTTTTGAGGTTTTGAAAAAAATGAAAAAAAAAAAAAACATGGGTTATAGCCCATAGTTTTTTGAAATTTTGAAAAAAAAAGTTAACCTTGTTTTTCATCATTTTTGAACATGGGCTATAGCCCATACCGTACAGCATACTATAGCACGCCGTTTTTCATCATTTTTGAGGTTTTGAAAAAAAAAAAAAACATGGGTTATAGCCCATCGTTTTTTTAATTTTTGGAAAAAAAAGTTAACCTCGTTTTTCATCATTTTTGAACATGGGCTATAGCCCATACCGTACGGCATACTATAGCACGCCGTTTTTCATCATTTTTGAGGTTTTGAAAAAAATGAAAAAGAAAAAAAAACATGGGTTATAGCCCATCGTTTTTTGAAAAAAAAAAAAAAAAAATGATCCTCGTGTTTCATCATTTTTGACCATGGGCTATAGCCCATACCGTATGGCATACTATATAGCACGCTGTTTTTCATCATTTTTGAGGTTTTGAAAAAATGAAAAAAAAAAAAAAACATGGGTTATAGCCCATCGTTTTTTGAAATTAAAAAAAAAAGTTAACCTCGTTTTTCATCATTTTTGACCATGGGCTATAGCCCATACCGTATGGCATACTATATAGCACGCTGTTTTTCATCATTTTTGAGGTTTTGGAGAAAAAAAAATGAAAAAAAAAATAACATGGGTTATAGCCCATCGTTTTTGGAAATTTTGAAAAAAAAAGTTAACCTCGTTTTTCATCATTTTTGAACATGGGCTATAGCCCATACCGTACGGCATACTATAGCACGCCGTTTTTCATCATTTTTGAGGTTTTGAAAAAAAAAAAAAAAAAAAAAAACATGGGTTATAGCCCATCGTTTTTTGAAATTTTGAAAAAAAAGTTAACCTCGTTTTTCATCATTTTTGAACATGGGCTATAGCCCATACCGTACAGCATACTATAGCACGCCGTTTTTCATCATTTTTGAGGTTTTGAAAAAAAAAAAAAACATGGGTTATAGCCCATCGTTTTTGAAAATTTTGAAAAAAAAAGTTAACCTCGTTTTTCATCATTTTTGAACATGGGCTATAGCCCATACCGTACGGCATACTATAGCACGCCGTTTTTCATCATTTTTGAAGTTTTGAAAAAAAAAAAAAACATGGGTTATAGCCCATCGTTTTTGAAAATTTTGAAAAAAAAAGTTAACCTCGTTTTTCATCATTTTTGAACATGGGCTATAGCCCATACCGTACGGCATACTATAGCACGCCGTTTTTCATCATTTTTGAGGTTTTTTAAAAAATGAAAAAAAAAAAAACATGGGTTATAGCCCATCGTTTTTGGAAATTTTGAAAAAAAAAGTTAACCTCGTTTTTCATCATTTCTGAACATGGGCTATAGCCCATACCGTACGGCATACTATAGCATGCCGTTTTTCATCATTTTTGAGGTTTTGAAAAAAATGAAAAAAAAAAAACATGGGTTATAACCCATCGTTTTTTGAAAAAAAAAAAAAAAAAATGATCCTCGTGTTTCATCATTTTTGACCATGGGCTATAGCCCATACCGTATGGCATACTATATAGCACGCTGTTTTTCATCATTTTTGAGGTTTTGAAAAAATGAAAAAAAAAAAAAAACATGGGTTATAGCCCATCGTTTTTTGAAATTAAAAAAAAAAGTTAACCTCGTTTTTCATCATTTTTGACCATGGGCTATAGCCCATACCGTACGGCATACTATAGCACGCCGTTTTTCATCATTTTTGAGGTTTTGAAAAAAATGGAAAAAAAAAAACATGGGTTATAGCCCATAGTTTTTTGAAATTTTGAAAAAAAAAATTAACCTTGTTTTTCATCATTTTTGAACATGGGCTATAGCCCATACCGTACAGCATACTATAGCACGCCGTTTTTCATCATTTTTGAGGTTTTGAAAAAAATGAAAAAAAAAAAACATGGGTTATAACCCATCGTTTTTTGAAAAAAAAAAAAAAAAAATGATCCTCGTGTTTCATCATTTTTGACCATGGGCTATAGCCCATACCGTATGGCATACTATATAGCACGCTGTTTTTCATCATTTTTGAGGTTTTGAAAAAATGAAAAAAAAAAAAAAACATGGGTTATAGCCCATCGTTTTTTGAAATTAAAAAAAAAAGTTAACCTCGTTTTTCATCATTTTTGACCATGGGCTATAGCCCATACCGTATGGCATACTATATAGCACGCTGTTTTTCATCATTTTTGAGGTTTTGGAGAAAAAAAAATGAAAAAAAAAATAACATGGGTTATAGCCCATCGTTTTTGGAAATTTTGAAAAAAAAAGTTAACCTCGTTTTTCATCATTTTTGAACATGGGCTATAGCCCATACCGTACGGCATACTATAGCACGCCGTTTTTCATCATTTTTGAGGTTTTGAAAAAAAAAAAAAAAAAAAAAAACATGGGTTATAGCCCATCGTTTTTTGAAATTTTGAAAAAAAAGTTAACCTCGTTTTTCATCATTTTTGAACATGGGCTATAGCCCATACCGTACAGCATACTATAGCACGCCGTTTTTCATCATTTTTGAGGTTTTGAAAAAAAAAAAAAACATGGGTTATAGCCCATCGTTTTTGAAAATTTTGAAAAAAAAAGTTAACCTCGTTTTTCATCATTTTTGAACATGGGCTATAGCCCATACCGTACGGCATACTATAGCACGCCGTTTTTCATCATTTTTGAAGTTTTGAAAAAAAAAAAAAACATGGGTTATAGCCCATCGTTTTTGAAAATTTTGAAAAAAAAAGTTAACCTCGTTTTTCATCATTTTTGAACATGGGCTATAGCCCATACCGTACGGCATACTATAGCACGCCGTTTTTCATCATTTTTGAGGTTTTTTAAAAAATGAAAAAAAAAAAAACATGGGTTATAGCCCATCGTTTTTGGAAATTTTGAAAAAAAAAGTTAACCTCGTTTTTCATCATTTCTGAACATGGGCTATAGCCCATACCGTACGGCATACTATAGCATGCCGTTTTTCATCATTTTTGAGGTTTTGAAAAAAATGAAAAAAAAAAAACATGGGTTATAACCCATCGTTTTTTGAAAAAAAAAAAAAAAAAAAGATCCTCGTGTTTCATCATTTTTGACCATGGGCTATAGCCCATACCGTATGGCATACTATATAGCACGCTGTTTTTCATCATTTTTGAGGTTTTGAAAAAATGAAAAAAAAAAAAAAACATGGGTTATAGCCCATCGTTTTTTGAAATTAAAAAAAAAAGTTAACCTCGTTTTTCATCATTTTTGACCATGGGCTATAGCCCATACCGTACGGCATACTATAGCACGCCGTTTTTCATCATTTTTGAGGTTTTGAAAAAAATGGAAAAAAAAAAACATGGGTTATAGCCCATAGTTTTTTGAAATTTTGAAAAAAAAAATTAACCTTGTTTTTCATCATTTTTGAACATGGGCTATAGCCCATACCGTACAGCATACTATAGCACGCCGTTTTTCATCATTTTTGAGGTTTTGAAAAAAATGAAAAAAAAAAAACATGGGTTATAACCCATCGTTTTTTGAAAAAAAAAAAAAAAAAATGATCCTCGTGTTTCATCATTTTTGACCATGGGCTATAGCCCATACCGTATGGCATACTATATAGCACGCTGTTTTTCATCATTTTTGAGGTTTTGAAAAAATGAAAAAAAAAAAAAAACATGGGTTATAGCCCATCGTTTTTTGAAATTAAAAAAAAAAGTTAACCTCGTTTTTCATCATTTTTGACCATGGGCTATAGCCCATACCGTATGGCATACTATATAGCACGCTGTTTTTCATCATTTTTGAGGTTTTGGAGAAAAAAAAATGAAAAAAAAAATAACATGGGTTATAGCCCATCGTTTTTGGAAATTTTGAAAAAAAAAGTTAACCTCGTTTTTCATCATTTTTGAACATGGGCTATAGCCCATACCGTACGGCATACTATAGCACGCCGTTTTTCATCATTTTTGAGGTTTTGAAAAAAAAAAAAAAAAAAAAAAACATGGGTTATAGCCCATCGTTTTTTGAAATTTTGAAAAAAAAGTTAACCTCGTTTTTCATCATTTTTGAACATGGGCTATAGCCCATACCGTACAGCATACTATAGCACGCCGTTTTTCATCATTTTTGAGGTTTTGAAAAAAAAAAAAAACATGGGTTATAGCCCATCGTTTTTGAAAATTTTGAAAAAAAAAGTTAACCTCGTTTTTCATCATTTTTGAACATGGGCTATAGCCCATACCGTACGGCATACTATAGCACGCCGTTTTTCATCATTTTTGAAGTTTTGAAAAAAAAAAAAAACATGGGTTATAGCCCATCGTTTTTGAAAATTTTGAAAAAAAAAGTTAACCTCGTTTTTCATCATTTTTGAACATGGGCTATAGCCCATACCGTACGGCATACTATAGCACGCCGTTTTTCATCATTTTTGAGGTTTTTTAAAAAATGAAAAAAAAAAAAACATGGGTTATAGCCCATCGTTTTTGGAAATTTTGAAAAAAAAAGTTAACCTCGTTTTTCATCATTTCTGAACATGGGCTATAGCACGCTGTTTTTCATCATTTTTGAGGTTTAAAAAAAAACAAAAAAAAAAACATGGGTTATAGCCCATCGTTTTTTGAAATTTTGAAAAAAAAAGTTAACCTCGTTTTTCATCATTTTTGAACATGGGCTATAGCCCATACCGTACGGCATACTATAGCACGCCGTTTTTCATCATTTTTGAGGTTTAAAAAAAAAAAAGAAAAAAAAACATGGGTTATAGCCCATCGTTTTTTGAAATTTTGAAAAAAAAAGTTAACCTCGTTTTTCATCATTTTTGAACATGGGCTATAGCCCATACCGTACGGCATACTATAGCACGCCGTTTTTCATCATTTTTGAGGTTTTGAAAAAAATGAAAAAAAAAAAACATGGGTTATAGCCCATAGTTTTTTGAAATTTTGAAAAAAAAATTTAACCTTGTTTTTCATCATTTTTGAACATGGGCTATAGCCCATACCGTACAGCATACTATAGCACGCCGTTTTTCATCATTTTTGAGGTTTTTTTAAAAATGAAAAAAAAAAAACATGGGTTATAGCCCATCGTTTTTGGAAATTTTGAAAAAAAAGTTAACCTCGTTTTTCATCATTTTTGAACATGGGCTATAGCCCATACCGTACAGCATACTATAGCACGCCGTTTTTCATCATTTTTGAGGTTTAAAAAAATAAATAAACATGGGTTATAGCCCATCGTTTTTGAAAATTTTGAAAAAAAAAGTTAACCTCGTTTTTCATCATTTTTGAACATGGGCTATAGCCCATACCGTACGGCATACTATAGCACGCCGTTTTTCATCATTTTTGAAGTTTTGAAAAAAAAAAAAAAAAAAAAAAAACATGGGTTATAGCCCATCGTTTTTTGAAAATTTGAAAAAAAGAAGTTAACCTCGTTTTTCATCATTTTTGAACATGGGCTATAGCCCATACCGTACGGCATACTATAGCACGCCGTTTTTCAACATTTTAGAGGTTTTGAAAAAAATGAAAAAAAAAAAAAAAAACATGGGTTATAGCCCATCGTTTTTTGAAATTTTGAAAAAAAAAGTTAACCTCGTTTTTCATCATTTTTGAACATGGGCTATAGCCCATACCGTACGGCATACTATAGCACGCCGTTTTTCATCATTTTTGAGGTTTTGGAAAAAAAAAAAAAAGAAAAAAAAACATGGGTTATAGCCCATCGTTTTTTGAAAATTTGAAAAAAAGAAGTTAACCTCGTTTTTCATCATTTTTGAACATGGGCTATAGCCCATACCGTACGGCATACTATAGCACGCCGTTTTTCAACATTTTTGAGGTTTTGAAAAAAATGAAAAAAACAAAAAAAACATGGGTTATAGCCCATCGTTTTTTGAAATTTTGAAAAAAAATGTTAACCTCGTTTTTCATCATTTTTGAACATGGGCTATAGCCCATACTGTACGGCATACTATAGCACGCCGTTTTTCATCATTTTTGAGGTTTTGAAAAAAATGAAAAAAAAAAAAAACATGGGTTATAGCCCATCGTTTTTGGAAATTTTGAAAAAAAAAGGTTAACCTCGTTTTTCATCATTTTTGAACATGGGCTATAGCCCATACCGTACGGCATACTAAAGCACGCCGTTTTTCATCATTTTTGAGGTTTTGAAAAAAATGAAAAAAAAAAAAACATGGGTTATAGCCCATCGTTTTTTGAAATTTTGAAAAAAAAAGTTTACCTCGTTTTTCATCATTTTTGAACATGGGCTATAGCCCATACCGTACAGCATACTATAGCACGCCGTTTTTCATCATTTTTGAGGTTTTGAAAAAATGAAAAAAACAAAAAACATGGGTTATAGCCCATCGTTTTTTGAAAAATTTGAAAAGAAATGTTAACCTCGTTTTTCATCATTTTTGAACATGGGCTATAGCCCATACCGTACGGCATACTATAGCATGCCGTTTTTCATCATTTTTGAGGTTTTGAAAAAAAAAAAAAACATGGGTTATAGCCCATCGTTTTTGGAAATTTTGAAAAAAAAAGTTAACCTCGTTTTTCATCATTTTTGAACATGGGCTATAGCCCATACCGTACGGCATACTATAGCACGCCGTTTTTCATCATTTTTGAGGTTTTGAAAAAAATGAAGAAAAAAAACAAACATGGGTTATAGCCCATCGTTTTTTGAAATTTTGAAAAAAAGAAGTTAACCTCGTTTTTCATCATTTTTGAACATGGGCTATAGCCCATACCGTACGGCATACTATAGCACGCCGTTTTTCATCATTTTTGAGGTTTTGAAAAAAAATGAAAAAAAAACAAAAAAACATGGGTTATAGCCCATCGTTTTTGAAAATTTTGAAAAAAAAGTTAACCTCGTTTTTCATCATTTTTGAACATGGGCTATAGCCCATATCGTACGGCATACTATAGCACGCCGTTTTTCATCATTTTTGAGGTTTTGAAAAAAATGAAAAAAAAAAAAAAACATGGGTTATAGCCCATCGTTTTTTGAAATTTTGAAAAAAAAAGTTAACCTCGTTTTTCATCATTTTTGAACATGGGCTATAGCCCATACCGTACAGCATACTATAGCACGCCGTTTTTCATCATTTTTGAGGTTTTGAAAAAAATGAAAAAAAAACAAACATGGGTTATAGCCCATCGTTTTTTGAAAATTTGAAAAAAAAAGTTAACCTCGTTTTTTATCATTTTTGAACATGGGCTATAGCCCATACCGTACAGCATACTATAGCACGCCGTTTTTCATCATTTTTTAGGTTTTGAAAAAAATGAAAAACAAAAAAAAACATGGGTTATAGCCCATCGTTTTTGAAAATTTTGAAAAAAAAAGTTAACCTCGTTTTTCATCATTTTTGAACATGGGCTATAGCCCATACCGTACGGCATACTATAGCACGCCGTTTTTCATCATTTTTGAGGTTTTGAAAAAAAAAAAAAAACATGGGTTATAGCCCATCGTTTTTTGAAATTTTGAAAAAAAAAGTTAACCTCGTTTTTCATCATTTTTGAACATGGGCTATAGCCCATACAGTACGGCATACTATAGCACGCCGTTTTTCATCATTTTTGAGGTATTGAAAAAAATTACAAAAAAAAAAAAACATGGGTTATAGCCCATCGTTTTTTGAAATTTTGAAAAAAAAAGTTAACCTCGTTCTTTATCATTTTTGAACATGGGCTATAGCCCCTACCGTACGGCATACGGCACGCCGTTTTTCATCATTTTTGAGGATTTGAAAAAAAAATCAAAATTTCAAAAAACATGGGTTATATAGCCCATCGTTTTTTGAAATTTTGAAGAAAAAGAATTAACCTCGTTTTTCATCATTTTTGAACATGGGCTATAGCCCCTACCGTACGGCATAGTATAGCACACCGATTTTCATCATTTTTGAGGATTTGAAAAAAAAGAAAAAAAAGAAAAACATGGGTTATAGCCGGTTATAGCCCATCGTTTTTTGAAATTTTGAAAAAAATAATTAACCTCGTTTTTCATAATTTTTGAACATGGGATATAGCCCATACCGTACGGCATACTATAGCAAGCCATTTTTCATCATTTTTGAGGATTTGAAAAAAATGAAAATTTTCAAAAACATGGGTTATAGCCCATCGTTTTTTGAAATTTTGAAAAAAGAAATTAACCTTGTTTTTCATCATTTTTGAACATGGGCTATAGCCTATACCGTACGGCATACTATAGCACGCCGTTTGTCATCATTTTTGAGGATTTGAAAAAATTTCAAAATTTCAAAAAACATGGGTTATAGCCCATCGTTTTTTGAATTTTTGAAAAAAAAGAATTTACCTAGTATTTCATCATTTTTGAACATGGGCTATAGCCCCTACCGTACGGCATACTATAGCACGCCGTTTTTCATCATTTTTGAGGATTTAAAAAAAAAGAAAAAAAAGAAAAACATGGGTTATAGCCCATCGTTTTTTGAAATTTTGAAAAAAATAATTAACCTCGTTTTTCATAATTTTTGAACATGGGATATAGCCCATACCGTACGGCATACTATAGCAAGCCGTTTTTCATCATTTTTGAGGATTTGAAAAAAAAGAAAAAAACATGGGTTATAGCCCATCGTTTTTTTTTTAATTTTGAAAAAAAACATTTAACCTCGTTTTTCATCATTTTTTAACATGGGCTATAGCTCATACCGTACGGCATACTATAGCACGCCGTTTTTCATCATTTTTGAGGATTTTAAAAAATGAAAAATTTCAAAAGACAAATCGCGCGTTCATATGTCATGTAAGTTCTTGAGCTTTTGATCACGGGCAGGGTCGTCACAAGACACTTATATGATACAGTAAGAAAACATTGGTAGAGAAACTGTTTCCAATCAGAAATGTTTATTTTATCGAGACTGTTTACAACTGGTTCATCTGGTTCAATGTTGTCATAAAAACCCAATAATAAACAGTAAGCTGTACTGACAGAGTGAGAGAGAGAGAGGGATGTCACAGGTTGTTCTTTATGACTCGTTCTCTGCCATAATCATATGTTATCAAAGTACAGACCTCGACATATTATCGGATGTACCTCGTTATGATTCTGGATCCCTTCTCCTTCGCCGGACAGGGCAATTGATGTTCAATCTTCACTCGCTCAGCCTTTGATGTTCAAATCTTCGCTCGTAAAAGCAATACAATATCGATTGTGTCCGTTAGCCTCTATATCTAATGTAAAGTCAGTTCAACTCCTTGGTTGAAACGAATCACGGTGTCTATCGCTTGTCCTGCCTCCTAGAATATCTCGTCAGATTTCTGAAGTTGGATTACGCGATTCTCCTTGTTCTGACTGGTTAAAAATAATGTCACTGCAGTTCCTTGGTATATAAACGTATATATGTATATATCAATACGTTTTGCTATCAACTAGCATAAAATCAAAACAACAAAACAGAGAAGATAGATATAGATATGATAGATATATACTTTATTAGTCTCCCGAGGAAGAAATTTGTCTTAGACACGGATACACTGCCTAATAAAAGGTAGGTGACAGGTTAGAAAACAAAATAAAACTGGTCACCGTTTGCGCGGAACGTGTAGTTAAGCAGAGACACTCTGAACCCCACCCCCTCATTTGCATATCTTTACCACAGCTTGAGAGAGAGGGAGAGAGAGACAGACAGAGAGAAATAGTTTTGCATTAATCGGCTCAAATGGCTGGAAACACTGATATACAGAATATGACACACAGTGTTTGCCCTTGGAGGAACGAAATTCCTGCTCGTTCACTACATAGCGCATCGTTTTTTGAAATGTTGAAAAAAAAAAAAAAAAAAAACGTTTTTCATCATTTTTGAACATGGGCTATGTATAGCCCATACCGTACGGCATACTATATATAGCACGCCGTTTTTCATCATTTTTGAGGATTTGAAAAAAACAAAAAAAACATGGGTTATAGCCCATCGTTTTTTGAAATTTTGAAAAAAAGAATTTAACCTCGTTTTTTATCATTTTTGAACATGGGCTATAGCCCATACCGTACGGCATACTATAGCACACCGTTTTTCATCATTTTTGAGGATTAAAAAAAACAAAAAAAACATGGGTTATAGCCCATCGTTTTTTGAAATTTTGAAAAAAAGAATTTAACCTCGTTTTTTATCATTTTTGAACATGGGCTATAGCCCATACCGTACGGCATACTATAGCACACCGTTTTTCATCATTTTTGAGGATTTGAAAAAAATGAAAAAAAAAAAAACA
>NC_139706.1:40391032-40401032 GCF_964188405.1 Protomyctophum parallelum
TGTTTTCTTTCTCGTCTCAAAGCCAGTCCAGGCCGCTTGACTGACAGCTACCTTGTACACGCCCACTTTCTAAAAAAAAAAGCTGTGTCGAAATAATTTTAGCTTTGCTTTTTTTTTCTAGCTTCGTAGGTGTGAACGAAGCTTTAGATCCAGAATATATTTTTTACATTGATTGTTACTTCTTAAACAAATAAACTCATACAGTTCTCTGGGGGTCCGCGGACCGGCGGACCCCACTTTGGGAACAACTGCTCTACAAGACTATTCTTTGACTGCTTTCTTTGCCAACAATAGCCGATCCACAAGGTCACATTGCAATGCATTGTGAGCTTGTAGATCGGGTGTTGTTTTGGCTAATGTTCCCCCAGAATAAGGCTGGGGTTCAAGTTATTAAGCGAAAGATTATCTTACAGCACCTTTTGATAGAGTTTTATAACACAAGTGAATGATAGATTAAATGAATCCTAACTTTAATGATTTGAATAGTTTGAATATCACTGCACTATTGTGAATTATAAGAATAATTTATCCAAATGTTATCCTTGATAGACTGGTAGGTTACTCACCTAATATTGAAGATGCTGCACAGGATATCCAGCAATAGGTGGGTGCTTTCCTCCTCATTTTAATAATCACTTTGAAGCTCTTCCAAGCATCGATGCAGTGCAAACTACAAACACTTGCTGACGCAATGGTAAATAGTGGGAGCTATGTTGTTGCTAACAGTAAGTCAAAGGCATTTCTTAAAAAAACAGTATACAAAAAAACCGAATGGTCAATTATATTAACTAGAATTTTGCAGGCCTTCGGCCCACTCATCCTATAGTGCCACACGTTGCAAATGGGAAGAAGGCAATAGCGGAAGGGTTTTGTTTGTAAATATTCATATTTTTTGCAAAGTTTAAGTGTGCCTTTGAAACTGGATGTGAAACAATAATACAAAACACAAATTTGAAACACGAATACAAAACACAGATGTGAAATACAGATACAAAACACAAATCTGACCTTAAAAATCTGTGATCGCGACTGTGAGACTTTTGAGACTGTTCTGGCTCCATAGGAGGGGCTCCCATGGCATGTACCCTCGAGAGGAAAAAAAAGAAATGCAGCCTACCAATGTTGTGGAGCTTAATCACCTCCTCCTTTCCCCAATAAATCCAAAAGTAGTGCGAATACTTCCACTATCAGTCTTCTCCAAAAATCTGTCAATCTTTGTCGTTACTCAACACGTGTTGACAATGGCATGTAAACAGAAGCAGTGTGTGTCACACCAAAAGTGGTGACCTATAGAATCCTGTACATAGGAATCATCACGCAATCATCACCCCTACAACTCTAAGGGCTCAGGCACATCTTCGTGCACAGCCGCGTCAGAAGAACCTGACGCCCAACGTCAACCCCAGCTTTTTAGACAGCTGGTGGATGGAAAAGAAGCTCCACCTCCGCGGCTGACTGACGCGGAGGAGAGCGTTTCCGGGAATCTGTCCGTCCCGTCAGTCAGCCGCGGAGGTGGAGCTTCTTTTCCATCCACCAGCCATCTAAAAAGCCGGGGTTGACGTCGGGCATCAGGTTCTTCTGACGCGGCTGTGCGCGAAGGTCTGCCTGCGCTGTAAGCCCTATACACAGACAGCAGAGTCACAGCTGTCATAAATTAATGGTCTTGATTGCCTATGCGTGCACAGGCTCATCTGATTTAAATAGTTGCTGGCTGCTGGCAATATGCACATTTCCAAGCAAGTTGGATCAAGGACACACTACTAACAATGTGGATTATAGTTTGCTGGTCAATTTGAGAAAAAGGTTAAAAACTAAAAACATCGAGGAGTAAGGAGCTCTCTCTCTCCCTCCCTTGTATGGGGTGAACGTGTGTTTGTGTGTGTGTGTGTGTGTGTGTGTGTGTGTGTGTGTGTGTGTGTGTGTGTGTGTGTGTGTGTGTGTGTGTGTGTGTGTGTGTGTGTGTGTGTGTGTGTGTGTGTGTGTGCTGTGTGGGGTGGGGGGAGATTAGTTAGTTGCGCTGCCCTCGACAGTGATATACTTCTCCACTAAGCGGTGCAGAACCGAGAGTGCTATACTTCTCCAGCACAGCAGTGCAGAACCGAGAGAGTGACTGCAGGAAAACTGGAAGGAAACTGCGCAGCTTTTAGTTTTTTTGATCGGTGAATTTTGCGGCAGATCGATCGGACCATATAATATAGGCACATTTTTCTCAAGATGCCCCCCTTGCCAAGTGCCCCGGTGCAGCTGCACCCAGCGGACTATGGTTAATCCGGCTCCGCCAACACCTTGCCCAGATTCCAGCTTTGGTCCCAGGATTCCCACCTCTGCATGCTGAGGGGTATGCCATATGCCATTCAGATGGTAGAACACGATCTAACTTAATTCTCTAAAAAAAAAAAAAAAACTCATCTAACTCGTCCTTGACAGTCAGAGCCACTGGAGGAAAAAATACTTGTTTAACTCGTCCTTGGAAGTCAATGAGTTATCTCTGTGCATGCCTGAATGCACAGACTGCTATGAATGACGGTGACAAAAATGTATTTATTTATATGTGGACTGAACGGAATATGTAAGTCAGAGAGACTATACCTAATTCCTGTTATAGTGTCCGTTATTTGCAAAGACTGTCGGAGGAGGGGGGAGGTGATTTATACGTGTGCGCATCCTGGCGCTTATTCACTATTTCAGGAATAAATAGCCTTGCCTTGCACATGTTACCAATACATACACATTGGCCTTGGTTACATGCACAAAATGATGAATTGTCTATTCTGCAGACTGTACGGCTCTGTTCGGAGTTCCAGTGATCCAGCTGTGTGACACTGTATTGTTCCACCACTTTTGCTTTGGCAATCTAAACGTATGTTTTCCCATGCCAATAAAGCCCTTTGAATTGAATTGAATTGATACACGTCATTAGTGATCGCGGAATGTGCCGTCGCTTTGAAATGACAGCGTAGTATACATTCCGATTCTAGAGGAAAATTCGACCACCACTCTGTCCTCGCATCGAATCCTCTCCTCCTCCTCTCCTCCTCGCTGGGGGCGGAGCCGAGGAGCGAGTGGAGGACGCGAGGAGAGTGAGCGAGTGTGAAAGTTGCGGTATTGGAATTTAGCTTTACTGAGACAACATCATGGAGCACATGGACACTTCGAAATACTGAAATATCTAAAAACACATATTACCCACATAAAAACCCCAGGAAAGTGTTTCTTGTCTTTCAGAACCATGGACAGTTCTACAGTGGAGCTTGTTACTAAACAGTAGAACATTCAGAACCATGGACAGTTCTACAGTGGAGCTTGTTACTAAACAGTCGAACATTCAGAACCATGGACAGTTCTACAGTGGAGCTTGGGTTGTGTTACTAAACAGTAGAGTAGCAGATGGGTGGGCCATGTCTCAAATTATCATTAAAATAAGATCTGGTTGCAAAAGGGGTGAAGTGGCCCTTTAAAATGGTACACAAATCCACAAGGAAATCCAAAAAGTCAGTGTGTTGTACATGGGATTATAGGTGAAAACTGTCAGTCACAATTGGCCTGATGTGTTCAGGAGAGGCAAGCCGGGCGGGGAGGGTGATATTTGTCACTGCACGTACTGTATACTATAATACTCCATATAACATACAACAATAACACAACAAAAAGGACGTATAGCATTTTAAACCTTTTGCTAATCTGAAAAACTCAGCAGAGGCTGGGATAAATTTAGCTACAGTAAAAGATAGATGCATGCTGCTAAGACTAATTTGAAAGCGTTTAACTGGTTTTGAGGCAGAGAATTTACCAGTCCTAAGGTTGAATGTGTTTCAACGCAAGGCCACATTTATTATTCATTAAAACATTTGGGCCTCATTGCACAAATGTCTGGAGGAAACCACAAGGTTCCTTGCACTGTGAGGGTAATGATACTGGACCGTATCTCCATGCACGCATGCACCTCACACACACACACACACACACACACACACACACACACAGACACACAAGCATGCGTGCGCGCGTGCGCGCACACACACACACGCACATGCACATGCACATGCACATGCACATGCACATGCACATGCACATGCACATGCACATGCACATGCACAAGCACATGCACATGCACATGCACATGTACATGCACATACTTAAACTCAAACTGAGATTTCATATAGGCCACAAATAAATAAAAAAAGCTAAAGTGGGATAAGATGAGAAGCTGATAGCTCCTGCCCTGGCCCCTGGGCAGAGGGATAGTGTTTCTGTGCTCTCTCTCTCTCTCTCTGTGTGTTTTCAGCTATACCTCTAGCTCTTCCACCATACTGTACTATTGTCATGCCCAAAGCAGGGTATGACAGTAAAGGGGATGGGGGGTAATTAGTGAGATGAAGGAGAAAGTAAAGCCTTTACAGACAACCAGGAGATGGGAATAGGGGCGAAAAGGCACATGGGAATGAGATACAGACAGACACGGCATAAGGAATAAAGGATCAAAGAAAAGGAAAGAGAGTAATTAAAGAGGCAATATAAGAAATGGAGAATGGAGTTGAATGTGTAGTCATATTTGTTTGTCTTTAGAGAAAGTGTACTGGCCTGGGGCAACATAATATGTTTATGGCACATACCACATGGGCACTAATGCCTGACAGTGAGTCTCTCTCTCTCTCTCTCTCTCTCTCTCTCTCTCTCTCTCTCTCTCTCTCTCTCTCTCTCTCTCTCTCTCTCTCTCTCTCTTTTCTGTCCCTATTGTACCCGTCAAAGGTTTACTTAAAAGAAATACAGCGAGATGTCACCGCATGAGGAAAGGAAGCCAAGACGTCAAAGGAAGAGAAGGGGATCAAGAAAAGACAAGACATTACTTATTAAGAAGATGAGGGAGGCTATAGCAGTGGATCGGCGAAGTCAGTGGAAGATCATCGGCTCAGTGACATTGTGTCATGCTTTGATTCTCAAAGTTTTTAATTTCAAGGATCCCCAGTTTTATGTAAATTATGCTATGGGTCCCCATGGCACAAACTGTGTGGAGGTAGCAAATATAAAAGTGTTTTTACATCAGTTTTTATATCAGTTGTGGATAGACAATAAAACAACTTACAGTAAACAATCTAATATGGTACTTGTGGGAGCAGAGTGAATGGTCGTTGCACAACTGCCTGCCTATGTGTCTCTGAGGGCACCCAGGAGCAGAGTGTGGTGTGGTGGAGAAATTATTAATTTTAGCTGAGAAATAAAAGGAAGTGGGCTTCCTGTATGGCAGAATTTCCAATGCATTTCCCCTGGCTTTTCATTTTTGAGCCGAATGCGAACGGAAATATAAGCCTGGGTACCAAGGCTAAGCATGTCCTAACTCAGCTAAATGTGTTTAACCTCATCCACCTCTTTCCAGACAGTACGATCATCATCATCATCATCATCATCATTGTGAGTGCATGTAAATCATTCTCAAAACGGATTTGAGATTTAACATTCAAGACTTTTGCAGCTTTAAGGACATTCCTTGAGCTTTCATTCAACACTGGACTTATACAGTGGCTTATACAGTAGCTAGAATAATGCCTAAGAGATGTGAGAGGTGTTAGTAGATTACACTAGCCTCAGAAGAATGGAAAGATATGACTTCATTGAACTATTCAGAAGCGTTCATCTTGAACATTCCATAATCCAGTGTCAGCACTTGAAATAATAATTTTGATGATGGGGCCCACACAGTTCATCTGAGAATCAAATGACTGACAGTCAACCAGCTGCTTGTCTAGAGGCGTGAATCTTCATATAGGCCTCACACATTTTGATTTGATTATGATTCATCTGTTAAAGATGGAGTGCCGTGATTTTTTTCCACCCTAAAATATGATCATCAGGTCTTATTGTTATATAAGGAGGTATAGTTTTTTCAAAAAAGTGTACAGTATTTGTTAAAATGTTGTTTTTCTGTGGGCACGCCCACCAGTTCATTAAGTATATGCCTGGTTTGCCTGGTGGGTGGTGATGGGTGGTGATCCACATGAACTGAAGCCGCACCCACAGCTGTAGTTGTATGATAAAGGGGGAGGGGGCAGGGGAGGGGCTGATAGTGTGATGTCACTATATTACTGTTTATTTCATTGGCCCGTTTGACTGTCAAGGGTTCAGACTCCAGGAAGAAACCTTAAATACAAAATTGTGGCACTACCTCTTTAACAATAATACCAGTGGGAACACATGCCCCTCTGGTTATGCAATACCCATTCTATTAGTTGTAGTAGCCATTGCACCTGATGTCAGAGTACCCATTGTACCTGGCTGTTGTCAGCAGTACCCATGATCATAGTAATATGAAAGTCTGTGGCGTCAGTACTTTGACATCCGATCGATTGATGTCCTGCTCATGACAATATGACTAAACCATAACCATATAAGAAGTTCCCAACTCCCCTATAGTGAAATTGTTCAGTCCTCAGAACAAACTACAATTACAACCTTACAAGTTTGCCACCTATATAATATCCCTCCCTTCCAAACTCACTGTAAAAACCTCAATGTTCATTTAACTGTAGTGTGTACAACTGTAACCAAATGGACTGTGCCGCTTCGTCGGCTGAGGACGTGAGGCGAAATATGCCCTTTTGGCTTTCCACACTGGCTCACATCACGTTGCGATCAGTGTTGTACATCATTATATTATATTCAGATAATTTGACTGAGAAATGTGCCCAGAATATCTGGCTTTGAAAATACTGGGTGACCTTTTATGATGTATTGTTGATCCCAGCCTCACTCAGTACTGGTAGCGCTTGGGAAATCAACAATGAACAAATTAGCAGCCTATAATCTTAATTATTAATGTAATGTCACTGCATCAGTGCAATGCAATTTCCACACCTTTCTGCTTGTAACTTTCTGTTAGTCAACATTGTTGACCTTATCTTAATGCTCAGCTGGTTACATTTTGCACTTGAATAAAATAACCAAATGTCCTCCAACTGATATGTGTGCACGGTATGGAGTGGCACAACATACTAAGCACAACTCATATGAATTCACATTTAATCCTTTTAATGACATTGCCTTACGGTGTCATTCTCACTGACATTATCATCCCTAACCACATGTCCAGCAGCAAGAGAATCTGATGTAAGCTAAGCCAAAAGGGCATGCATGAGAGGTCAATGAAATTCAATAACAAAATCAAGCTGAGACTGTCACAGCTCTGCTCACGCTCAGTGTGAGCCTCGCTCATCGTACAGCGAGTCCCCTCCTCCCCTCCCTCAGCCACTTCCCCAAAACGACCCCTGAGTGCTCTCCTCCAGAGATGTGTGAGACCCATCCAAACACATCAGAGTTAAAATGCGTCAAGTGTCTACGCTGTTTAATATCAAGATAGGGCAGCACTGGGCTGTGTCTGTGGCGCCTGCCCGTCAGAGCCAGAATGGCGGGGGATGAGAAACGGCACGTGGCCGCAGTGTCACTAAATGATTGAATTTTGAAGGCAGAGCATGGTGACACTGTGGAGAGGGATGGCTCCAACACAGCATCACTCACAGCGTAGATGACAGAGAGGATGCTGGGTAAAGAGTATGTGTGTGGAGTATTAGTGTGCGTGTGTGCATCCGTGTGCGCATGAGGGCGTACGTGTGTGAGTGTGCATGTGTGCGTGCGCATGATTGTGCGTGTGCCTATAGGGGACAGGGACCATGACAGGAATGGAGGAAATAGAGGACGCCAAGTGAGGGAGGCTGTCACGACTGTGCTGCTCCTACCTGTCCAGCAGATATCACCTTATCCTACCCGTCTCTACCTGTCCAGCAGATATCACCTTATCCTACCCGTCCCTACCTGTCCAGCAGATATCACCTTATCCTACCCGTCCCTACCCAAAACACATTTTATGCCCCAGGGTGGGCGGGACTTTCGGCCTATAGTTTTAGACCACGACGGAGGGGCAGCGACTCAGCCCCGTCCGAGTTGCGACCCGATAGGCACAGAATAGAGATAAGAGATAAGACAAGCAACATCCTTCCTTTAATTCGCTGCTGAAAACCTACCTTTATTCTTTTCTAGTGTTTTTAAAAACACTATACAAATTATTAAAGCCATTACTAGCGGAAGACGCTAGCTCCGGTTTTGTGGCAAAGGCTTCATCCCACATCCCCAGTGATCCTTTAACCACAAAACAAAGCATCAATGAAGGCACAGTGATGCTATCCCTACAATCGGATACATTGTAGGGGAATCTAATATGGTTAACGCTATTCCTGTGTGGCAAAAGCCATCGTCACCAAAAGAAAAAATCCTTAAAGGGACACTTCACCCCTTTTGCAACCAGATCTTATTTTAATGATGTTTGGCAGACAATAAACACTTTCCTGGGGTTTTTATGTGGGTAATACGTGTTTTGGATATTTTATTATTTCAAAGTGTCATGCTTTGTGGATAGGAGGAGGGCTGTCTTGAGACATCATGTAGTCCAAGGTTAATTAACTAAGGTTAGGAAGCGAATACCGTACGGTGGACTCCATGTTGCTCCATGGAAGGAAAGAAACATGCGCAATTGAGACCAGGATGTTGTACATGTACAACTTCCTGGTCTCAATTGCGCATGCCGAACCGACTTTTATTCGGCTCTAAAATAGTATGAGTAGGAATCGCGCCTTAGGCTCTGACACTGATGCCCTGGGCATCTGATCAGATAAAGAACACATATTCAGGGTATAGGTGAATCAGTGCAGAGATTTCTCCACACCCAGAACCTGAGCAGAGAACATGTGTTATAAATGTGTTACACTATGTTACCACACTGACCTCCTGTACTCCTGCTGAATGACTGCCTGCGGCTACATGGATCAAATGTGCGTACTGCGTATATGTTTGCAGGTTTGAGAGTGTGTGTGCTTGTAAGGCAACAATCAGCCTACAGGGCATGTGTATATTAGTGACCTTGTGTTTGCAATGTGTGCAAACACAAGGTCACACACAAACACACACACGCACACAAACACACACACACGCGCGCGCGAGAGCGGATGCTCGTCTAGGAAGCCAAACTCAGAAGAGAAGTCCACTCTGTAATTTTGGTTGACAAGCAACTAGCCTCTGCGGTACAATGACCACAATTTGGCTGAAGGCTGTTTAATTCCAGTATCAAAGTGGCTTTAATGAGGACTGAATGGCATTAAGGATGGGGCAATGACTCCAATATCACTTCCAATTAACGTAGGCTATGTTAAAAAACATGAATTGGATATTTCCAAGGCAAGCAGGGGATACGTAATTAAGTCCATTTAGCGCTACTCTTTAAATGTACACACAGCGCCGTCTCTTTTCTTCTGTCCCCTTGTAACCTGTCCCTTTCTCATAATTAGTTTTAAGGATGTTCTGCCGTTTTACATATTCCTCTCTCATACGTCATTGTATAACCTACAATATGTCCAGCTCTGCCTTCGACTTTGAGAAGTTTTAGAAGCTTCGTCTGTCACTTTTGACTGCTTTTCTGTCTCTAATTATCTGTTGGGCTCCTTTCTTCTTTTTTTCATCTCTTTGTGTATGTATAGATCCTCTGCTCATCTCTTTGTGTATGTATAGATCCTCTGCTCAATTCATCTCGCCGTGTTTCTCTGTTATTTTGCATGCGTCGCAGTGTCTGTGTTTTTTCTGTATGTCTTTGAACCCATGCATCACTCACTCTCCTGTCTGTCTGTCTGTCTGTCTGTCTGTCTGTCTGTCTGTCTGTCTGTCTGTCTGTCTGTCTGTCTGTCTGTCTGTCTGTCTGTCTGTCTGTCTGTCTGTCTGTCTGTCTGTCTGTCTGTCTGTCTGTCTGTAGATCGGCTATAGATTTGCCGCACGAAACCATCGGATCGGATGAAGCAACATTAATTAGGCATCTCTCTCTCTCTCTCTCTCTCTCTCTCTCTCTCTCTCTCTCTCTCATGTTGGTCTCTTCATAGTGTTCAGAATATAAAACTGGAGGCAGTTCAACACTGACAGCCTATACCTTAGTAGGATGTAGCTTCTTCTCTCACCTTTGTTCTCCGCT
>NC_139706.1:40403532-40508532 GCF_964188405.1 Protomyctophum parallelum
ACAGCGCAGGAAAAGATCCTCTGCCCCCCCAACCCCCCCACCCTCCCTGACACCTGTTGTGTCTTCGTCTGGGCCGCGTTCGTCTCCACTGAACTCGCCATGATAACTCAGGACAATGAGACAACGTGACATGACCTTGGGGAGATATGCCAGGAACACACTTACACAAACACATGGGAAATGAACTTTCCACCGAACTGTTCTCATGGACACACATGTACACACACATGTACCCCCTGCAGCTAGGTATCTTTTTTCCTCCCCCCGCGCAGCTCATCCCTTCGATGGCTTGCGTAGGAAGAGAGCTTTTTTATGCCTGGCCCAAGCCCCCCCCACCCCCACCCAGAAACGTGCCTGCACAGCCAAGTATTATCATCTTACTTGAAATGTGATGTGATGACTTCTTACTATGTTTTATTTTTATTTTTCTATGATGCAAGAAAGATGTATTTGGCGCTGCACTGCGGCGACATGGACATAAGGGCTACGCTTGCATGCAGGCCCTTTGTCTAAGACAAAGGAGACAAATAATAAAGAACCTTGAACCTTGACAAGTAACCGTACACATCATGGACTTGTATACATGCTACAGGAGGGAACGTCTTTATAGACACTCCCACAGGCAAGCATACTCACAGAACACACACTTGCAGACACAAGAAGAAAGAATGAAAGAAAAAACACTGCAGAGAGACAAAGTGACCTTGGACTTGAGGATGTCACATCCAGATTCACAGCTGGGAGTTGTCAGTCATCAAAGGGAGGGTGCTAGGAAGTATGGGATAGAATAATCTTGTCCAATGGGGGATGGAGGGGCAGGGAGGGGGCACAGAAACAGAGAAGCATGCAAGAGAGAGAGAGAGAGAGAGAGAGAGAGAGAGAGAGACAGAGAGAGAGAGACAGAGAGAGAGAGAGACAGAGAGAGAGAGAGAGATAGAGAGAGGAGAGAGAGAGAGAGAGAGAGAGAGAGAGAGAGAGAGAGAGAGAGAGGAGAGAGAGAGAGAGAGAGAGAGAGAGAGGAGCCAGTGTAGCCTTCAGTAAAGTGTGAATGACACTGTGGAGACAGCTGTGAAGGGACAGATAAGGGGGGAGTCATGGAACTGATGGAGAGAGAAAGAAAAGTGACAAAGTTTGATCGAAAGGGTATCACACTGAGAAGGATGGGGCGAGATGAGAAAAGACAAGGTGTGTGTGTGTGTGTGTGTGTGTGTGTGTGTGTGTGTGTGTGTGTGTGTGTTTGTGTGTGTGTGTGTGTGTGTGTGCGTGCGTGCGTGCGTGCGTGCGTGCGTGCGTGCGTGCGTGCGTGCCTGCGTGCGTGCGTGCGTGCGTGCGTGCGTGCGTGCGTGCGTGCGTGCCTGCGTGCGTGCGTGCGTGCGTGCGTGCGTGCGTGCGTGCGTGCGTGCGTGCGTGCGTGCCTGCGTGCATGCCTGCGTGCGTGCGTGCGTGCGTGCGTGCGTGCGTGCGTGCGTGCGTACATGTCTCATCTGCATCGTGCTCGTACATACATTACGTGAGTGTTGGAAAGTACAGGTATAGCCGTTCATGTATGATCTGAGTGCAAAACTCTTCTGCACACACACACACACACACACACATGTACGCACGCACGCACGCACCATGATGTCGCACACACACACACTCATCTGACGGTTACCCACACACGCTCTTCAGCAATGGTCCTGCTGGGGCTCAGGCATAAAACAATTAAACAAGACTAGAACGCACTGACTTTCAGTCAAAATTATTTTTTTCCCTGAAACCGTGCAAACACACATGGATTCAGTGTAAACTCTGCCAGTGTCGCTCTGGCAAATGAATGGTGCACACTGCACAGCACCCTCACCCATAACTCTCCATGCTCGCCTGTCTGTCGTCCTTATCGTGACTAATTTATAGTAGTGAATCCATGACGTTACATTATCTGGATGTGACAGATTTGATAATGAATCACTGCGAATTACTCGCTTGTGAAATATAAGTTACTGCGACATCGCTACAAGGCCAAAGAGTGGGGTGCCTTGCATGCTTATTATGCGGATGGTGGAGAGTGGGGGTTGGGGAGTTGTATCAGAATGAAGGTAAGAATGGAGGAGCCGAGAGATAAGACCAGAATAGAGGTCAAGTTTTTTTTTATCCTTTCCCTCCCTTCATTTCATGGTCTTGCCTTTCTTTCTATCTAACTGGGTGTCTCGGCCTGACTTTAGAATGGATTTAATTCTGGTGGTTTCTCCATCTTTCAAGACAGTCCTTTGAGAGAGAGAGAGAGAGAGAGAGAGAGAGAGAGAGAGAGAGAGAGAGGGGGAGAGAGAGAGAGAGAGAGAGAGAGAGAGAGAGAGCTCTAGGTGAAAACTAGTGGAAACTAGTGGAGGCAGAAAGAAAGAAAGGAATAGAATTAGAAGCAGATGAAAAATAACATGTGTGAAAGAAGGCAATGGTGAGGATGATCGTGATGGTAAATTAATGCAAAAATAAATATTAAAAGCATATGAATTGTGGGCAAAATGAGTAGAAGCAGGGTGGGGGAGACACTAGTGAATAGTGATAACCTAGCCTGCAGGCCCATGCAGCCAGTGTGTCTGGTCTAGAGGGGCGGGCATGCATGGAGCAAGCGCTGGAGAAATATTGGTTGGCATTCAGCCTGCGTCAGACGTTACATGACGTACAGAAGTGAGTTGTGGGCCCTGAGGGTTGGACAGGAAGAAGTTGGACAGGTTGATTAGAAGGTTACGCAGCGTGTCGCTGAGGGAGAGAAAGATGAGCAGGAGACAGAGGATGGCAGTGAGGAGGATGGGGTGATGTTGTGATGAGAGGCAGACTATATAAGGGAGGAACTACTTGGTATGGAAGATTGAGGAGTGTGTGTGCGTGTGCATGTGCGTGTGCATGCGTGCGTGCGTGCGTGTGTGCGTTTGTGGCTCGTCTCATTCAAACACCAGTCATATATTCTCTGAAACAAAACTAAGTGCACTGTATAATATGCCATATCTTTAACCTATCAATTTCATTGGAACTTACTCTTGCTTTTCTTTAAAGCAAAATCTGTATTTTAAATCACTAAAGCAACCAGTGAGTTTATTGTTTTAATTTAACAGTAAATATAGGCCTACAAAGGTATTGTTGTTTTGTACCATAGTAGCAGTCTGTTAATGTGTGCTCAGTGTGGTGTCGAAAGAGGTGCATTCAGCAGCTTTTCACACCTTTCAATCGACTCATCTCTCGGCTTAATTTGACTGCTACCCCGCCACCTGTCAAAAACAGCTAAGATCACTAAAACTAAAGAAAGTTGAAAATGAAAAATATACAATAACGCGCATCTTTTACTTTCTCTAATAACAACCCTAAACATGAACCTTGGTTAATTGAAAAAAGACAAAGTTGTCCTAAGAGTTGTAGAGTATATTATTAACTTCTTTCTTTACCTAAACTTAGCCCCCCCTCCAAATACAGTCCATGGTTATTAAGGTGAATGTATAATCCCAGAGTAGGCAGTCAATAAGTCTGCACCCGTGTGAACCCCTTCAAAGTTTGCAGGATTGGCCCGTTTTGAACAAAAAGCCTCAAATCATGATCGCAGCGTGCAATTTACGTGAAGACTTTCCTACTAGGCTGAGGAATATATCCCACCCTTTTCACATCTCCTGTTATAGCGCCACCAACAGGTGGATTTTTGCAAGCACATTTTTGGAACAAAATGCCTCAAATCATCCAATTGCCATCAAAGGCGTAAGAACAAATGGCCCCCTTTTCACATTGGCCTATTATAGAGCCACCAGGAGGCCACAACCTGACCTGGCCTGGTGGAGACCTGTGCCCCGAGGGGCACTTTTTCTAGTTGTCTCTGTCGCAGCAGCAGCAGACCATATATTGCTTATTATTATTATTATTATTATTATTATTGTCTCTACTACTGTAGTGCACGGCTACTAGTACGTCCTTCCTTACTAAAGTCACGTGACGCAAGGCTTACCTCCCACTGGCCGGAAGAGAAAAATAGGTGGGGGGTGATTGACAGCTCTGGCGGCCAATCGCCAGGTCAACTCGGGTTTTAGTCATTACCCGAGGTCCGAGACATGCGGGAGCCGCACTGAAGTCCGAACATACCCGGGAGTCACTTCTTGTGATTGGAACTGGAAAAGCGGCTCCGGTTCAGTTCGGACCCCGGGTATTTTCGGATGTCGGACTTACCGGAAGACCTGCCAACCAACATCTGTAGTAATCTGTAGTAGTCCGTTTAGTTCATTTCCCAGGTTTTTCTACTGTAGACTATCTTATTTTGTTCTTGTGCTTCCTGTCTAGTTTGTTATAACCTGTCTCTCCACCCTGTTTATTATTTTGTTAACCCTAATCCTGTGTCCTGTTTTTCCCGGCCTATCCCTGTGTTGATTGTCAGTTGTTTCACTTGCGTCCTGTTAGTGCTGTATTATGTATATGTATAATTTAACTCACCTGCAGTCAGTCCTTCTGTCAGTGTGAGACAATCTTTTTTGCGTTTATGTTTATATTTGGTCAGCCCTGTTGGTTATTAAACCTTCCTGGCCTTTGCCTGCCTGCTTGTCCTACATTTCAGTCCTATTCCACACTCATAACCTTACATTATGATGTTATCTCTGGATCCCCTCAAGGGAAAAAAGGAAAAATAAAGGCTGGATATTTGATGCATGTGATCATAATATTATATTGCCTTGGTGGAAGGGTGATAAACTGTATCAGCACTGTGTGAGAACACTCCCAGGGCTGATACAGCTAACTGGCCAATAAGCACAAGCCAAAGGGCCTCGCAATGGAACTCCACATTTGATTCATTGAGGCAGTTAATCTTAGTATTTATTAAATTAAAGTGCTCAAATGCTATTTTCTCATTGTCTTAGTGAATAATAAATATGTAAAGCTATGGGTATGTGATAAGCAAATTATGAGCCAGCATTCGTCATTCCTATTGGTATGTGACTTCGGGGAATAATGAAGTGTATAAAGGTGATAATATATACAAATCTTTTAGACTCATGGAAACACAACACGACCATTAAAGATGATCTAATTAAATACTTTAAAATCATACACGTCAATCTATCCTCACTCTAATGCAACTCTCCTCGTTGTGTGTGTGTGCGTGTGCGTGTGCGTGTGCGTGTGCGTGTGCGTGCGTGCGTGCGTGCGTGCGTGCGTGCGTGCGTGAGTGTGCATGTGTGGCCTTATAGCCCATGGCCTTTTGGCTGACCACAGCGCTCTCGCGTCAGTGGCTGTTAATCAAAGTCATATAAGCCTACATTCATCATAACCTCACACACACACGCAGCCATGTGAGTGTGTCTGTGGGCATGTGTGCAGACTGTGCACGTGTCCATTTTTACCGTTGAGTTTTTGAGTCATTACTTTCTTTCTGCGAAAGCACTGGTCTAAGCACTAAAACACATCCAATAAGATTCATAATTTGTCTGGAAAGAGTGGGAGAAGGAGATGGAGAAGAATGAGACAGACAGACAGACAGACAGACAGACAGACAGACAGACAGACAGACAGACAGACAGACAGACAGACAGACAGACAGACAGACAGACAGACAGACAGACAGACAGACAGACAGACAGACAGACAGACAGACAGACAGAGTGATAGATAAAAAAACATTTAGAAATGCACGAGACAAAAACATATTAGGCATACAATACATAGGCATACTGTATGTCCTGTATGCTGGATGTATGTCTATATGCATACAGATTGACATATAGATCTGCGCCAATTAATAAATGCTACACTCCATGCCATCCGGCAATTGGTGTTTTATAATGCTTTTGATTGATCGAGTCATAATGCTACTCACTGGTTGCTAGCTGTTGTTGTCGTCATAACACTGGGATGTTTTGTTCCATATGCCCTCATCTCTCCATCTCCTTTCCCCCAGTTATCCGATTTCTCCCTGTCTCTCACAGAGTGTGTGTGTGTGTGTGTGTGTGTGTGTGTGTGTGTGTGTGTGTGTGTGTGTGTGTGTGTGTGTGTGTGTGTGTGTGTGTGTGTGTGTGTGTGTGTGTGTGTGTCTGTGTGTGTGTGTGTGTGTGTGTGTGTGTGTGTGTGTGTGTGTGTGTGTGTGTGTGTGTGTGTGTGTGTGTGTGTGTGTGTGTGTGTGTATGGGAAGCCGTTTAGGCCATAAATGCATAGTCAACTCGCACATACATGTATACTTCACTTGCACATACATACATTTAGGTACTTCACTTGCACATATACATACTTCTTTCGCACATACATACTTCACTTGCACATACATACATACATACTTCATTCGCACATACATAAATACTTCATTCGCACATACATACATACTTCACTTGCACATACATACATACTTCATTCGCACATAAATACATACTTCACTTGCACATACATACATACTGCATTCGCACATATATAAATACTTCACTTGCACATACATACATACTTCACTTGTACATACATACTTCATTCACACATACGGTATATAAATAGTAAATACTTAGTATTTAATACTTAGTACTTTCAAAAGGGTTTATTGGGGCACCTTACAAATTGCATTGTTTGTTCTACTGGCTTAAACATGTCAGTGTTTCTAGTGTTGCACTGTTGACAGCTAAAACGTCCTATTGTCCCTTGTCCCTCCCATTGTCACACCCACTTCTGTCCAGCTCTAAGGTGTTAAAAATTTTGTGAATATTGAAAGGGACTTTTCTCAGCTTTGGGTGAAAGGCCCCAATCATTTAAAAATGGTTATATCTCCTTCAATTATTATTATTATTATTCAATGATTGAATGATACATCATATGAAAGCTTACATTCTGTACTTTAATAATCTGTAAAGATCTGAAAAATGGAAAAGTAGAGTTGAGGGCCTTTTTGCTGGATTCTATCACATATACATACTTTTGTGTATATACATTCATACTCTCACACACACACACGCATACACACACACACACACGCACACACTCACGCACGCACACACGCACGCACACAAGTATTTGAAGTGAAGTATTTATGTGCAAATGAAGTATTTATATATGTGTGAAAGAAGTATGTATGTATGTATGTATGAGTACAAGTGAAGTATGTACTGTATGTATGTACAAGTGAAGTATTTATATATGTGCGAATGAAGTATGTAGGTATGTACAAGTGAAGTATTTATATATGTGCGAATGCAGTATGTAGGTATGTACAAGTGAAGTATGTATGTACGTGCGAATGAAGTATTTATGTATGTGCGAATGAAGTATGTATGTATGTATGTGCAAGTGAAGTATGTATGTGCGAAATAAGTATGTATGTATGTGCAAGTGAAGTACCAAAATGTGTATGTGCAAGTGAAGTATGCATGTATGTGTGTGTGAGATATGCATGTATGTGCAAGTGAAGTACCAATATATATGTATGTGCAAGAGAAGTATACATGTATGTGCGAGTTGACTATGCATTTATGGCCTAAACGGCTTCCCAAATGTGTGTGTGTGTGTGTGTGTGTGTGTGTGTGTGTGTGTGTGTGTGTGTGTGTGTGTGTGTGTGTGTGTGTGTGTGTGTGTGTGTGTGTGTGTGTGTGTGTGTGTGTGTATTCTTAATCAAAGCAACTGCCCCTCAACTAACCCAGCGCACTACAAAGCCAACATCATCGTCATCGTCATCCATGGGAACCAATCAATAATTCAACGCTCTGCCCAGTGGATCACAACGTATGGAAATGCATCCCCTCAGTCAGCAGAGCGCTCCCATACATGGAAATGGGCTACACACAGAAGACCAATAACACAGAGAAAATGGCAAATACAAGCCTATAATCCTCAGTTACTGCGCAATAGTCCTATAGCCCCGAGGCCTGGGGAGCAGAAGTGGTGTCA
Source organism: Protomyctophum parallelum (assembly GCF_964188405.1). Lineage (NCBI taxonomy): Eukaryota > Metazoa > Chordata > Actinopteri > Myctophiformes > Myctophidae > Protomyctophum > Protomyctophum parallelum. The sequence goes on from NC_139706.1 coordinate 40,411,399, forward strand.
TTTCAAATGCAGACACGGTAATCAAGGGGATTTGAAAGACCAATGGAGCAATCAGAAGGGTTCAGCCGCTCAGGGCTGAAGGATAATATGGGGCCATATTATAATACAGTGAAGTGTGTATGTCCTCCCTTAATTGTTCTATACCTGTTTGTCTCCTCTCCCTCTGGCTGGTTAAACCCTCTAAGACCCGCATTCATTTCTACTTGCAAAAAATGATTTCAACCTTACTACTACTTTGTACTACTAGGACTAAGACTAAAAAATACGTTAAAAAAAACAGTGATGAAAATTTTATAATAATTATATAATAATAATAAATTAATAATTTACATTTGGGGGATATCTTTCACAATAATGAATAAAACATGTTCTAGACATTCTAATGATCACAAAAAAAACATATATTACAATTATTTTACTTACTTTTATTAGGCTTAAAGGTCAAAAGTCATAGGTTAAAAAAATTTCAAAATTGTCCAGAAACTTTTTATTTGTGTGAATTTCAGCCTCTGTGGGGGGTATTTATATGCAAATATCATGATCAATGGCATTGAAATGGCATTGCAATGAACATCACTGATGACGTTTAGGTGAAAAAAGAACAGAAAGAAATAATAATAATTAAGTAATTAATTAAAATATAACTTGTTGCTATAAAGCAACGCTGGTACCCACCCTCCTTTCCTCCTTATTGTACCAACTCCCTCTCCTATGTTAAAACGTTGTGTAGGCCTATGAAAATAAACAAGTCTTGTTATTTTCACATTCACGGCCAAGCATTTTTGAAATTATACAGTGTTTTTTGATTGGGTTCCAAATGCCCAGGGTTAGGACACTTGTTTAAACCCTGTTTGGGATTGTGTAAACCATTAAGACAAGTGTTGATGTTTAAAGAAAGAGCATGCTGGAGGAAATATTGAGAAAATATTGTTGGGGAAAGCTAATGAAGAAAAAGAGAGAACACATTTGTAGAAATGTGCTACAGGCTATATGGTTCAACTCATTCATTTCAGAAGGTGAATTTTCTCTACTTTCAAATAATTATGGAAAACCTTTTGGCATGGTTAGGCCTATTTGTCATTCGTACTGTCTGAAAGTCAATGACTTACTAATGCAATGCAGTTGCTGTTGAACTGAATGTATAGCCTACATTTGAATTTAAAATGTTAGTCTTTTAGTGGCATGGTCATCCAGACTGTTTTACATGTGAAAAGTAGAATACGTTTTAAATTCAGACAGTGCCAGGGAGTATGAAGTAAAAGCAAAATGGATACCATCTGAATAATGGTCAGTGGTTAGGGTCAGAGAGTGCCTAGGCAGTGTGCCCCCCCCCCCCCCCCCCCCCCATAGGGTTTTAAACTTTTTTGGGACACAGACCTGCTTTTGTGGGTCATGCGCAAATACCATGTTTTTACATTTATTAAAAAAAAAAAGAAAAAAGGAAATCCCAGGAGGTTTTCAGAGGAGTAAATAAATAAATAAGAACTTCAAAAATGTTGCATTGCATTGATGCAGTGTGAGCTTGTGGCAATTCTTTGCTATTTCTGCTACTTCTATTATGTCATGACACCTAGGCTAGGGTCTCAGCAGGGCTTTCAGGCCAATGTTGATCTATCAGGATATTTCTAACAAATGCTGCAGGTTAAGGTGTCAATCATGTGGGTGTCCTTGCAAGGGGTTGCCCTAATAACTGTCTGTCCCTCTGAGCTTTGTGCATGTACCTATATATTCTGACTCAATGTAAGGATGGTGTTCAGTTGGACTGGCCACCACGGTGGTCCGGTCAGCCATCCAGGCTCCTACTTGTCTTCTGCTGTATTCTGTACTCTGCAAATAAAACCAAACTCCGAAACATCTCTCTGCCTGCCTGTGCCTCTTCATCCGTCTGTCTACACCAGAACTTCTCCGTTTTGCCTAAGTAATTTTGAGTCTGTATGCGGAGGAGAGAATGCACTCTCCTTAGAGATAATATACAACACGTGACGTCATTAATTCATAGTCCTCTTTTGGATCTCAACTTCAAGCTGAAAAGGTTTGGGGAACTGACTGAGAGCTAGGGCTATGTGACAATATTCCTATGATATGATCCGACAACTGTTGGGTAATAAGGCCTCTATGACTTTAGTGAGAGAGACTTTGGTCTTGGAACTGCTCATTGCAGTGTCTTGAGGCCACAAAACATTACTGCACAAAATGTTCAGCATTGCCATCTCACGTCAACACAGTTAGTCAAAAATAATGATGAAGTGAGTACCATACAGTAGTTGCAGTATCTCGGCATTTCAGCCAATTAGCTGACTTGTTTCTGCCCCCCTTTCTCCCAGTTTAGTCACTCGATGCCATTTCCCACGTGCCCCACAAATTTCTGTGCAGTCTCGTCACTGCTACCCCACTGTCTGTGAGGAGCCCCCACTGAGAGGATGCAGGCACCTCCACCCTACTCCTCAACGTTCAACAGTCAACACCCCACTGAAAGGCAGTGGTGGACAGTAATGAAGTTTCTTCATCTTTTTTTTTATCTGTACATTACGTGAGTATTTGTATTTTTGAATACTGTATCTTCTTCCACTTCTCAAAACAAATGTATTTTTTACTCCACAATTTCTAGGATAGGTAAAAAGTACTAACCTGACGCTGCCAGACGGGGGCGGTATTGGGTAACCATGTTCCCCAACACAGCCTTCATCTGGGATATCTCAGGGAGTTGTATGTGCGAAACCGGATGTGAAGCTATATAGACACGTCAATATGATTGGTTGTGTTTGCCCGCCCACACGGTGATAGACAGACGGTCCCATCCAATCATCTACCAAGTATCTTGAAAAAAAGGAACAGCCCCGTCATCGAATTTGCTTCCGCGATCCCAGATCCCAATAAGCTGTGAAACAAATTTGTGTAGCAAGCTTCTTGGATCTGGCAGCGTCAGGTTAAAAAAGTACCCCTCAAGTCTCATTTAAAATATGTGACCCAGCTTGACTGCCATCCTGCAGCCTCCAACTTTTCACCAGAGGAGAAAAACTGCATTTGTATTATATGTTGATCCAAAATGAGTTAATGCCACAGGCAGACTCATCACAATTAACTCATCCATATTACTTGTTTTAAACTTAATCATCACGCTAAAATATGTATATTGTGTATAGGTTAGAATGAAATAATCTGCTGACTCGTCCTCATGTCTCCTGTCACTTTGTTTACAAACTAAATCCACGTGCAGGAAGTCACAGACTTTGAGACCCCATAACCTGGAGGGATGCAACGCTCTGATTGGTTCAGAAACTTCAGAACCAGCGTCTCAGGCTGAAACTTCAAAATAAAATGTCCACCATTTCCGTTTCCCTACACCTTTAACTTGTTGTATGCAGATGCACAGTGGATTCAAACCAGAGAGAAACTTTACTCCTGCCCCTGCACCCGTCTCTGCATTTTTCACAAGAACTGACTTTATAATGTTCTAAAACTCAAATGAAACAGTTTTTTCACATGAGATACATTCAGCTTCACCTCATCTAGCAGTTGTGAAGGGTGACCACATTTGTCAGGGTCTTTTTGGGATCACACTGCCTCCTACAGGCTGGGGGGGGGGTGAAACTGCAGTTGAGCGACTGGGGAAAAAGAGGAAACCTAGACTAGACCTATAGTTATTTAAATAGGCGGAGACAGAATACGCAGTCATAGATCTGCACTGTTTGTACCTACTCCATTGTTCTTTGAAAATCTCATATTCATGCATCTACCCTAGAAATAATACACTCATGCATGCCCTGCCCATATTTAACAAAACATTATATTCAGTCCCTCACAGAAAGCTTGATAACTCAAGCGAATTCACACACGCACACACACGCGCGCGCACGCACACACGCACGCACGCACGCACGCACACACACACACACACACACACACACACACACACACACACACACACACACACACACACACACACACACACACACACACACACACACACACACACACACGCCGACACCCTGAAACCCCTACATCCTCTGTCTCACGAGAGTCACACACCTCTGACTGACATGATATAAATGGTGCACTTTTGTCATCACCGTCAAAAGTACAAGGACGCACATGTACACAGACACCCACACAGATGGACAGCTAGTGTATATGTCAGGGGACCTCATTACGAACGAACCCAGGGGGGAAAGAAAATAAGGGTGAAACACCAGGGTGAGGGAAAGGACAGCTGAACTGAACTGATGATTAAGTACAAGTATGGATTCAAAGACGTTGCTTGTCAAAGGAGACGGCATCGGAAACATCTGCTCAGGCCTCCCCCTCGCTGCCTGTCTGGCCTTGGGACTTCTCTCTAGTCAGTCAGACTCTCAGACATCCTGTGAGCCCAACATCCACCTATAATTTATATAACTGTCTGTCTGCCTGTCTCTCTGTCATCAAAACAATTTGTCCATCCATCCATCCATCCATCCATCCATCTAACTATATCTGCTCCTCTGCACCTGTGTCATGCTCACGCACGCGTGCACGCACACGCACGCGATGTGTTTTGGGTCACCAGGGGCCTAATGAGTGCATTCTCCGGCAATGGAATGAGCCGCGGAACACGCGGTAGTGTTTCACGCGGCAGGACACTCTAACCCAAACCCCCTAACCTTAACCTCAAACCAAACCCTTACCCTATAACCTTAACCGTAACCCAAACCCTTACCTAAACCTCAACCCAAACCCTTACCCTAACCTTAACCTCAACCCAAACCCTTACCCTAACCTTAACCTTAACCCAAACCCTTACCCTAACCTTAACCTTAACCCAAACCCTTACCATATAACCTTAACCGCAAGCACGGCGCAATGCATGTCGGCAATGGCATGAGCTGTGTTACCCCAAAATGCCTCTAACATTCACATTTATCAGAATTCCCACCAGACTACACCACCAAAACTGTCCAGAAGCTGCATCATTCGTTACAATGCACCAACAAACAAATAGACTAACCGAGAAACCTTGCTCACTGCATGCCTAAATATTGCCAACACACACAGCTGATGAAATATTGACTTTATTCTCCTCCAAATGTCCTCCCAAATCCATGCGTGTGTGGTTGCGTGCGTGCAGGTGCATGTGTACTGTATGCTGTTGTGCGCGTTCATAAGTTAAAGTTAAATATTATTAAAATCCACAGACCAACTTAACCACTTTCAACCTGCCGTCGATTTTGACGGCTAATCTGTTTCACATTTTTAAGATTATTTATCTACAAACTCAAAACGCTTTTCAACACTTGGTTTTCTTTGATTTATACTGTCATGCAAAATATAAAACGGGTCATACTGGGTAGTTTTGGGCAATTAGTATGACCCTAAATTGCATTAATTTATGAAAGAAACAAACAATTTAAAACAATGCATATTGTTTCTGTCGGGCAGAAACCCAATCACAATATTCTAACTTTTTGTGTTTTTTTCATAATTACCTCATTGACCGCCGAGTGCGCAGACACCCCCATCTGGTGTCTAAATACTCTAGGACCGCCGTCCAGTCTATTAATACCGTGAGACTCTTAGTTTGAAAGCCGTTTCAATTCCAGGAAGTGAATTATGGCTATGTAACCCGTGCCTCGATTGTTATTTAATTCACACCCAAAACATACATTTAGCAACCGGGGATCATATCATGTAGAGAAATGAGCCGCAAATCAAGCCTGTTTTGAGCCAAAAAGAAGAATCCGAGATATTACGAATCTAAAAACTGCGACCCCATAGACAGCATAAGCCAGGGGTTCTCAACGTTTTTGACTGGGGAGCCCTGGAAATGCTTTGGCCATGTCTTGTGAGCCCCACCCTGACCACCTTCCCCACCCCCAATAAATACAAACTTACTGCAAAAATAACCTTAATAATAGAGAAAATATATCATAATGTAAATTAATACTGAAACCAGATCTAATCATTAAGGAAAGTTTATGCAAAAAAAAGTAGCAAAAAGTAGCAATAGAAGCTCGAAGCACATTTTGAGCTTGTCGATCTGCTACTTTTGCTATTTTTTTATTTGAATTGTGAAAAGTAACAGTTTTAGACAAACAGTATGAGCTAGGTTTGTATATAACAATACACGTATCAATATGACATTTTAAGTGGGAAACAGGCTGGAGTCTGTATCCGTGCAGAACGATAATAACGAATGTTCTTACTTAGTGACACAGTAGACAGCACAGAATATCTGACACTGACACGAGACCACAACAGTGCACAGCATGCTCCGCTGTGCTACTGATTATAACTACCACTGCAGTTCATGACAAAGACTAGAAGAAATGTTTGTTTTTTAATATCCACTACTGCTGTACCAAGGTGTGAGTACTGTAGTTGTCTAGCAACTAGCGTTGCTTATTGCAGTTTGTCTAATAAGTTCTACTCAAACATTGTACAGTTGTACTGCAGTATCTGCTGTATTACTCATGCAGACTTGAAACAGGTTAGAGACATTCTTACACATTCCACTATTGTACAGAGTAAATGTTCTTCTACTATTTGGGGGGGTTGTGTGAGTGATGTGTCTTGTCTAGCACAATGGAACCAATCAGATTATTCTCAAGCACCAAAGCCAACCTGTGCTCCAGGCTAGCTACAGTACAGTAGAGCAAGCAATCAGAGTGACTGAAAGGAGTTCAATAGATCAGGGCCTACGCCTTGGATGCAAATTTGCCAATAGCTTGAGTTTTAACTTAGACTAGGCTGAAATTTGTCAAGAAGAAGAGAAGGTGATGATGATGATGATGATGATGATGATGATGAGGATGATGACGACGACGACGACAATGACACCATTGGCACGTAAGTAAACTCCCAAATGAAATATTCGAAGCAGAAAATATAAGATTGTAATTGGAATGTGGGATGAGCAAAAGTAAAAGTTCTCAGAGTAATCTGAAGTAAGCCATAGCACATCTTGAAAGAGTAGGCTATAGTATAGGAGTTTACTACAGGTGTGTTGACTAACGGCAATGTGTGTTCACAAATGTAGTTGAGGTTTCCCAGGATACACAACACAAAATGCACTACTAAATAAAATGAAATACCACTAAGCGTAATACTAAATAAAAATACCACTAAACTTGCAGGTATCGTTGATATCAATGTGTAATGGCTAAGAACGGTTTGATGGCCATGTTAGGAATGAAATTGCTAACTTGAGGTGCTAAATGTGTTTTTGGGTATGACGACTCAGGCTTGGGTTAATGAGCAACGTGCCTGGAAGGAAACAGACGGACGCTGACTCCCCTCATTAAACTCACAATATTCAGACACTGCTGAATATACCGTAATGGAAAATGCTGGTGTTTTTTTCCCACCTTTCCTTCATCTCCCTCATTGCACCCGTGTTTTACATAATCCTGTTCAGTGCATTGATTCCGACGCTTCCAAAGGATTCGCTGCCAGTTAGCAAAGTTAACTCAGCAGGACATTTGTCAGAGACGAGACGGAATCCTCTGTGGAACAGAAGTTAAAGTCACGTTGGTCTGACTCTGTGGATAATTCGCTGGGGAATTGCAAATGCTGCCTCCCCTGCGGAGCTGATGAACACTCAGTTAGGATTTCGTTGTTGTTTCCTCGACTTGGCCCTCACTTCTCAAACAGCTGAACCATCTGGGTCCCACGTGGGTGCAAAACAATCAAGTGTGTGCATCTACGTATAAACGAGACAGTGTCCCACAAACAACTCATTTTGCTTTGTGATTGGCTGGAGATATTCAAATTCCCACAAGTCACTTTTTAAACTATCACTTGACAACATAGCATAACAGCATCAACAACAACTTTCATCCTCACTGCTGTTGTGCTGAACAGAGAAGATGATCCTGCATGGTTACATAAGCCTCATGTGACTTCGGAAAACATGTGGTGGGGCCTCAAGGATGAAGGGATCAGTGCCACAGTGTTTTAGAATGTGTTTATAATTGTCTGTGTGTGCGTGCTTGCGTGCATGCATGTCTGTGTGTGTGTGTGTGTGTGTGTGTGTGTGTGTGTGTGTGTCTATTTCTACAACTTGCCAATTGATTGAAGTGGCGGCAGTGACTCAGGGGTAGAGTGGCCGGTAGAGAGGCCGAATGGGAACCACTATAGTATTATAGGGTCGAAGTGTCCTTGAGCAAGACTCTGAACCCAGGCTAATTGTTCCCGATGTGCAGGTTGGCCTTGCATGTGTTCTTCTGCCTTCGGTATATGACTGGGTGAATGTAATGCACAGTCTACAGTATGTAAAGCGTTTTGGATAAAAGCGCTATACAGCTCCATCTCAATGAATTAGAATATTGTGTAAAAGTAAATTTTCTTCCCTAATATAATTCAAAAAGTGAAACTTTCATATATTCTCAATTCATTGTGCACAAAGTATTTAAAGTATTAAAAATGAGAAAAGTACATTAATATAAAAGTATATTAATGTATGCAGTTGATACTTGGTCTGGACTACTTTTGAACAAATTATTTCATCAATGGGGCGTGGCAATTGGCATGGAGGTGATCAGCCTTTGTCACTGTTGAGGTGTTATGGAAGCCCAGGTTTACTATGATAACAGCCGTAAATGCACCTTCCTCTTGACAATACAACCTAGATTCTCTGTGGGGTTCAGATCAGGCCAGTTCGCTGCAGTTAAGCACAGTGATACCATGGTCAGAACACCAGTAGTGTTGGCACTGCCCAGTAGACAGGTGCTTTACATTGATCCCGCAGCTCTGAGTGCCCACAATGGTGCCAAATCGAGCTGGAAAGGAAATTTTGTATCTTCATGAAGATTGTCAACATACTAAAGCACAATGTACTCTAAAAAGATGGCATGTGTTGAAACCATTGTTAAGTTTTCACTGTCAGTGGATCAACACCAGCTGATAACATGGCCAAAATCATCAATGTTTTTTGTCAAGTCCAGAGTCTCAACATAACCATCTATTATGATATTTTACAGCACCGTACATTGACAACTTTATGTTGATGCTGATCTTCCTTTTCAGGCAGCACTTGGCACCTGCCCAGATCCAAAACTACAGTACTAGTAATTGGTCTACTGACCATGGTATTACTGTGCTTAAAATGGTAAATGGTGCATTTATATAGCGCCTTTATCCAAGGCGCTTTACATAGATTGTGCATTACATTCACCCATTCACACACCGATTGCGGCGGAAGCCATGCAAGGCACCAACCAGCACATCGGGAGCAATTTGGGGTTCAGTGTCTTGCCCAAGGACACTTCGACATGTAGACAGGAGGAGCCGGGATTCGAACCGCCGACCCATGGATCATTGGACGACCTGCTCTACCTCCTGAGCCACAGTCGCCCCACAGTCCCCACAGTCGCCCCTGAGCCACAGTGCTTAACTGACCAGCCAACTGGCCTGACCAGAAACTCTAAGAGGAAGGTACGTGAGACATAAGACTGAACAATACAAATGAATTTGCGGTTGTTATCAAAGCAAACCTGGTTTTCCATAACACCTCAACAGTGCCACAGGCTGATCACCTCCATGCCACGCCCCATTGATTAAATAATTTGTTCAAAAGTAGCCCAGACAAAGTATTAACTGCATACATTAATATCAATTTTCAGATGGTCGACATTTCTCGTTAAAAGAAAACATGTTTTAGTGGTCTCGTAAAATATTCTAATTTGTTTTTGATTTTCAAGAGCTGTACGCCATAATCATCAAGATTAAAACAAAACAAGGTTTTAAATACTTCACTTTATGCACAATGAATTGAGAATATATGAAAGTTTCACTTTTTGAATTATATTACGGAAGAAAATAAACTTTTACACAATATTCTAATTAATTGAGATGGAGCTGTAAATGCACAATTTACCACAAATTACCCCTTCTGTTTTTGCTTTAATATTTTTGTGCACATGGAGGGATGTATTTCAGTATAAAAGTGGTGGTATTAGGGCTTGTTTGTTTGTGTGTGCCTCGACATAGCGGGCGGTATCTGCTATGCGCCTGCCGGTGGCGGTGGGCCGGTCTGGGCCAAATGTCAGGGCCAAATGATGTACACAGTCTAGCCCTGGAGAGCAGCAGGAGCGAGGTGAAATTACCGCCCGACATTGTTGGTCGTTAATCCTGTATGTTGGTCCCATGTGTCGGTCGGAGAGAGCGTAGTTTAATCTCCACGTTCTCCCGTTTTCTCCTTAGACCCTTAGATCTCCATATATGGTGCCTCGTGGCACATCACACGTCACAGATGACACTGACCTCATCAGACCCTGTATTGCCATACATGGAGAAGACAGGATCATCACCTATATCTGTATTCTGCATACTAGAGACGGCCAGCAACTCTACATCTGACCTCAAACCTCAAGCCGTGCAGCCGTGCGTGCGGCCATGCAGGCTCATGTGTGTTGGTTGGGTGAGGTTAAATATTCTGGATCATTGAACAAACCGTGGACCAGGTAGGAAGGATATGCTCCTAGTGATATAAGGGTGCTGATGATGATGATGATGGCTCTGATGCGATATTATGGCTCGTTTGTTCCCGGACCCATCAGAGTCACCTCACCATGAGGAATGAGGGAGGCAGGCGAGCGTTAGTAATCGATTGGACTCTCCGTCTCACAACCTCCTGCAAAAACTCACACACTCTCAAACACACACACACACGCACGCACGCACGCAAGCACGCACACAGACACACACACATGGACACGGACACACACAGACACATACGGACACACACATACCTTTGTTTTACAAACATGCACAGACGTACACATGAACTCACGCACAAACACATGCACTCAGGCATGGAAGACGTGCACTTGCACATGCATACCCACAGAGATTGTAAATCAGTGGTGAAGCTCTTTCCTTGGCAGCAAACATATGGTCCTCACTAACAGAGCGACCCTCTAACTCTTAGTCGATCTACAACCTCGCAATGCGCCATCGCACAATGTGTTGGTGTGCTTATAGTTGGTGTGCACGCCGGTGCACAGCACTGGCGTGCACCTGAATATAACTCAGGCTTTATCAGCCATTTAGCAGGAGATGACCTGCAGCGTGATCGGCCCTATCATGATAAAGTGTCTGACCTAAAGCACATTCAATTACAGGTCAGGGTTCAACACACACATCAGCATGCAGCATCCATCAACAACACTATTGATTACACCACTATAAGTGTGGTGCGTCCGTGGGTGCGTGCGTGTGGGTAAATGGGTCCATGTGTGTGTATTGGTTGTGGTGGTGGCGTCATGGGAGATGCGAGTGCATACGTTGCATGCGGTGCTCGTGGTATAGGGGCTTTGGGAGGTGCATGGTACTCGTGGGGTAGGGGCTTTGGGAGGGGCATGGTGCTGGTGGGGTAGGGGCTTTGGGAGGGGCATGTGCTGGTGGGGTAGGGGCTTTGGGAGGGGCATGGTGCTGGTGGGGTAGGGGCTTTGGGAGGGGCATGTGCTGGTGGGGTAGGGGCTTTGGGAGGGGCATGGTGCTGGTGGGGTAGGGGCTTTGGGAGGGGTATGTGCTGGTGGGGTAGGGGCTTTGGGAGGGGCATGGTACTCGTGGGGTAGGGGCTTTGGGAGGGGCATGTGCTGGTGGGGTAGGGGCTTTGGGAGGGGCATGGTGCTGGTGGGGTAGGGGCTTTGGGAGGGCATGGTGCTGGTGCTATAGGGCGGTTGCATCAGTGCACATGATCACCTAAGCCGCATGGACTTCATGTATGATGAGATGTGATGTGATGCAGTGAGGTTGCTCACCCCACGGTCCCAGCCAATGCAAGTGGCCATACATTGTATTTATATGTCTGTGCGCATATGTCCATGCGTGCGTGCATGCATGCTTGTGTGCGTGCGTGCATGTGAGAGACAGAGAGACAGAGAGAGAGATGTGAGTGTTTGTGAGCGCTGCCAGTGGAGAATGTGCTTGTACTCTCTGCAGCTCTGGTTAAGTGAGATTATATGTAATGGCCTCTTGAAATGGCTTGTCACATCCAATGGCAATCACTGTCCTCCATCTTGTCTGTGTGTGTGTTTGTGTGCGTACGTGCGTCCGTGCATCTGTGCGTCTGTGTGTGTGTTCATGGGGTGGGGAAATGGATGTAAGAGTGCGTGCTTGCATGCGTGCGTGTGTGCGCGCGTGTGTGTGTGTGTGTGTGTGTGTGCGCAGTTGGGCCAAGATGGAAGCGAAGTATGCGTATATTTGTGTGCTAGTGTTGCATGGTAGCGTTTGCATATGCTCTGATTGTACCATATGACTGGAGCAGTGTGTGTGTGTGTGTGTGTGTGTGTGTGTGTGTGTGTGTGTGTGTGTGTGTGTGTGTGTGTGTGCACATGCGTGCGTGTGTGCCATTGAAAAGTGAATTTGACTCGACCTGAACAGCACAAAGCCTCCCCTGTTCAATCTCAGTAAGCGCACACGACACAAATGAAAGCAGTGAAACAGCACAATTGGATTGCAGAGAGATGAGCGCAGGTATAGCCATTGTGGAAGCCAAGCGGCAATCCCAGCCCAATGTTTAGTGACACTGTCCCGCAGACGGAAGGTCACATGCCTGAACCACACGGACGCCAATGAATCTATCAACACACCCGGTGTCCTGTCAAAAAGTACTCCAGCGTGAAATGCAACCCCTGCTGGCTCGCTCATTATTGTATGTCTCTCTGGATGAAAGCATTAGCTATACCTGCCTGAAGCATAAACATATATACGGTTCCTATCCTCCAAGACATTCTCAGAATAGTCCAAACCATTCCACTTGAGGTTAGAACAGCAGCAAGGAAGAAATGCGAGGCTCTCCCACTCGCTTGGTATGACTAATATCCATACACAGGCAACTCATCAGTGTTCATTTATCCAATCGTAACTCCAAGAGTGTACAAATGTAACCAAATGGAGCCGTGGGCCCATATTGGTCCATTTGTTTACATTTTGTACACTCTCTCGCTGAGGATTCTAGTAGGGTATACTTCATCTGCACAAGACAGTATCACGATTTCTGGAACAATGCTACAGGTATTTTGTTTTTACTAGTGCTGTCAGGCGTGATTTGTGTAGTTAATCGCGCGATTAATCGCAATTAATCGCAAAACCTTTTTTGCTTTATATTCAATGATGAACTGAAAGAAAACTGTGTATTGTAGAGATGCTCCGATCAGGTTTTTTGGGGCCGATCACCGATCACTGGAAGCAGTAACTGCCGATACCAATCACAGCGTTGTGAAATCACACACCTTGCAAATTGTGAGTTTGGTGTCCTTTTCTGACACAGTAAACCAGGGATACTCAAATAGCTGAACATGTGGGCCACATTATGAAAATGGCAAAATGACGTATGAAAAGACAAGTGCAATGTGCATTATTTTATGGCTTGCCCATTTTCTCTCTTTTGAATAATTCTGTGCAATTGGCACATTCAACACAAACAACTGTTTCCATAAAACAAACATGGGCATCTTCTTCAAGCAGAATCATGAATAGGCCTATTTAATTTATACAAAAGGAGAAGAGAGAGAGCATATGTGTTTGTGGCTCAAACTTTGTCTAATATTGTTTTAGAGCAGTGGTTCTCAAACATTTTCATGCCAAGAGCAAAGGACCCCCAATATTTTTTCAATCTACAAAAATAATCCCAAAATCGCTTATAAACAGCAGATGTGGCAACACTCAACAGAAACGACCAGTGTTGCTTTTTTTTGTATAGACCTAGGTTGCTTGTTTCTGCCATAGAGTTATACTGGCAACACCTCTGGCTTCTAGCTTCTAGCAGCTAGCTGGTCTGTGCTGCTCGTCGACTTGTCTCTGTTTGTCAGTCCCAGCTCCGTGACTGGGAGATGGGACTGTGGATACTTGTCTGGATAGAACTTTCTGTTACAGTTAAATCCATTTAAAAGTACCACACAACTGAAAAGTAGCGCGACTGTGACCGCAAGTTAGAAACGTGTGTGGCTATAACGAGGCACAGCTGTTTACAATGCGATGCAACATTAACAGCGGGGGTTTTGCTTTTGGTCTGGATGGATGAATTGCACAGGTTTCTTTTTGGACTGGAACGTACAACACGAGCAAAACTTTTGTGAAATGTAAATGGAAGGCTGTTACTCCACTTAAAACATCCTAACAAGGGGTCTGGGAAGGGAGTGCATTGTAGGAACCAATATTCCTCAACATCCCGCCTGCCAATCGCTGTGAAAATGTTTTTGTTGCGTTAATGCGATAAAAAAATTAGTGCCGTTAATAAGGTGTTGCGTTAACGCATTAATAACGCGTTAACTTTGACAGCATTAGTTTTTACACACTCTTGATTTCTCTGATTTCAATTTACTGGTGCTCATATCCGATCTATACACTGCCTACTACTCTGTATGGAAATTTACACACACACGCACGCACGCACGCACACACACACACACACACACACACACACACACACACACACACACACACACACACACACACACACACACACACACACACACACACACACACACACAGAAGCCATTTCCGTATCCACTCTAGATCAGAAATGCAACCTGCAAAGCGAGTTGATCCCATTAGCCACTTAAATCTATATGCCGTCATCTCTCACCAAAGATAAATGAACAAGGCTCATGTAACTAAGGAATTTGTAAGTTATTTTAGAATGATAGACAAAGTCAAAGTTAATCACAAAACTGGCTATAAAAATTGGAAGGCATAGGCTATTGTAATTCACTGCTTCTCGTCCTTTTGGCTTTTGGGTGGGATTGCATTCACCTAAATCAACAGTCTGCAGGCTATTCAGAGGCCCGTTTGAGTTCTCATAATTCAGAAATGCACTGACTACAAATATATCACACATTTTCTGCGGTAGAATTGATGTCAGACAGAAACCGACAAAAGACAAAAAAGTGAAATGTCACCGGCAGCTCCACCGCTCATTAAGATACAATGGAAAAGTGGTCACTGCACTCGCATGTAAATTGAGCCATGGAACTTGCAGGTAGACCATTCCATTTAACTTCTGCCAAATATAACAAAAAATAAAATGTGTTTCTGACCCATACAGCTTTTGATTCATTTTGTACAAAGTCGGTGGAGCTTCCTCTGGTTGAGTAACTGGCACTTTACACATGCACTGACCTTGGAAACGTAATTGTGTAAATAGCCTACTTGGGTGCTGCACCGTTTGTAATCCTGTGAACCATCCACAGTTTAATTTGAGATACTCTCTCAACCAGTAACGCCGCTATAGGCGTACGCACCGAGGGGGGCCACAACATGTGCCAAGCCGATCCTCATAACAATTTTCTCCACGTCTCCGCCGCTTAATACCGAGCGACCGTGCATGCGTCCTCGAGTAGCATGTGTGCCATGCATGGATCTGCTCAGAGCCCCCTCTCTTCCCCCCGCATGGTCTAGCAGTGAGTTTAAGTTTTATTTAGCACCAACATTAGGACCAATCAAAGTTATCAAACAGCGAAAGTAGCCAATCTGCATGAGGAACCGCAGTGCATACAGTATCATGGTCAACCAAATGGTCAGCAGCGTCCGGGCGTGCATGCTCTCAACTCTGTACTTAAGGCTATGACGTTTCAAGTTTATGGATCACTCTATAGTTTGTTTTGTGAGGTGTGCAGGCATGGTCAAAATGACTTTGAACCAGTGCCCTGCCAGTAATGTGACTACAAAATATGATACAAAATACAAATAGTCCATTATATCAAAACCCCTACCTTCAAGTAAGTAAGAAACAACATGGAATTTTACATAGACAAATCCTTTGATCAATTGCTAATTGACACAATTGAAATAAAAACCTAGAAGGTTTTGGATTGGTTTTTGTTATTATTTATTTATTTTTAGACAGAGGGCCCTATTTTCGCCATGCTATACCCCTTATCCCTAAACGTCTTTGCCTTTTTCTTTATGTATTTATTAATCTTTTACTATTTTGAAAACGTTTAAAAATGGTTCAACTAGCAGATCTACATCGACACGTTGCGAGCTTGTTGGCTATTTGAACTACGGTATTCAAAATGTTTTTCTAAATATTAATAGTAATAGTAACAAATGGCAAAAAGGAAAATAAATTTAGGGATTATTATGTACTAGTCCTTACCCGTTGTGAGATATTGCCCCCCCATAAATATCTTTAATTGCCGTTCATTTTAACTTGTATAATATATTTGTGTGTTTTTTAATGAATGAAAACAGCACTATAACATGAAAGTATTCGTACAAATGCATGGTAGGGAAATATGTTCCCTACCATGCATTCCTTCCACGCGCTACGTCCAACCAGGGAAACTCCCCCCTGTGTAAAGGAGCAACTTGGACACTCAGGCATGAAGGAAGCATGAGTTCAAGTCCGTTTCTCTCCCCATTTCCCCAATATATGGGGACTAGGTTGGCGGAGGGTGTGTAGAGCCCAGGATCACATTAAACAATTGACACAGGGGTGAAAAACGGGTTACAAAATTGTGGGATAAAAAATATTAGACTTATAACAACATGATTCATAACATGATGCATAACAACATGATTGATAAATTAATTATTAATCAATCATTTGTAAAAATTGAAAAAAGGGCATATTATTATGGTCAAGGCCTGTGTGAAAAGTGGGAGTGATTGGTGCAGGCAGTGAGGAGCTACGGAAGTGTTTCTGACACACATTCAGACAGACATTCATTCAGACATTTGGTTAAGTATGATGATGATGATGATGATGATTTGGCCAGGGACCATAGGGCCCTGGATGTTCCTGGCACAAAACCTTTATAGATGGGGGTCTGTGGCCAAATACATAATAATTTAGGGTCCTTGACATGAAAACATTTGAGAACCCGTTCTAGCGTCTTGGGGCTTTGATAGCAAAAACCCAATCACCCTTGGCCACCAACGGGGCGGCGGTGGCTCAGGGGTGGCCGGATGGTAACCGCAAGGTTGAGAGTTTGCACTCGGCCTCCCCCAGTGTCGAAGTATCCTTGAGTGTCGAAGTGTCCTTGAGCACTGAATTGCTCCTGATAAGCTGGTTGGTGCCTTGCATGGTTTCCGCTGCGGTGTACTGTCGAGAAAATGTGGGATACCTGAGTTGTATATTTAAGGACGTCATAAACCAAGCCATGAGAAGCTGTTTTCTGTTCCCACTGACATTTGACCTGTGACTTGTGTGACATGTGTTAGGACCCACCTTCTCCCTGAGGGGGGGGTAGGAAATGTATATAAGCTGAAGTCTGACTGAGATGGGGTGGGGTCAGTACGGTGTTCCATTGTAACGCTTCACTGCTGTCCCCGTATTCGAATACATTCTATTCCAATACTCTGAAACTCTGAATTGTGTCTGTCTCATTATTGTTGTTCGACTGTGTTATAAGTGCTCACCGACAGATTGCATTAACAGTACGAATGGGTAATGGGTGAATGTAATGAACCATAGCGTACGACGAAATAGAGCATATTAATAACGTCAGGTTACAACCTGGCTGTCTGGCAGAAACCTCTTATCTCCATATTTAAACACATATATATATATATATATATATATATATATAATTAACGCATCCTTGATCAGGTGTCAGCCCATGAAGAGACAGTGAAGTGCAGCTACAGCTGGGGTGACATGTTTAAATGTCCTCATACCAGTGATACGTCTAGCTAGACTCTAGCAGCTGAGTCTGCAACTGTCAACTGCAGGCGATGTAGTGGGGTAGCTTTGGCTGATTTATGAAGCAGGACAGAGAGACAGAGAATTTTGTAGTTATAGTGCTTATAATGTGCACACACGACTCTGAAGCTGTCAGCATTCCAAGCACTTTTCCACACCAGCAAGTTGTCTCTCGGAAATGCTTCACAGGCAATGAATGTATCACACCCAGGAATGGGAATGAACATTCTGTGCCTCATCATCCCCCCCTTTTTTCTCTCCCTCCTCCCTCCCATTCCACCACTCTCATTAGGGCACTTGCATGCAGTATACTAGCACAAATACATAAATTCATGGCTCAGTGAGGCTTTCTGCACTCTAGTATTTCTAGTCCTCTGCAGACTTTCTATCTTTCGCACACACGCACGCACGCACGCACGCACGCACGCACGCACGCACGCACGCACGCACGCACGCAAATACCAAGGGTGGGTCCC
Source organism: Protomyctophum parallelum (assembly GCF_964188405.1). Lineage (NCBI taxonomy): Eukaryota > Metazoa > Chordata > Actinopteri > Myctophiformes > Myctophidae > Protomyctophum > Protomyctophum parallelum. Next base: position 40,429,498 of record NC_139706.1, read on the forward strand.
AGGCCTAGGAGGTAAATGGTTCAATACAAGCTACTTTTTGTTCTCCGTCTCCATCCCTTTCGCCATCTCTCCATCTCTCCCTCCCTCTCTCTCTATCTCTCTCTCTCACACACACACACACACACACACACACACACACACACACACACACACACATTCGCACACGCACACGCACATGCACACACACACACACACACACACACACACACACACACAATCAGTTCCAAAACTGAGGAATTGCACATGAAGACATGTCTTTTACAAGGCAGAGGCGAGTCGATATGCCAATGAAAACCAAGAGGCAGCACGGAGGGGAGGAAGGGCAGTGTAACAGTGTGTCGGCTAGCGAACGGCCACAAGAGGTGGACAGAGAAGGTGACGAAAGAAAGAAAGAAAGAGCGAAGTGTGTGTGTGTGTGTGTGTGTGTGTGTGTGTGTGTGTGTGTGTGTGTGTGTGTGTGTGTGTGTGTGTGTGTGTGTGTGTGTGTGTGTGTGTGTGTGTGTGTGTGTGAGACTGTGTGTGCGTGCATGCAAAGCGCTTCAGCCTGGTGGCATTGGAGCTTGTATTGTAATCAATAGCACTTCACCATAGAGAACAGATCAATGGAGGCTGCACTGTAATGGAACGTACTGTAAGGTTCACAGCCAGCCAGGGAGCGTGAGAGGGTAGATGACGGGAGAGGACAGAGTAGATGACGGGAGAGGACAGAGGGGAGGGGGGGGTGGGGGAGGGGGGGGAGGGTCGGTGAAAAAGAGAGGGAGTCAGAAATGGAGGGAAAATGAAAAATTGAGGAGCGAACGTGTGGCACTTGAAAGAGGGAGTAATTTATCAGTGGGTGAAAATCATACACAATTTTAACCATTCGTTCTATTTGCATATACTGTTGTAGATGCAACCAAATGGACCCCTATGGATCCATTTGGTTGCATCCTACACACTCAGGATTTTGCAGCGTAACGCTGCTGCTTTAGTTAGTCTGAGGAGAAGACCCTAGTGAGCCTACGATAGAGGAACAGCATGGAAGAAATGGCTCTAGGGAGATTGAGGCAATTGAGAGAGAACATAGATGGAATGGAGGGCAGAGTAGAATTGGTAAATGTGTGCGTGTGTATTATAGTGTGTACAACTTTCAGTACAACACAGACTGCCAACAATAGTATACTCATGACTCAGTGGACAACAATATAAGATTTAATAGCCAATTCATTAAACAAATACTAATTAGGCAATTGGTCACACACTCTCCATATTAAGCACATAACAATGAAGAGAAAATAAGGCAATCTGTATTGTCACATCACATTACAAGTAATAATGTGGGTGAAATTATTGGTTGTGCAGGCTCATCATTGCAGTTAAAAAAAGATATAGAGAAAAGAGAGAAGATCATAAAGTGCTTATCGTACTGTATATAACTAATCTGCATGATACAATGTGAGCGGAAAATATATAAATAGGTCATGAATGCATGTGCATATAAAGGAGTGAATAGGACAGGGAAAGCAATAAGACCATTCATTCAATATGATTCTCACGAAACCAATAAACCAATAAAAACTGCTGTTTCACAGTAAATTCAATATCGTCCAAATATGCTACGGACGACAGGATATCAACTAAAGGGAAAAGGATAGCAAAGGGAAACGGTGAAGGTAGGAAAAGTCAACACAATTCTGTGGATTTTGACTTGGCGACAGGTATTGTACGTCAGTTGGACTATACATACTTGTGAGCCAAAAGTGGAGGAGCTCCATCGGCATGCCATTGACCCTCTCCTGAGGGAGAACCAAAATGGCTTCAGAGAGGGGAGAACTACTGTAGCACAGATCTTGGCACTACGGAGAATGATTGAGGAGGTGAAGAAGGATAACTTGACTGCTGTACTCTGCTTCATCGACTTCAAAAAGGTGTTTGACTCGATTCACAGAGGCACAATGGTGAAGATCCTTAAGGCCTACGGTGTCCCTCCCAACTTGCTCCGGGCAATAGAGACCATGTATGCAGGAACAAGGGCCAAGGTGGTGACCCCAGATGGTAACAGTGAGGATTTTGATATCCGGGCCGGGGTAATGCAGGGGGACACCCTAGCCCCCTTCCTCTTCATCATAGTCCTGGACTATGCACTCAGGAAAGCCATCAGTGGACGAGAGCAGGATCTTGGCTTCACCCTAACACCAAGGAGGCCGAGACGACATCCCTGGAGTGTGCCAATGTTGGCCTTAGGCTAAATGCCAAGAAAACTGAGGTTATCACCTATAACATCTCACCGGAACATCCACCTCTCACAACAACAGGAGGCACTGTGCTGAAGGAAGTCAAGGACTTCAAGTACCTGGGCTCATGGGTCAACTCAACCGAGCAAGATCTGAAAGTGAGGAAGGCACTTGCATGGAGGGCCCTGAATGGCATGACCAGTGTATGGAACTCCAATCTCCCCCGTCAAATCAAACTCAGCTTCTTCTACGCAACAGTGGAGTCTGTTCTCTTATACGGCAGTGAAGTGAATGCTGGACCCTGACGCCAACCCTGCAGAAGTCCTTTGACGGGTGCTACACCAGAATGCTGCGTGCAGTACTTAACATCAGCAAGACTGTACATGTTACTAACAAGACTCTGTATGAGGGATTACCAAGGGTGAGCCAGAAAATAGCAGCCAGGAGACTGAGACTAGCGGGACACTGCCAAATGCATCAAGAACTGCCAGCCAGCAAACTGGTGCTCTGGGAACCAACACACGGGCATTGATCACGAGGACGTCCCACGCTAACATACTGTACGTGGATGTACTGATGCAGGAGTGCAAAGTACCAACAAACTGGCCAGATGTATGGAGAACCGGGATGACTGGAAACGACGATGGAGGGCTCGTCTGAAGACGACCTAGAGAGACAGGTGGAAATGGTGCAGTGTAGAGTTGCATGGTATGGGTCAGTCATGGAGATGCGTGGGTCTATAGGAGAAGGTATACCGCATGGGCATGGTACCGCCTTGACGAAACCACCAGAAGTTGTTTACTGGTGTCGATGGGAGCGAGCCTCAAGATTTCATTGATCTTCTAATTCCAGCTTGAGTAGAATAATAACTGTGACATGAATAATGGAAAGTAGTTTCTTCCAGAGTTCAAAAGAAAATAAAAAAACGATTCTTTGTTGTCTGAACCACTGAACACCTCTAGCTATCAGACAGGGATTGTGTGTTCCGCACTGCTGAGTGTGTCTTGTTCCTGACCTAGTTTGGCCCGCAGAAACTTGCTAACTCAACCTATCAGTTTCAGGCGGGAGTTACTTTAATAGTCAGGGGATATTAATACAATCTGGGAATAAATTTGTTACCAAGAATTTTCTTCACCAATGTGTTTGTAAAGGTGGTTTTCATCATTCTGAATCCATTCCAAGCATTAGTTTTGCACAAAAAACATTCCTTGTTCTTAAAAAGGCGTCTATAGACGTTTTTAGCCCAAGGAGTGTTTTTCGTGCAAAACTAATGCTTGGAATAGATTCAGAATCATGGGGGAAAAAAAACTAGTTTGACACATCACATGCTATTTAAAGCATAATGAAATTTAGAACATTTTGCCATATTGGCTGTTGATGGTACCCCAATTTCAGCAGCAATATTCCCCTAGGGTGGTTGAAAATAAACCAATGTGGGATATGTTAGTAGACACCTTTACAAACACATTGGTGAAGAAAATTCTTGGTAAGAAATGTATTCCCAAATTTGATAAAATTCCGTGACTATAATAGCTGAGGTTTACATGACTATATTGTTAGTCCAGTGTACAGCTAAATGTTACTAGAGAGAGAGAGAGAGAGAGAGAGAGAGACAGACAGACAGACAGACAGACAGACAGACAGACAGACAGACAGACAGACAGACAGACAGACAGACAGACAGACAGACAGACAGACAGACAGTACAGGCCTCATTATGACAAATGTTACTTCAATGATAGCCTATCTGTAATCATACGGTGTAGGCTGCACACATCTTTGGCCAAAACCATAAATGTTCCCAGCAGACACTTGTTCCTGTGAAAGTCAACGTTCAAAAGATAAGCGGTCATATAAAGGCTAAAGAGTTGGTGGTTGATGGACTCAGTCCAGCGATCGCAGATGTTGATTTAATCTCTAAACAAGAAGAATTACCATTGCAATCACCTTTGACCTCCACGGTCTATTTGCTCAGGTTAAAATGTCTCCAGATGGGGAAGTTGTGTAAACACCACCGAGTTAAGAAATTGCTTTCATTAAACACAGAGTCTGGCCAGGATGTGAAAACACTTTGCCCTTGAAGTATTGAGGCGTGTAACTTAGTCCTATATTGGCCCCTCATGTGTATTGGAGCAAAGGACAAAAAGACAGGTAGAGGAAATTTAAACAATTTACCATTTAACTCTGAGCAAATATAAAGTAAACCCATGTAATAATAATTGCACATTTGGCTCAATTGGAGTGTGTGCGTAACTCTGACAGCAATACCAGCACAGAGAAGACTCTTGCTCTTTCGCATTAGTCTGTACAAGGGTGTCACTGACCCTCAGAGACTATACACATTTCTATTCACATTGCAACATTTTTGTGCACGCGTGCGCGTGTGCGTGTGTGTGTGTGTGTGTGTGTGTGTGTGTGTGTGTGTGTGTGTGTGTGTGTGTGTGGTGTGTGCGGTCTGTGTGTGCACGTGCATGCATGCCTATGTTCACCCCCACACTTGAGAGGTGATGGGTTAAGAATTGATCACGTCTAAACAGAGGATTGATAGGCATTGTCATGCCTCTTCGATCTGCCCTCTATCAATTATTCATTCACTCATCGCTCTATCTATCCCTCTCGCAGTCCAATTACACAGGTCAAACTATAAACTCATGCTCACATGAACGCACCCCCCCCACACACACACACACACACACACACACACACACACACACACCCACACCCACACCCACACATATACACACAACCTGCCACCGAACATTTCACTGATTGTACTTGCATAAAACCTTCTTGCTTTTTGAAAAACAGACTTTGTCATGCTATAATCCTCTAATCTTTGAACAATATTCTGAATTGAAGATTATTTTATATCCTCTAGTTATTTTTGTTCTGACAGATTTCTACAACTACTGTCCTGTGGACATTTTTAATTGTGTGCCTGTGTCATGAAATAATAAATTAGATCACCCTCCTTGAATCTTGGCTATGGAGTTTAGAACAACACACGACACCCAATCACTGTCTCCTGTCGGTAAATTAAAAAAATTACCACAGCAGCTCAACTCAGCAGGATTAGAGAGAAGGATGGATGATAGTGATTGGTCAAAGTGAAACGGCACAATGAAGCCGACTGAGCTGATACTGCTGCCCACTGGCAGGAGGAAGGAAGACAACAACATGCCCTCCTAAGCTATACGCTCCTGAAAACTGCCCACCAGTTAATGAGAGACCACAGTCATCACTATGAATACAGGAAGAGATATATGAACTATTATCCTAATGATTCTCTGTGAGGAGACCACCACAATTCATTGGCAGAGGAATAAACAAATGCAGAATATGGCGAGCAGAGATAAAGCACTGGAGGCCGGCGCACATGCAGAGAAGAGACCGAACCAAAACATAATGACTCCTCACGGAAAAATCATCGTGAAGCTTTGAAGCTTCATCATGAACATTCTAAGCTCTCATTCTGGCAGAGTACGGCTATACGCTATTCCTATTGCTAATATTTGTCAAATTTCAGGTGGACAAATCCCTAATTAAACTGTTCTACAGTGCTTTTATTGAGGTGGTTATCTCCTTCTCCATCATTTGTTGGTATGGAAACCTAAACTTAAAGGACAAAAACCACCTTCCAGGGGCCTAAAGCAACAGGTATAAGTTCTCCTTCGTGCCTGTAGCTATCCAGGCTCTAAATGCCGATAGGAGGAGGTAACTTGTCACCTGACTCACTTGTATGAATTATTTATACAACTGTTCTGAAAAGTTATGAATTATAATGTTACACTGATACCTTGAACTGCCATCCTGTATTAATGTTCTATGTGTACTATGTGCCTTTTTACTGTGTTTTTGTGTTTCATGTTACCTGCCTGTGTTATGCCTTGCTGTAAACCAAATCGCCCCACGGGGACAAACAAATAAATGAACCTGAACCTGAACCTGAATATACGTCAAAAGATTATTCGGGGCCTCACAGCTAGAAGGTCCTGGGTTCGATTCCCGCTCGGGACGCTGTGGGTGCTGGCGGCGTGTTTCCTCCTCCGCGTCATCAGTGCCCATACCCGAAGGCGGGGTTGGCGAAAGGGCCTTTCTGTTTGGAGTTTGCATGTTCTCCCCGTGTCCCCTAGGGTAGGTACCCTCACAAAAAACATGCAGTAATCCTGGTCACTAAACTGCCTCCCCCTGGCCAGCCGGGGCGCCTGATGGAGGGGAATGGAACTGGTTGGAATAACGTGTTCCTTCCACGCGCTACGTCCAACCAGGGAAACTCCCCCCTGTCAGGTGTAAAGGAGCAACTTGGACACTCAGGCATGAAGGAAGCATGAGTTCAAGTCCGTTGCTCTCCCCTTGTCCCCCATGGGGAACTAGGTTGGTGGAGGGTGTGTAGAGCCCATGCAGGATCACATTCGATGATTGACACAGGGGTGAAAAATGGGTTACAAAATCGTGGGATAAAAAATATATTAAAAAGAAAGAAGATTATTCGGGACCTGATGCAAAGGTCATGCAGTTACATCTTCTAAAGTTATGTTACTGTATGTTCTATTTTGTAGATGAGTTTGGAGTCTGCTCTATGCCTCCACAGGTACCAGCCCAGGTGTCGAGATCCATTTATTATTGTTAATTCAATCGGAATCAATTCGGATGCAGTGAAGATGCAGCTCACTGTAGTGAGCAAATGGCTCAACTGTTAAATAAAGGAGAGGATGTTAGTCTATTCATATGTCTTAAATTAAAGGCTTAAAAGAATAAAAGCTTTTTGTTAAACATTTGACCTCTTATTGTGATAGTACTCATTGCTATATAGTGTCAGGATATAGATTAAACAAGTGTAGTTGTAAGTAATGACACAAAGAAATGAGCAGAAAAAATGTGAAAAAAATAGAAAGAAAAAAAAAAAAAAAAAAAAAAAAATCCAAGTTTAAACGGTTAAACAAGCGTTTAAATAGTTTGTTTAGTGATCCGCTTCAGTTTTTTTAAAGGAAGTTGAAAATCTTTAGCGCCTCCCCTGGTCGAATGTGGAATGACTGTTCAGTCGACATGCACACGCACAAGCACAAGCACAACTTCCTTGAAAAACATGGAAGCGGCTCAAGCTATTTAAACGCTCGTTTAACCGTTTAAACTTGGATTTTCTTTGCCCGTTCCTAAATTCGAATTAGTTTAGATCATTAGCGGACCTTCACTTTTTGGATACAATGTGTAGAAAAGGGTAAGGAGCGTTCTTTTTTCTGAACCGCAGTGGGAGGGGGATAGACGTGACTGGCTGTGGTGAAGTTATGTGGCCGTCCACACAAGTAACTGAATGTGGGGAAAATGACAAAGCACACCATTTTCTCCAAGGTAAGTTGTTTGTTGTTTATAATTATTAGACAATTGATTTAACTATTGTTCAGTAAAAGTTGTCGTTAATAGCATGATTTAGTAGCAGGGAGGGTGAATGTGTGACCGTGGCCTCCTCCACCTCCATATTGTAAACACTGACATGTGCATGTGCGCACCCACGGGAAAAGGAATAAAAAGAAAATGCCCCAAACATTCTGGGTACCTATGAAGCACTGTTGCAGGATGCCCAACAGCAAGGTTTCACCATGGCGTTATTATAGTATGGATGTTCTTGATATGTACTGTATACTTCTATTCCTCTTCGGAAAAACGCTGACATACAGTAACACGGTCCTCAGTGTAGGAGCAGCAAGCGTGTCTTACTTAGCAACAGTAATGGGGGAGGGGCAGGAGCAGGCGGGGTGGCGCTTAGCGAAAGGTCCATTATTACCATTCCTAACTCAGCAAGATGCTGAAAATCTAATTCAAGCTTTTATCTTCTCAAGTAACTACTGCAATGCACCTTTTTGGGATTTAAAAGTCCTAGCAGGTCCATTGAAAGATAACAAGCTCCCTGTGTCGTACTTATAGAGCCTCAAAGGGTTTTCACAGGTCTACATTTCAGACTCCCTGTCGTTTGTGTTCTTCACAGGCCCCTTTTCTACTTTTTATTCCGTTTTTCTACTGCAGACTTACAAGATAAATAAAATAACTGCTTTCTTCAATTATGTTGACAAATTACTGTTCACCAATACCTTGGGAGATTTTCCGTGGCACTGTTGCCAAACACTTGTTCATGGGGGAATTGTTGTCTATAAGAGTGTGATCTTGACCGGCTAGATATGGAAAGAACTTTGGGACAGCTCTTGTTGTTTTCAAATGTTCTATATAAAAATAAAGGTGACTGACTGCTGAATACTACAGTATTGATTTACATTTTGATTTGGCACTATAGTATATCACATTTTTCATTATATTTTCTAAATGGTTTGTATCTTTCTTACTATTCAGACATTCAAGTGCGCTTTCCACACTGCACATTATTTAAGGATAAAAAATGAGTAGTTTGAGATGATTTGAGAGTAGGTCTGTCTCTAATGTGGGTGGTAGCATACAGGTATACAGGGACAAAACAATAAGTCTGATTTACACTTGGTTGTAACCCAGTGTCACATGTCAGATCTACAAGCTCACCACTGCATGCACCACCAGCACACGGCAGGGTATAAGCAATGGGAGACTCCCTCCTTGTGACAGTTTCAGCATAACATCATGTCCAAGCCAGGCACTAAACATAATTCCAGGCATTACCCATGCTTCCCTGCCGTAAAGATTCCTGGCCTGGAAAATGTCTGAGCTGTTCTGCCCACATTGATTCCTGATCCCGATTTCCCTGAACGAGTTTGATTGCTTCCGGGCTATATGCTCTGGTCTAAAATGCTGTTTGACGTTCCGCTTGCATTGTCCCATTCCGTTCGTCCACCGCCTGTCTCCCAGTCTGTTTTTCTCCTCTGAAGCAGTTTCGTCATGCCATAGCCAGGCATTCAATAACGCTCTGGTGGCTTTTCAACTGCTGGGGAATGCACTTTCTCTTGCTAATGAGTGTGCCTTGGTAGTTGATGTGTTGTGATGGAGACTGATTGGATGCATATGTCTCACATGAGGCGATTCTGGGCTACACGAGTAAACTCAACAGGAGGACTGTATGCGACTCTGTGGTGCAAACACATGTAGGCCTACATGCACACACACACGTGCGTGTGTGTGCATCCATCTGTGATGTTATGTGTGTGATGTCCTGTCAATGAGAGTTATGGCCGCCAGTAACCGAGTGCTGACAACTAGTGGGAAAGATATGAGAAAGAGGTTTATGATGATTAACCCATTCTGACCGGGCACCCATTTTGGTGTCAGCATCATGTTATGCTTTAGCTATTGAAAAATAGCAGATCTACAAGCTCATATCGCACCACCGAGTGGCGCGATACGAGCTTGTAGGTCTGCTATTTCTTGAAAAATCGAAGAACGACTGACATTTTTTTAATCTGATCTCAGGTCAGAATGGGTTCATCAGACCAGTGTGTGTCCGGCGGAAACCTCGTGTGAATCTGATCTCAGATCAGAATGGGTTAACGTAGCTGTACAGCGTAATACATCCACACCACATACCAATCCTTACCCTGTGACATTCACCGCCTGTAGCCAGATGACAGTAACCAGTCAACTGTCATACTGTATGTCCTCTTCTCACAAAATATCACACTTTTACTAGTTCTGTAAAACAACTAGTTAATGTTCCATGAAACAACAAACTAAAATAAAGTTATGTCCACAGAACTGGAATTGCCTGGAATGGACTTGTCCATTCACATCAACAATCCAGAATAGACGGGGTGCATACCACAGGGCTAGCTTCTATATAAACCAAATCACAGAAGTTGAATCAATTGCATTTGCTGGCCTTTACCACACAATTAATCCAAGCAAAGATAGTAGTAAGATTATAATTCTGATATGTCATGTTTGAATTGCATTTGCTCGGTTGGTGCATTAAACCAGGGTTGTATGGGTTACCTGGGTTACGTTATCTGACTGACTGGTGTCAGCCAATAGCCTAATAAAGGAGATTGGAAACAGCCGGTCCTAAGTGAGAAAAAAGTCATTCTGACTTTTACCCCCAATTTAGTGCAGGATTTTTACTTTGGACCTATATGCCATAATAATAAAATATTTCTAAGAAGCAAGGATTGCTACAGTGGGAATATTCAATGAAGCTGGCTGAGAGACAGACAGAGGACTGTATGTTCACTTTCAGAGAAGCTGACAGGTACCCACACTCCCACAACACACTTCCTGCTCACTCCTAATGCATTGAAGGACGCATGAGCTCAGTTCGGGGCTCTGCCCAGGTTGGCAGAGGGAGAGTATAGCGTCCAGGATTACAGCATAGGCAATTAGCACCGGGTGAAAAATGGGTTACAAAATTGTGTGAAAATAATAACAACACTAACCTATAGCTATCTTAACTAGACTGATTGTTAATAATCAATGGCTGGGGATTCGGACGTGACACAAATGAGAATATTGGATGTCAACGTAACATTTGGTGGTCGATCATTCGATCAACACTTCACATAGGCACGGAACATATAGGGACAGATATCCCTATTATATGACTCAGGGTTGATAACAACAGCATTCAGATTGCATCTAATATACTCTTAAAAGGTAACACTCCACCATACCGTATCTACCTTATTATACTGTACCTGTAACCTAGCAATGGTTTGCCCGCTGTCAGAAACAATCTAATGTTAACCACCATGACTTTGCTGCTGGTGACTTTATGACTTTGTCAAATCTATCAGCTTTTAACCAGTTGGTTTTCTAAGAAATGTTCATGGCAGTAAACCTAAAATTGTTGGCCAGCCTGCACTTAAAAATACCACAAGCGGGCCAAATCATTATCCCAATTACAAATGAGTGCCTGGATGTGCTAGAAAGGGAAAGGAATGAAGGAAAGATTTGTGTTTGTGGAATTCATTTTCATAATAAGCTCACAGCATGTCATCATTGGCTTGACATCCCCTCATGAATATTGATATGGAAACTGTGGTATAATCGTAATGCACTCCAGGTGGTGCTATATGAGATTCTGGCACTAGCAATGCTGGCAATGCTTCCCGAACTTGACTTGTCTCACGGTACACCGGTCAAGTCCATGTGTGGATTGTGTGCCTTGGGGTTTTGTGACAACACACATAATTACTGTATACCAAAAAATAAGTATTACACATTAAACTGTATACCAGACAGTGTTTCTCATTTCATCCTAGAATTATTTTCATTAACCCTGCAGCTGCATGAATGGGTTTTGTACAGGTGGAAGCATGTCTGGAAAGGCTACTATTAAATCCTAATGTATTGTACTATATTAAAAGCTTGCTGTTGCAGTGCGATCTGAGTGACACACACACACACACACACACACACTGAAAATAAATCAAAATGACAAGACAAACATTAAGGGACAAATCGTACATTTTGAACGAACACGTCAAATTATGCCACACGAATCATGTCAGTATCATGGTCAGTATCATGTCAGTATCTGGTCAGCATCTGGTCAGTATCATGCTCAGTATAGCATAGGACAAATATATCTTAATAGATCATATACAGTAGGCTACTATAGATTAGTCAGTGTACTCCATTATTTTAGTTTGGATGTGCTGTACAATGAACTTTACTTCGTAGTTGCTCCTTGACTTTGTATTTTGTGAGTGATGGATGTGCTCTGAGATGGACTCAACAAGCCATTACAGTGAACACTGCTCTTCATTTGCTGAGCTCTCGTTTGCTTCGAGGCCAACTGATGCCGCCTGCCAGACCACACTGTATGCCAAAGCACAGTCTGCACAGCTACAGTGGTGAGCAGTATAAACAGAGCCAGTCTGCTCAATGCTTCACAATAAAATAAAACGGCTTGCAGTACAGCAGATAATTTAACTCGGCTCGGTCCCTGAAGGTGATTAGAAAAAGTGGTTCCATGGGCTGAGGAAGGATTATAGCCAAAAAGTACAGGATGTATATTATGTTGCACCTCTCATTGTGTGATTTGTTTTCAGTTGAACTAAGGGAATTGTTTTAATCTCTTTAAGTAAATAGTCTTAAAAATATATTGCATGTTGTATGGTATGTAGTTTCCTTAGCCCTTATCGAGTACAAAGTCCTGACATCACTCCCTAGGTATTTTCGAGTGGTGCACCCAGGCCTGCCTGCCTGGGTGGGTATGAGCACGAAAACAGCATGGTTGTTTTTCACCACCTGTGCGCAACCTAACACACACACAAACACACGCACATATAAACTGTATATATGATGATTACGGGTGTGCCAGTACAGTACAGTACAGTACAGTACAGTACAGTACAGTACAGTACAGTACAGTACAGTACAGTACAGTACAGTACAGTACAGTACAGTACATGGACCCCATACGGTAACTCTGTCATTCCTCTACCGTTTCGGACGCGGGGTGGCTCGCCGGAACCGGGCAGGCACTCGGCAACTTCCGCGGACCCCCCGGGGACCCCCACACGGAGTTGCACCACTCACTTCACACAGGTGTGATTTTTTTCTATTTACATTGAAAATCCCATAGGGAAACCTTCGATCTCGTCTTCAGCCCCACGATGCTGTACGGTATGTGACCGTAATGATATTAATATACAGTGATAAAGTGGATGAACTAAATAATTAGTTGGGTCATATCTGATACTTCCGTGACCGCGGAGAGCAAAGATCTGTGTCTCAGTGGATTTATCATCTATGAAGGTTAAAAACAAATTGAGCCCCCATGTACCTCGCAAAAATGAGAGCCCCAAATCCATATGGCCACCATCAACAAGACAACAACCTGTTATGGCAAAATGACCTAAAATTCATTCTACTTTAAGTAGCATGTGACATGTTAAACTAGGGGGTTTTCATGATTCTGAATCCATTCCAAGCATTAGTTTTGCACAAAAAAACACTCCTTTGGCTAAAAACGGCCATAGCCGTCATCATAAATGTGATGACTGTCAGCACATTTGGACACAATTGGGCACAAGTCATAGACGCCGTCATAGACGCCCGCAGTCAGACGCCCGCCCGCAGGCAATCAAGCACTCCCCTTCCCCAGTTCAGAGCTGCGGGATCAATGAAGCACCTGTCTAAGCGTGCGTGCGTGCTTGCGTGCATGCGTGCTTGCGTTCGTGCGTGCGTGCGTGAGTGCATATGTGTGTGCGTGCATATGTGTGTGTGTGATGAATATTTGATGTGTTGAGCCTGTCCTGTTAGATGGTGTCATCATGTTGGGACCACGCGTATTGCATAATAGATCAGGTCAGTCAACTCAAATCAAAGTGCCTCATGCTTCAGCGGATGTGTCTCTCCTTTATTCCTCTATCTCACTAGCCTAGCAGATCACACTAATGAGTTGTCACAGTAATATTATTTAATTTTCAGCCTTTTTTTAATACCGTATGCACATTTTCGAAAGATGACAGATTAATTTGTGGGGGTGAAAAAGGTTTGGTCTATCAAGCCAATCATTATTAAATTCAAGAACAGCTATCTGTCAGCCAGTCAGTCTGTCCCTTCCCTAGCATAGAGCAAGACAGCTGCTCGCCTATAGAGCGCCTCCTCACACCGCCACAACGCACGGACAGCCTCACGGAACCTAGCGCCGCGCAGCCCTGTCCTCCAACCTCAATCTGCCCCACATTACACACGCCAAACATTCTAACAATCACCTTAATTACATTAATTTGCGTCAAAGAAAAGGTTTCACCACTGAAATGCATGTTGGTACGGCAACAGATTAATATTGGCACAGTTTTTGGGATGGACACAGATTAATATTGGGACACAGTTTTCCGTGCAACATCCCCTTTGCCGTCCCCACCACCGTTTTTTGATTGATTGATTGAAATATTTATTAACAGTTTGTAGAATTACAGTACATTTCAAGCACAACCTCAATACAAAGACTGCAACTGTGAGTGGACGACCCAATTAAGCATTACACTTGTTTACAACAGGGTCCACATTGTTGTGACCGCACCTCCAGTCCCACGCTGTGACACACACACACACACACACACACACACACACACACACAACATTCCATCCCCGTCCGCAAAAACACAGAGACGGACAGTCACTTCTTCCTACCACCACCGAAAACTACAAAGCCATGCCAAAGCACAAAAAACATCCCTCGGCTATCTTACGCCACACGCCAAACAACGCTTGGCTAAAGCAACTGCCGTACAAATTGGAGTTGGACCATCCATCACGTTTCGAACGTCAGCTACACACAGGGGGGCAGTCAGACCAGGGGGGCAGTCAGCCAGATATTTCGTGAAGCCTCATTTGAAATCGGTAGTTCATATAATGGCCTGTTGTGGCGCTGGACCGGACCCAAAAAGCCCCATAGCTCCATAGAGGCCCATGTATTTTGGCCCAACTTCACCTAGACTGTATTACCTTAATAAACATGGTCATGAATACTTTCTTCTTCCAGTCACTAGTTTAAAGTCTCATTTCTAATGTCATAATATTCTTTTTGGAAAATTATGGTCCCATTAATTAAAAAAATGACCATAAAGAAAAAAAACCATCGCGTATGTTCTGAGGGGCGTGGCTACCATTACAGTCTATGATCGGGATTCCCCTCCCACTCGAGTCAAAATAAAAACCAACGGAGAAGAAGGGGGGAAGTCCCGCCTCGTTGTCTGGGCAGCCAATGACCAGCTGGTATACAAAACGGAGCCAGCCAATGGCCAGCTGGTACCAAAGATGGCGACTTACATCAGGAATTAGCATATTATTACAGGCTTCATTTTACGTTCATGTTAGACCCGGGGAACGCTTTGTCCATATTTTTTACAGTCTATGAGTCAGACAGATATTTTGTGAAGCCACTGCGGAAATCGGGATTTCCTGAAAGTTCATATAATGGCCTGTTGTGGCGCTGTCATTGGACCCAGAAAAACCCATAGCCCCATAGAAGTCCATGTATTTGGGCCCAACTTCACCTAGACTGTATTACCTTAATAAACATGGTCATGAATACTTTCTGCTTCCAGTCACTAGTTTAAAGTCTCATTTCTTTCTTTCTTTCTTTGCTTTTCAAAATCTTTTTATTAAGGTTTTTTGACAAACCCAGGGGCAAGCAGTAAACAGAGACATATCAAATATGAAAAAAAAGATAAACTCCATCCCCTATCCCACCCACAATCCCAAGGATAGTCGGAAAATACATAAATCTATATACACATACACGAAATACATGCATACATAATTCATTTTGGAAAATTATGGTCTCATTTATTTAAAAAATGACCATAAAGTTGCGCATTATCTGAGGGGCGTGGCTACCGTTACAGTCTATGATTGGGATTCCCCTCCCACTCGAGTCAAAATAAAAACCAACGGAGAAGAGGGGGGGAAGTCCCACCTCGTTGTCTGGGCCAGCCAATGGGCCAGCTGGGCTAAAACGGATCTAGAAAGATGGCGACTTACAATACAAGGACTGACAGGCTTCATTTTACGTTCATGTTAGACCCGGAGAACGCTTTGTCCATATTTTTTACAGTCTATGGCTACACATCACCACCAACGCCTGGACCCTGCAGCTGCTGCACTATACAACACGCAACAGAACAATTCCCTCCCAATCAGTAATGTGATCTATTACATAGCATTACCCACACTGTACATCATTCGGTGTTCATAATATTCAGAACAGGTTAGGGCTAGTAATAATAAATGTGCTGCATGCGAACAGATTCTGGTTTGCTACTGAAATTACATTCAACTTTCTTTCCCATTCAATTTAGAGGATGATTAGGCCATAGTTCTAACTTTATTATATTGTTTTATATTGAAAGCACTGAACAATATACACAACAAGACAGCAGGACAGGCAGTAATGAAACATACAGAAGCAATAGACAGTCAGTATAATACAAAGCTTTATAAACAAATATCTGGCAGCCAGCGCAGTGGAGATAATTTAGAAGCCAGGACTGGGGTACATAGGGTCTCGCCTCCTGATATCCGTCAAGAGCCTGGCCACGACATTTTGGACCAGTTTGAAAGGGACAACTGCAGGCTAAGCCCAAAGGGAATTACAACTCTGAGCGGGATGGTATGAGGGACAGAGGGAAATGGCTTGATTTTGGCGATGGATTTGTTGCTGCTATATGAGACATGAGAACCCTAGTCAACAACAGTTTACACCACTGGGAAATTTGAAACAACCTGAGCTGTTAATAATGGATAAAGAAATGGACATAACAGACGTTTCTCTGATACTGCATTGCATATGGCAGGAAACAAACTGCAGGTCATTCAGACTGTATGGTTCAGGGCAGCTGCGTAATTGTTTACAACCATGACCCAACCATGTTGTTCACTTTCATTTTCTGGTGGGGGCGGAGAAAGGCTTCTGGGTTCGAATCCGACAACAATGTTGTTGGGAGGAGTTTAAATCCCACGCATGGCATAACCACATGCTGTTAATGACCCGCCGCGACTTCCCTGTCAATTCCCTACCCTTCTCTGAAACATACAAAATGTACAAAAGCATCATCTAAAATAGATCACTCAACACATGCACAGCACAAGCAAAGAGGCTCCCATGTAAAGCTAGAAAAGTGTGCGTGCGTGCGTGCGTGCATGTTACACGTTACTTACACAGACCTCAGACAGAGAAGCACAGCCATGTTTGTGAAGTTCCTCTCTTTTCTCTCGTAACGAAGCAACAGAGACCATAGCAGAGAGAGAGAAGGAATGAGAGAGAGAGAGAGAGAGAGAGAGAGAGAGAGAGAGAGAGCATCAAACATAATCTTTAATAACTGGCCCTAATTAAGACCAGGGGGAATAGGAGTTATTAGCTGTCATAAGCAAGTTTATCAGACTCAGCGAGAGCAATGATACATGTGAGTGGTGTGCACGTGTGTTTGAATATGCATACTGTAGTATGTTGTGCTCCATGAGACCAAACAAGAGAGCAGTTCCTGTGTTGGACTGTTGTGTGTGTTTGTGGTGGTCAGTGTTGGGTGTAACGGCGCTATTAATAACGACGTTATGTAACGGACTACTTTTATTGGTAACGGAATAAACTTACTAGTTAGTTTTGCAATATAGTAGTTAGTTACTTAGTTACTTTTCCAAAAAAGTAATCCCGTTATTATAATGTGTCCCTGTTCATTCTGTTGGCAAGATTTAAAAATAATAAAGCCCCGACTGCCTGCGGAGTTTATTTCTCCTGCCTTCTGTGTGATTTATCCTTCCAAGCCCACTATACCATGTACTACACAGCCTGCGTCTACTACATCCTGTAGTTCACTTAAGAAATAAAAGTATTGTTACATGCAGCTTTTATTTTGAAGAGGAAGAGGAAGTTGTTTCGGTTGTTTCCAGCTACCACATGACAGTGGTAGTGGTGCCGGGTGGTAGTGGAATAATAAAAACAACATGCTTTTAGCCAACGTTCATAAAAACCGCATGCGTCTATGACTTAAACAATGTAGGCTAAACACTTTGGAATTACGTTAAACATGGAATATCCTCCGTGGCGGCGTCATTAGGTGAGTAGTAGTACCTACTAGTAAATGAATTGTTAAGTTTCATAGTATCATTCATCATCAACAGGCTGTTGAAAATGAACAGGTTACACAGCCTACAGGATTCTCATTATGTTACTGTCACTGCCTGCAAGGATGGCCGCCGTGCCATTTCTTATAAACTATCTAATTCATACGTGGGTCGTCGTGGGTACACGTGGAGTTGTTGTTATTGTTGTTCATGCGCCACGGTGCGGCGTGGAGAGGGCGTCAGAGCGCAGCGCAACAGCCTTATGGTATTGTCTGTACTCTCTGCACTAGCTCTTTCTGTCCAGTCCTACGTGTATAGGCTGGCGATTGTGGCGACTTATATTCGTTAATAAAGAGAGAGCTGTAAAGGGGATATATTGTCTATGGTCAGTTCATGGTGTGTATCATTCTCGTTTTTAACCGGGCCGTGATAATGCGGCGCAATGACGGTAGGCATTAGCCTAATACAATGTAACCAACTTGCGCAAGCATTAAAAAATGGGTTTTAATTGTCGGGTAACGGAAAATAACGGAAAATAACCTAACTTGTTACTTTTCTAAAATGGTAATCTGTAACGGTAAGGGATTCTTTTTATGGGCAGTAATCCAGTAACCTAACGACGTTACTTTAGAAAGTAACGATGCCCAACACTGGTGGTGGTGTGCGAGCGCATGTACGCTAATCGTTGAGCTGCAGTTTTCCCTAGTCCAAACATCCAGCTGTTATTAATTCTGTATCTATGTGAGGCTGAGATAGAGACCCTCTCATCTCTGAGCTCATCAAAAAACACTCACAAATGCATTATTATCAATCCCTGTTAAACTGCACTTACACAGACTCTTGTGAGCGTGCATGCATGCACGCACGCACACACACACACACACACACACAAAAACAAACCCCTATTTATTTATTTATTTATTTATTTATTTATTTTAAATGTTTGTAGTCTGATGCAGCTTGGTTCATTTCGATGAGGAAAGTGCTCTTTAACTTGGATGATTTATAGTTGCATTGTTTTAGGGTTATTATTATTCTATATAAAATATAAATGTAATGCCGGATATGTTTTTCTGCTAGTTAAATATGTCCTTAATGTTGTGGGGTATTCTGTTCCGCTGGATTCAAAGCTTTTCATAATTAATATATCATTCTGTCAAAGGACACAGGGTACGTATGTGCAAACGTGACATTTACAAGACTGACTCCAGGGAGACAACATGACCTAATTACCATGCCTGATAAGGTGTGTGTGTGTGTGTGTGTGTGTGTGTGTGTGTGTGTGTGTGTGTGTGTGTGTGTGTGTGTGTGTGTGTGTGTGTGTGTGTGTGTGTGTGTGCGTGCGTGCGTGCGTGCGTGCGTGCGTGCGTGCGTGCGTGCGTGCGTGCGTGCGTGCGTGCGTGCGTGCGTGCGTGCGTGCGTGCGTGTGTGTGTGTGTGTGTGCGTGTGCGTGTGCGTGTGCGGGAGGCCTTTTAGATCAAGTATTGTTCTCACAAAGAGGAACACAACACTTGAGGGAAACTCATTCTTGTGTGCTTAGAATAAGTTAACCAACTGTTGCGGCATGATGGAGCAGAGGTCAGCGCTGTGTAAGGACAAACAGACAAACAGTTCTCATTTGCATGTATACTTCCTGAAGGCAGAGCCTGTACGCGGCCTATGACTGTAGCTTGACTTGGTCACTCCTCAGAGGACGACTTTGGCCAAGAAATGCATAAATTGCCTAACACAGAATTAAGTGGCTAGATTCACTAAACCAAGGAACGAAGAATTCAGAGCCTTGTGTGCAGAACAGCACAAAGACAACTAAAGACATCGAGCAACCACATGGACCAACGGTCAATATACAGACATCATGCTAATAATGAACATGTTTATACTAATAGGCTGAGTAAAAAACATAATTCCATTGTTGGTCGCTAACTATTCCAAAGGGGTTAAGTGGCACTTAATGTTAGCAAAGAAAAAAATAATAATAATAAAATATTAATTTGGACATTCAGAAAAGTAAAACCTTTCGGTAAAATAAAAAGAAAAAAATGAAAAGAAAAGTCCAAATCATAAATATTCCCAATGGAGAATTCAAGTAATTTCTTTTTGTGATATAACATTACCACCAGGGGTCGAATCTATCACTTTCCCTCTACTCCTTACAGGCAGTTTTTACAAGCTTGAGTACTAGCACAGGATTAGAGCATCTGAAATTCTTTCAATGATCTGATGTTAACGCGTGCACACACACACACACACACACACAGAGGGAGGGAGAGAGACAGAGATACCCTATTCCACTAGGCGATGCCCAGGTGAAAATCGTATTATCTCCTGCAGAGCGATAGACCACATCGATCCGTTTCATCTCAACGTTCTCCTGCTTGCCCTCGCTCTATTCTATCAGTCTTTCTGAACTGGATGCACCAACTTTTCCCCATCTCATCCTCTACTTCAAGCTCTTTTTTTCTCATTCAACCCATGCTTTTAATTTCTTCTTTCTTTCTTTCTTTCTTGCAGGGAAATAATCACAAAGTACATTTCTCAAATTACTATACTTGTGAGGATACGACCCTCACGAGTATATAGCATTACCGTGCACACGCGCACACACACACACACACACACACACACACACACACACACACACACACACACACACACACACACACACACACACACACACACACACACACACACACACACACACACACACACACAGATGTCATTATGTCTCTCAGATCCATCTTTTACTTGCACAAGGTTACGTGACATTATTATCACCCTCAGAGGCTTGTGCTCCACATGAACTCTCGCTCCTGCACCCTCCAGAGTCTCTGTGAGACAGCTGTCCCATGCTGTTGGACGTCGATGAGTCAAAAGACAGATCAGACAGAGCTACTCATGTAGGGAAAAAACAAACATGCACTGTGAATGAACCTCATCTGCTTCTTCCTCCACAACTTGTTCCCGCCTGGTGAAAAACGACGGGCAGCAGAACGGGGGCAAATGAGGCGAGGGCAAGAAAAAGAGAGAGAGAGAGAACATGTTCATACCACTGCAGGGTCTAGGGATCATTAACAACAACAAAAAGCATGAAATAAAATCTTGAATATACTTGAAACATTTTAACACTAATCTTGTATGGGGGCAAAATTCAAATGTGGGCTTACATAATTAATTTGGGGTCCTTGACAAAATTGGCAAGCGAAATTGCCAATCTGAGTTAAATTAACGCTGCGTGTTTCACTGTGTACTTCACAGAACTCCCTAATAGGACGACACGGCATCCCATCCCCTGGCCTTGGTTATACGGTCCCGTTGCCATGGAGTCTCCGGGGGGAATTGGTTTCAAAAGCACATCTGATTGGCCGCTGGGGTTGCTTCCCTCTGTGTTGCTAATTAGCAGTCTCATGGCCTCCCTCAGGTCTGGAGTGAAGCTGGTGGGACAACAGGATGTCATGCTGAACGAACACACACACACACACACACACACACACACACACACACACACACAAAATACAGTACCCCTGCAGTACACACAACACACGCACAGAAGCAAAGCAAATAATCTTTCCTGTTCAGACATAATATCCATATTTAAACTTTTTAAGTATGCATTCTGTCACCACTGCTCTTCATCATTACAATTGACTTTGTGATGAGGAAGTCCGTCACCGGGAAAAACTTCGGTATCAAGTAGGGAGGGGGCAGACTAGCCGATCTGGACTTTGCGGATGACTTGGCTCTGTAAGTCATACCCAGCCTGCACGCCAAGAGTTGACCAACAGTCTCCATGAGCACGGAGATAAGGTCGGTATACGGATAAGCCAAGAAAAGACAAAGGCCATGACCATTGGACAATACCAACACCTTCCACTACTCACTATAGACCTACATGACATAGAATATGTTGACAGCTTCACGTACCTTGGAAGTAACATCTCGATCACAGGAGATGTGGAGAAAGACGTCATTAACCAAGTTGGCAAAGCTGCAGGAGTGTTTCAACGTCTCCGCAACACGGCCACCGAGCTACGCCTCTACATGTCAGTTCATCCCAACAGCGACCTATGCCTGTGAGACGGGGATGAAGACAGCCAACACCACCAACAAGTTGGATGTCTTCCACCGAAGATGCCTCAGATCCATCCTGAGGATCTCATGGAGAGACCACATCACCAATGAGGAGGTGATGAGAAGGGCAGGGGTATCACCACTGTCTGTCATCATCGATGAAAGGAGAAGGAGAATGGCTGGGCACGTACTCCGACTGCCAAGAGAGAGACCGGCAAGTGTGGCAATGGACTGGATGCCAGAAGGTGGAAAGAGGAAGAGAGGGAGGCCAAAGAAGACATGGAGACAGACAGCTAAGGAAGACCTAAGCGAGATGGGTGTCAGCTGGCACGGAGCAAGAAGGGTCGCCAGAGACCGGAGTAAATGGAGAGGACTCATCGCCCAATGTTCCAATAGGAACGGGAGGAACTAAGTCTAAGTACGTAAACTTTTTATGTTTATTTCGCCATATACTGCTATACAGTGTTTCACAAAATTAGCGTTGTGAGCTAGATCTACTATTTTGGAAAAAAAAGAATTAAGTGAATGTGTGTGAGTTTTATAAATATTGAACCAATGAAAAGTATTAACTAAACGATAACTACATTCATATAAGGTCCCCCCCCCCCCCCCCCCCGACAGTGACCTTAACCAATTAAAGCATCCGTGTCATTTTAGATTTCTGTGTTAATAATAAATAATAATAAATCACACTTGTGTGAGGGGTGCCCATATTTTTTGTTTGTAGTGTTGATGTTCTCCAAAAAAGAAACTAAATAAATGAATTACAAGATGTATTTATATCAGTTATCAGCCAGATGACAACAAACATTAAAGTCCATAGACTTGGCTGGCGACGGGACATTTATAAATAGGCTCTAAACAAACATTAAAACACGAGCATGCATAGTGTATACAATTGTATGTGAAGCTGAAGTTTAGCATTGAAACAACATGGGAACTTCAGTACAAGCTCAACTATACTCTCTCTCTCTCTCTCTCTCTCTCTCTCTCTGCCTCTCTCAGCAGGAACGACGGTGTTCATGGGGCTATTTTTCTCTTTCTGTCCTTCACTGCTTCACTGAGGGATGTAATCAAGAGAACAGCAGGATGAAAAAAAAGGATATAAAAAGAAAATTAATGAGAGCTGGGTGTAAAAAGAAGGAAAAATACTGTATATAAAAGAACAAAAAATAAAAAATAAAATACCTGCTCATGCAGAACATTTTCTCTCTCGCTCTGCGAGTCATCCCCTCAATCAATTCAATCCAATTCAATCCAACTGAATTAATTAATTCAGTACAACAAGCTTTATCGACATTGACATAGCAGTCAGTATAAAATGCAAGGCCAGCAACAGTCTTCACCATTTAAATCCTCCTCTTCCTCAGTTGCCTTCCTTCATCCCTACCCACTCAACAAACTGTACCTCTGTCCAGAGTCATCATCTCATTTAAAAATAGAGGCTGGCAAAAAAAAGGAACTTTAACATTTAATTTAAAATATATACATTTGAAAATCTATAAAATAAGATTAGAAATCAGATAAATCTGCACGAGGTGGAGAGCATAATCGTCTGTGTCGGGTGGAAACCTCAAATATAACCAAAACTGTTACCTTTCAGGATTCAAATTAAAAAATAGCAAAAAGCATCTACAAGCTCAAGCTTGTGGCTGTGTACAGTAAATGCAGGTCATGCCACTGGCAGCCTGGCAGGTCATATCAACACACATGGACAAAATGTGAGGCAAAGAGATACAATGACAAGTGCTGATACAATGTGCAGATATACAGCCACAGTCACAGCCTCAGGGTCAGAGTCAAGCAGACATTTAGCATCATGCCTGACCAGGCAATGGATCCATTCCCTGACATGCGTAGCCTTCATGGGGTGCATACGTTGGCAGTGGTGGAAAAAGTACTCAATTGTTTTAAGTAAAAGTACCAATACTGCAATTTAGAACTACTCCTTTACAAGTAAAAGTACGGAATTGAAAATGTACTTGAGTAAAAGTGCAAAAGTATCGGCATCAAAATGTACTTAAAGTACTCAAAGTAAAAGTACTCATATTGCAGAATGTCCCACTTCACAAGTTCAAAATGTGTACAAAGTCTATTGAAAATAGCCGATCTACAAGCTCACAATGCGTCGCAACGCGACGCATTGTGAGCTTGTAGATCGGCTATTTTCAAATGGCCAAAATGTATTGGGTTGAAGTGGTTAATATGTTTTCTAATCAAAATTAAAATCTCCAAAGTAACTAAAGTAACTAAAGTTTTCAAATAATTGTAGTGGAGTAAAAGTACAAATGTTGGCTCTGAGATGTAGTGGAGTAGAAGTAAAAGTACTGGAAATTGGAAATACTCAAGTAAAGCACAAATACCTCAAAATTGTACTTAAGTACAGTACTTAGTTACTTTCCACCACTGTACGTTGGTCAATGGTTAGACATACTAACAGCCGACAACACCATCGTTCCCGACATGCATGGCCGGTTAAAACTCACCCGTGGCTCCCGACATGTGTGGCCGGTTAAAACTCACCCGTGGCTCCCGACATGCATGGCCGGTTAAAACTCACCCGTGGCTCCCGACATGCTTGGCCGGTTAAAACTCACCCGTGGCTCCCGACATGTGTGGCAGGTTAAAACTCACCCGTGGCTCCCGACATGTGTGGCAGGTTAACACTAACCCGTGGCTCCCGACATGTGTGGCAGGTTAACACTAACCCGTGGCTCCCGACATGTGTGGCAGGTTAAAACTCACCCGTGGCTCCCGACATGTGTGGCAGGTTAACACTAACCCGTGGCTCCCGACATGTGTGGCAGGTTAAAACTCACCCGTGGCTCCCGACATGTGTGGCAGGTTAACACTAACCCGTGGCTCCCGACATGTGTGGCAGGTTAAAACTCACCCGTGGCTCCCGACATGTGTGGCAGGTTAACACTAACCCGTGGCTTTCTGTGGGGTTATGGTGTCGCATGGCCTTTTGAGTTTGTATTATGCACCACACAAGCCCTATTATATATTTTGTCATCCCGGCAAAAGCAGCCAATATGTGAGCTCACAACGTTATGATTTAAAATATCAGAGATAATACAGTATGTTGATTTTTTTGTAATTACCTGTATTTTATTTGTTTACTTGATTGATTGGTCTATTGCTCTATCCACACCTAGACCATTACTGATCCCGGGGTAAATGAATACCATAGCAGCACCACAGTAAGGATAGGTAAAGGCAGCGGACGACAGCAAAGCATGTTAATTATCAGTGTGCCTTCAAATATCTGTAATATTGATGATAATGGGATATTTTCCAATATTGTCTTACTCATATGAAAGAAATAATCAGGGAAATGTCTGCAGTCCTAGTCGATAATGTATGTATAAGACTACCACATCGGGGCCTAGACAGTAAATAACACTATAGTAACCCACAATGCATTTTGGCCAAGGGTGTCGTTGTAGACTCGCTCTCAGCCGTTGACAATGGTCAATAGATTTTGGGGGGAATGGAACTGCACTTCAGACGGGTTCGGGGACTCTGAAGGGCATGTTAAATGTCTAATGAAATGCTGCCAATTAAGGTGGTACTGTATGCCAACAATGACAACGTTAAGCCAAAGCAATGGGTCTTTAAGAGACTTGGAGTAGAACCGCTGCTCCTTCGCCTGGAAAGGAGTCAGCTGAGGTGGTTCGGGCATCTGGTTAGGATGCCTCTCAGGCGCCTCCCTAGGGAGGTCCTCACTGGGCCACTGGGAGGAGACCCCCCGGGGGCAGACCAAGGCGCAGTTGGAGGAAATACATCGACTCACTGGCCTTGGAACGTCTCGGAATCCCCCAGGAGGAAGTCACTAATGTTGCTCTGGAGATGGAAGTCTGGAGCACTCTGGTGGAGCTGTTGCCCCCGCGATCCGACTATGGATAAGCGGTTGAAGATGGATGGATGGATGGATGGAGGTCCTGCTTCCATATGGGCTTAATATAATGGATTTGATTTCATTCAAAAATATTTATAATATGAAGTTATAATAACCTAACTAATACTTCTGTCCTCAGAAGTGAATTATAACATTGCCGTGAATTATAACTTCAATAAAACATCCTCCCGTAGTCTCATTATTAAACATTTCCAGGGTAGCGATGATTAAACCTATTAAATGTTTAATGATTTCAGATGCGATAATTTCATTAATATCGAACAGCAGGATCTACAATACTTTGCATGCAATCACTTTCTAAGCAATTAAATTGCTCCTTAAACCGTCTATATATCTTCACCTTCAAGGTCGTATAGTTGCCACTCCACAGTACAACATGAGCCTTGCATCACCACTGTTGCCCTCTGGCCTATACCATGGAGAGATCACAGAGCGTAAAGCATAAAGCAGCTTTCTTACAGCAGAAACAGATCGATGTCATGTATGGAAACCTTGTTGCTGTCCAAAGGCTTGGAACAGTTGGTGGAGGGGAGGCTTACAAAAAGCCTCAAGATCTGAAACAGTGTGTATGTGTGTGGGGGGGAGTGTAAGGGCCCAGGGTCACCCATGAGCTTCAGACGTGTGGAGCGCCATTGAAAGCCATTTCCACTTGTACTTTTCTTTCACTCCAACATAGATCAAACAAACTATACACGCCAGGAAAACCGGCAGTCATGTCGGCACTGCCCACATCCCCGCAAGTCAACATGATAAATGGACATGTCCAAGGCCTTATTGTAGGAGTCAACACATCTGAAGCACATGTGTGACTGAGAGACGTGCAGGTGGGAGAGAAGAGGGGGTGGGATCCATTGATTGGTTTGGTTGTAGGATGGCTCAACAACTGCAGCACAGTCTAAACTTTGAAAGGCACTCTGGATAAGAGTGTCTACTAAAATGCCTAAACTCCAGACAGACAGACACAGTATATATATATATATACTCAACAGAAACAGAACAACTCTGCAATAGGAGACCAGTCTGAATTCTCACAGACAGACAGACAGACAGACATACAGATTGGTTGGAAAGATACCAACCATTGAGAGACAAGGAAGCCAGTAAAAGAGGGAAAGAGCGGGAGGGATGTTTATCCTCGCTATGATCATGTAGTCGTCTGTCTCGCGTTTAGCCCAGGGTTCTGATTAAGGCGTTTGTGTTTAAAGAGGAGGAAGCCTGTAATTCCTCCTCCTTTCATCTAATTTAATTATGTGCTGACATTCTCCCTTTCTTCCTACTCGGGATAAAAGCAGCTTAAGCTTTTTTATGCGGAGCTTTAATGATAGCACCGTACTCGCTGATTGCTGTATTGCCTTAAGTGTGTTTAGCCTTGAACGTGCCAGAGCGCCAAATGTACTTACCCTACTTGCATTTGCGCACGTGCATATTAGCCTACACATACTATACAGTAGTATTATTGTATTTGTGTTCATGCAAACGTGTACGAATGTACAGTCTTACGCACACAGTACAGTAAGTTCATAGTACATATAATGACAAGCCAAAGAATAAAGCTCCAACACAGTTGAACACACACAAGCTTGTGCGCTTGCTCTCTCACACACTCACTCATGCAGTGTGTGTGTGTGTGTGTGTGTGTGTGTGTGTGTGTGTGTGTGTGTGTGTGTGTGTGTGTGTTTGCGTGCGTGCGTGCGTGTGTGTGTGCGTGCATTTAGAAGTTGATATTAAAGGAAGTGAAGAAATGACATACAACAGAACAGGAGTAGGAGGAATAGGAGGGTAAACAGTGTTCATTACTTTGGGCTTCCACAGGAACCTGGGAATTTAAAAGACTTAAAGGTATATTCAGTGATTTCACTCAAAAAACCTTAGGTTTCGTTTTTGGCTGTGGGACCCAGCCTTTCGTCCAATCAGGATAGAGAGTCAAAAACGAAACCTAAGGTTTTTTGACCCCCAGGGGTTAACTGGGGACAGGGAGGAACTCCTTATATGGCCAGCACACTCTATAGTAGGGAGGATTATCACAACAAAACAAAACAATAAGTGATATTTGAATTAAGTGAAATCACTGAATATACCTTTAAGCATAGTTTATGCTCCATTGCACGCTGAAGTCGCTCAATGAAAATAGCAGACCAAAAAGCTGACAACCCACCATGGATGTACAGCTTCACCTACTGTAGGTCACTTCGCTTCACGGCTGTTTTATATGCTCGTCACCGTCGTGTGACGGCAAAAAAGTGCAACAGTGCATGGCAAATACATTGTAAAAACAGCAAATCTAGCGAGACATGGTATCATGTAGTGCCTTAATGGCATTTAGTATGAACGATTTTTTTTTTTATGTTACGGTTAGCTTTTGGTACATTGTACCGTCTACCAGAGGGAAGTAGTTGGAACTCCCTGCAGAGTGGATGAGAGGGGTCGTTTGCTATCTTGACAGCTTTTTTACAAAGTACCTCCTTGTAGATACTGCCTAATTGTTTCTGTCTCTTCCCAATGATTTTTGAGGCTAGGGCTGTATTTTGCGTGTCTTAAGTACCAGGACTTATTACTTAACTTAAGACCTGGAGGCGTGGTCAATGCTCTTTGGCCACTCAGAATAGCCAAATGGCATTGATCACGCCTCCAGGTCTTAAGTTAAGTAATAAGACCTGGTACTTAAGACACGCAAAATACAGCCCTAGGTTCGTTATTCGCTGCAGCTTGCTTCTTCCTTTGACATTTAGATTACCATACCACATTGCCATGTTAAAAGTCAAGATTCCCTCGATCAGGTTTCTATAGACTATTTCCATGATATGTTTGCTCACTCTAAAGGAGTTGAGCTTGCGTAGTAGGTGGAGGCGTTGGTTACAAGTTTTAAAAAATCTGGTCAGTATTTTTACTGAAATTACACATTCACTGGTGGGAAAAGTCTCATTCATGACGCCTGCTAGCGTTAAATTGGCAACTCCACTTTAACTATTCTTCCTGGATCTATGAGAAACCTCCATCAACCAAGACCACCCGAAAGTATTCAACCAAAAGTATTTCTCTCTGGGGAAACCAGAGAGGAAAAAGACCTTTAAAGAATTTGACACAGGAAACCGTGTAAGCAGTCAGATCTTTAGTAAAATCTTCGGTTCAAGCGTTGTTACAAGAAATGTCAAGGAAGTAGGAGAGAGATTCTCCGTACTGTAAGTGTTCAGAACCCAGTTACATCATTTTGCACATACATATATACTGGCAAACATGTCATAGATACAGAATTCAGTTGTCACATTGCAATAGGTCGATAGGTGGTTATCAGAGTACAGTGTCATGAGCGTCCGATTGTCTGAATCCTGTTTTTTACTTTTAATCACGTCCGTGATTAGGATTCTGTTGTTGACCCGTTATCTCATGGGGTGAGAGGGTGTTTATATCCTCATCTTTAGAGCAAAGTTGTTGTTTTCCATCTGTAGTGGGTGACAACTGATAATAGGATTAATACCATGCAAATATGGATATAACATCACTGGGTGACAGGGCAGTCCTGTACCCCAAATACAAGGTCATTTTTAACATAGTAATAAGATGTGAACATAAAATACCAAAGAAAATATCCAACAACGCCTCTGTGAGCATTTTACAACTCAAGCAAGGGCAGGATGGGAGCATGGTCGATCGTACAAGTGAAGTATTTTAACATAAAGTAATGTACACACACCACTCTGCTCTCTCCTCCCTGAACCATTACACATTCTAACAGTGTTCAGCTACAGACACGTCAGGAATGATTCTGTTATTCCCTTTGGCTCTGTGCAGAAACTCTGAGATGGTAAATCCACTATCATCTATCCAGCTCTCCTGCCGCGGCTTTACAGTAGAAAGGTAAAATGTTTTTGTTTTTTCACCCTGATGGCCTAGATTGATGTTGTGTTACCTACGGTAACCTCTGTAAAAAGTCTTTATGTCTTGTCACTCATTTTAGATTTGTTTTAAGTGACTATCTTTGTTGTCTCTAGATAAGCTATATTAAAATCTGCACTTTTATTTATATATATATATGTTTTCCTTTGATGAGAGTTTCTGTGCAAGATAATTAAGACATTCAAACAGGAGGCAAACACAATGCTAAGCAGACACAAACAAAGCATACAGTATGTGTATATGCATCGTGTGGAAAACCTTAGAGAAACTCACACATGTGCACACACACACACACACACACACACACACACACACACACACACACACACACACACACACACTGTACTTCGTTAATAGTCTGGACATGTCTGCCCTTTGCTTTGCAAAAATAATCATCCTCTCCCCATCCAGAAGTTTGGAGACATTTATCAAGCTATAGCGTGAAGTATGGGCTTAACAGCTAGCAGGGGCCTGTGGTGTATACACACTGTCGTACAAACTGCTATACTGGCAGGACCCAGCCAAATCAGCAGAAATATCTTTAATTAGCACATGGGGAATGGGTATAGTCATGCAGGCAGACAAACAAACAAGCCATTAATCTCCTCATTGGCAGTCCCCAGCAAACATGCACATATTTCTGAGAGCCACGTTTGGCTTAGGCTGAGTGTCTTTTTGTGATGGAGAGAACGAGAGAACAGTTGAAAGAAATGAGACCTCATCAGGCAGGCAAGGTAAGGGCAAAGAGAGGCAGAATGAAAGTCGGAATGAGAGTGAGAATGGACGTCAAATGAACACAATAAAACAAACATGGATACACTCAGCGTTTTTTTGGATGCAATTGTAAACAGTAGCCAAGTCAGATAATGTATCCATTTGGCCAATCATACGGTTCACTGCAGCTCAACAGCCAGTGTCAGGGATGGTCAGGAGATGTCTATGAACTCTGCATTTAAACTTAAAGGCTTGAAGGCCATTGCCTATGATGGATCCAATATTATGCTCTGGTCTGGTATAGGCTGTTCCACACCCGTACAGAAGTGTGGAGAAAGGTTCCGCCGAATGTGTGTAAATTCATAGGATATGGAGTACTAAATGAGGGCAAAGACCCTGGAGGCCATGATGTTCCTTACATGCTAATGGTCATTTTGTCCGAAAGGTCTCGCTACAGGAAAGCCAATGGATCACCAACATCAGTAGAGTTACTTCATTCTCAGGGAAACACAGCAAATTCCATGGCAATGCTGTTGTTTTCTATATATCGTTGCTGTTGGGTAAACCTCTTATTTACACATTTTAACTATGCATGTTTTTTGTTTTTTTAGCTTAGTAGGTTAAAGGAATCGTCCCGTAAAGTCGCACGCACGCACGCCACACACGCACACACACACACGCACACGCTTGTGGACATTCATTTGACTCTTTTTGGAATGTCTTGTTCACGTGCAATGTGTCTTCAAATTCCAATTACAGGTCCACTTTTACACTCAATACACTGTGGATTTTACTGTGCTCTCCTCAGCGAGGAGTACCTTGCTGGGTACCCCCAAACTTTAACACAATACCACAATATTTTGCTGTAAAAACTGCATTAGTGCAATATAGTGGCTGTACTCTCTTTATTGCTCATCAATCTTTACTGTGATTTTATAGAGCACATTGTGAAATATTTTGCTGTAAAACTGCATTAGTGCACTACTGGCTATAGTGGCTGCATTAACTCAGCTGGGTACTCCAAAATTACAGCAAAATACCCCAATTGTTTTTACCGAATCGCACCGCGCAGCTCGGGGGGACCCTGACAATATGTCTACCCCGGGGGCCCTTGGGAGGGTTAATCCGACCCTGGTGGTGGAGATGGTGCTCTGCATGCTCCACAGGCCAGATAACATCTTTACAGCCAGACTCTACCTGTGCTAATTAGTACCAACTGAACCTATCACCTGGGTATAACGGCTCTGATTAACCCTCGACCCCCGCCCCCCCTCCAACTCGTGTACATACACGCTTCCCCTCCATTAACCATGAAGTGGGACTGTGCCGGAGAGAGGCCACATGAAGAGCAGAGGGTTAGTACTACAGTATGTGTGTGCATGGGGCTGGTGGAAGGGTTGGGAGAGACAGAGAGGAGAGGAGGGGGTGCCTCTCATTAAACACTTTGAGCCTTGACACAATCAATTACAGTGATGTATCGATTTGCCATGAAGGGCCCTGGGAATTAGTCTGGTCCACCGTGGAACCAGGAAGGACAGAGGGAC
Source organism: Protomyctophum parallelum (assembly GCF_964188405.1). NCBI lineage: Eukaryota > Metazoa > Chordata > Actinopteri > Myctophiformes > Myctophidae > Protomyctophum > Protomyctophum parallelum. The sequence goes on from NC_139706.1 coordinate 40,461,336, forward strand.
GGAGGAGAGGTGTGTGTAGGGGGGGAAATACGGGCAGAAGTTTGAAAATGAGGGGTGGAATAGGGAGAGAGAAGAAAAGAACCAAACACTGACCAGGCTCACTATACTTGCATGTCCTTGCTTCACCTTTCTTTAATATCGCTTCGCTTCACCTCATCTCCTTCCCCTCCCCTCCCCCCCTCTTCTCTCCTCTAAACTCCTTCATCTTGAGTAGGGAGTTTCTGTCCAGTGCACACTTCCAATGCTCTAATCTTCGGTGTACTGCGTGCGGCCAGAGATGCATGCGGGGGATTATAATGATAACGTCAGTCAGCATCTACACAAGCCAAAGGATGGATTTGACTGTGTACAGTACAGCATGCAACTGAGATACTGTTCACAAAACAAGCATGCGGGTGAAATCACCCCTCAAGTATATCAGGCATACATAGTAGCCCAACCCCTTGCATCCAGCAGCCAAACCCAAGTCTCTTTGAGTGGCACCGAACGCAGAAGCCACAGGTGGGATAAATCATCTGGTAACTTCTGACAGAAATACCAGTCTGGTAACAGCCTTCTGACAGAATTACCAGTCTGGTAACTGCCTTCTGACAGAATTACCAGTCTGGTAACTGCCTTCTGACAGAATTACCAGTCTGGTAACTGCCTTCTGACAGAATTACCAGTCTGGTAACTGCCTTCTGACAGAATTACCAGTCTGGTAACTGCCTTCTGACAGAATTACCAGTCTGGTAACTGCCTTCTGACAGAATTACCAGTCTGGTAACTGCCTTCTGACAGAATTACCAGTCTGGTAACTGCCTTTCTGACAGAAATATCATCTGATGAATGCATTTTTTATAGAAATACAGTGTGATATATAGCGATGTATGTCAGACATTACTAACCCTATACCCCTAACCTACCCCTAACCTCACAGGGAAGCCTGCACGGGTGAGTCTTAACCGGCCACGTATGTCTGACTCTGTCGCGGTCTAAAACGCTACCCATTCAGAATAACAGTTGTGGTTGTGCTATTCGCTGTAAAATGCTGAGTGTTACTGCATCCATTTGGTTCCATCTGTGCAGTCTGAGTTAAATAAACACTGAGGATTTCACTGTGTATGTCTGACATTGGCAAGCAGAAATAGTTGTTCCATGGCCAGAGTATATAGGTACTCTGCAGCATACTATCCCACCTATTGTATAAAAGTGTGTTCAGACTTGGATGGTTTGAGCGTCACGATTACATACAAAGTCAATGCAAAGACGAGAAGTTGCGCGAGCGCAGCGAACGGGTGCAGTGCAACCTGGCACAGCACAAACGGGACGAAATGAGGCGAATATTTAAATTCAAGTCTGAACGCACGTTTAGAAGGTTGGCCTGTGCATCTGTGTGTGGGACATGTGTAGAGCTAAACTCTGCCACACTGCCAGACAGTGCCAGTAGATCATAGAAGTATCTCCGCGGGGCTTGGAACAGGGCTGAAACTGTCATAGATATGCCACAGGCGACAGACATCATATACGTAGATTATTAATGTTGCAGGCTGGCCAACGAAGGCCACATGGGAGGCATGCTGTCCACATGATTAGATTTATATATGTGTCTTTGGTCTGTATAAAAGGCAGATAGACCTTGATGTATTAAAAATTCAGTGGTCATATCAGCACCACTGTAGGAAACAGCGAACAGGTAAGACAGAGTAGAGAGAGATGCAGTATACTCCATACGTACAGTGGCAGCCAGCTACACAGTGGGAGTACAGATGAATTATGAACCGTCAATCTGCACTGAATATAATGCATCGCATTATAATATTTCCATTGTAAACTATAAGCAGCACGCTCCACAGCCCACACAATGACTGAACAGCTACATGACTTGTTCATGTTTTGGCAGAAAACAGACACCAGATATGTGTTGTTGTGCGCTACTACTCTACGAGGCAACGATACATGACATGGAACATGATTAGGCGATATACTGTATCAAGTGCATCAAGTGCAAACATTACGATTAACCTGACAGTCATGAGGCCTTCTCACAGGATGAGACTGACATGCCGAGTAATTCATTTTCAATGAGCGGCGAGCATTCAGGTATAGGGAGGCGGAGGCAATCTGACAGGTTGCAACAAGCGGATGCAATCCTGTGAAACGGGAACCTTTAACATATAGGTTAATAATTATCAAATGAAGATGCAGTCTGGATGATCTAGCAATCCTGGTGTACGAGTACGACAGCATAGAAGAAGACAGGATATGTAAATCCATGTAAAAGATAACCTCTGGACACACTGGAGTGGCATTCCAGTGTGTCCTGGATTCTAGCATCATCATTTTGTATTTATTCTTCTACTTTACCTCAGCAAAGGTGAGCAATTGTTCAGTGTAATAGGCTTATATAATATCCTGCCATACTTTATTAGCCTATTATTTGGTGCTGTGATTTCAGATTTGTAGGCTAACCTTCTCATTTACACACTATATTCACATTCAGCTCCAACTGATGCGCATTGCCAAATAAATCAGAACTACAAGATGTCAAGGCGTTGCAATGTGAAGACTTTGTAAGCGTGTAGATGTGTTATTTCTTCATTTTTTTTATCCCACGATTTTGTACCCCATTTTCACCCCTGTGTCAATTATCTTTTTTTTTTGAAGGGACAGACAGTAGGCTGACAGGAAACGGGAGAGAGATGGGGGAAGACATGCAGTAAAGGCCTTGTCGGGCTCGGTAGTCGAACCCGTGGCACACTGCGACTGGATTACCAGTCGGGTGCCCAGACGGTTACGCCACCGCCTGGGCAACACTGTGTCAATTATCTAATGTGATCCTGGGCTAGCCTCTACACACACTCCGCCAACCTAGTCCCCATATATGGGGGACATGGGGAGAGCAACGGACTTGAATTCATGCTTCCTTCATGCCCGAGTGTCCAAGTTGCTCTTTTACACCTGACAGAGGGGAGTTTCCCTGGTTGGACGTAGCATGTCGAAGGAACACGTTATTCCGACCAGTTCCTTTCCCAGTTTAGAGACCAGGATTACTGCATGTTTTTTTACCTATACCCTAGGGGACACGGGGAGAACATGCAAACACCAACCCCGCCTCGGGTATGGGCACTGATGACGCGGAGGAGGAAACACGCCGTCAGCACCCACAGTGTCCCAATCGGGAATCGAACCCAGGACCTTCTAGCTGTGAGGCTAGTGCTAACATGATTGAAACTAGGCGATAGAGTATATCCAATCAGAGCCCTAGAATAAGTAGCCAGTGCCAAAAACAAGCAAGAGAGCACATTGTGAAACGTGTCTACAGATTGTTATGAAGTAAACAAAGCACTTTTATATGATGTTGTAAACTTTAGAGCACATACATTCAGTCAAATACATTGACTCCCCTCTGCTTTGACTCTGCTGCGTGCCTCCCATTCATATTGTTTACAATTGTACCATCCATCATACTGTCTATTTTACAAGAATGTGTGTGCCACGGAAATGAACCAAATGGGTTGAAAAGACATACTGCACATACAAAACTCACTGACGGGGAAGTAATGTAATCTGTATAGTAACAACGACAACCCTAGACAGAGATTGAAAAGACAGTTGACGTGTGTGAACAAAACACACCTCAGGCACCCTGTGTGGACCTGGGTTCAAGAGAAGGGTCAGTTAATATGGTGGAGTTAAATGTCAGCTTCTCATACTGACAGCATTGACATCCTCACACACAATAGCAAATACAAAGGTCATTTCTATCTCTCCCCCTCCTCTTTCCTTTGTGTCATGTGTCTCTGTCTGTCTGTCTGTCTGTGGCTTGTTTAAACCAGTGGCACGATATTTATCAGAGTTGTGTCTGTTATAGTTCAGTGAAGGACACAATAACAAACAGATCCACCTTTTCTCACCCTCTCTCTCACTCCCTGCCTCTCTGTGCCATAGATCAGCCTAGTGATGACTGTGACCGAAGGTCGCAGTTAACCTTGCGTTTTTGTCATGTCACGTTATGTCACGTCACGTCACTCACAATCTGTCACTCACAATCGCCACTCACAAACCTACCTGCCCTACCTGGGCCCTCATCAAACCCTGCACATTCAAGCCACTGCCCTCGCTGCCACCCTTAGATCTCCATATATGGAGTTCTGACATTCCATTATGTTTATCTGACATCATCACACCTTCGCCCTAAAGGCAGAGGTCTTACTGGTGGTTAGATTACAATGCTTTTCCTGTGACTAACTTTATGTAAAAAAAATAGTCTCATGTACCACAAGCCAGAGTAAATTCTTTGACTAAGACTAAAAAGAGGTTTTTGATATTTAGTCGACTACGACTAAACAATTTCAGAAGATTAAATGGGACTAAGACTAAAATGGTGTGTTATTCAAAACACTAAGACTAAATATTTTAACAAATTCAAACTAACGGCAGGGCCACAGTTGGGCAAACGCAATATGCATTTATGTGTGTGTGCGTGCAAAGTGCAAACCCCACTGAAGATGAAGGCAGCAGCTGTGAGGAGTAATGCAAAACAGCCGAGTTTACAGAGCAATACAAACACACCCCATGATACACCCCCACACACACCCCCCACACACACACCCACCCACCCTCGCATGCACGCACACACACAGAAGACAAACCAGGCTCAGTGTCGGGTGTTTATCATCCAACACTCCGAGTGTGGCAGCAGAAGCAACATGAACAAACACTGTGTTCTGCCGTCTGTGACTAAACCGATTTGATATCCGTCAGTCATGACTCATGACACAATGTACACTACACACACACACACACACACACGTACACACACAGGGTGCTTGCAAGTTGCACAGTCCTACAATAGCTCTGCTCCTATAGCACAGTCCCATGTTTCATCTCCCATAAACTGAATTTATCGCCTGCAGAAACTCACCTTGTTCCTCCCAGTGTGTGTGAGTGGCCCGAGTCTCTTCTGAATCTACAAGAAAACAAACAAACCCTCTCACACACCACTGGTGGAACAAGTCAATACCGGGCCCCGATCAGGCAATACCGGGCCCCGATCAGGCAATACCGGGCCCCGATCAGGCCCTCCGAACACACTCCAACTCCCCCCCACTGTACAACACAATTTACAATTTACAATTTAGGCATTTAGCAGACGCTCTTAATCCAGAGCGACTTACATTTAGGCAAGAACAAAAGCATGGGAATACATCACATAAAAGCATTTATCATGAAACATGCGTAAGCTAAGAAGGTAACAGTGGAATATCTATATGATGAAACTATACATACACTATACATAATAAACTATACATATTCACTACTATGCTATACATATGTACTATGGCGTGCTATGACTATATACAATACAATTATAGTGCTGTCTACATAACATGCTATAAGTCTAAGTCAAATGCTATCTAAGCCAACAGAAATTCTATCTAAGGGGTTAGGGTAAGTGCTATGGGCCATGATGGAGTCTGAAAAGGTGGGTTTTCAGGCTACGGCGGAAGATTGGGAGTGATGCTGCAGTTCTGACTGCAATGGGAAGTGCATTCCACAGTTTTGGAGCCAGAAGGGAGAAGAGTTTGGGACGTGTGGAGCGTTGTCCCGGCGTTTTTAGTGAGGGTACTTCCAGTTTCCCTGCGTTGGCTGATCTGAGTGCGCGGGAGGGTTTGTAGGGTTCAATCATACTTGTAAGATATGGGGGAGCCATACCTTTGGTTGCTTTGAATGCCAGCATCAGAGTTTTGTATTCTGTGCGGGCAGCGACCGGGAGCCAGTGGAGGGAGCGGAGCAGGGGGGAGACATGTGAGAATTTTGGCTGGTTGAAGACCAAGCGAGCTGCTGCATTTTGGATCAGCTGGAGAGGCTTAAGTGCACATGCTGGTAGGCCAGTAAGGAGGGAGTTACAATAGTCGAGTTTTGACAAGACTGTTGTCTGGATTAGGAGCTGGGCTGATTCCTGGGTGAGGAACGGTCTAATTCGTCGTATGTTATAGAGTGTGAACCTACATGATCGAGTGACAGCTGTGATGTGAGCTTTGAACGAGAGCTGACTGTCCAGGACAACACCAAGATTCCTGGCTGTTGGGACAGACGTTACCAGGGCGTTGTCTACGGAAATAGTTAGCTCCTGCATAGGGCAGGACTTAGCTGGGAAGAAGAGAAGCTCAGTCTTGTCTGGGTTCAGCTTGAGGTGGTTGGAGGACATCCACTGTGATATGTCAGCCAGGCATGCAGTGATGCGCTCTTCCACCTGAGTGGCAGAGGGGGGGAAGGATAGGAACAGTTGTGTGTCATCGGCGTAGCAGTGATAGGATATATTGTGAGCAGAGATGATAGTGCCAAGGGATTTAGTGTACAGTGAGAAAAGGAGGGGACCAAGTACAGATCCCTGTGGGACCCCAGTTTGGAGGGTTCGGGGGGATGATAGCAGACCTTTCCAGGAAACCTGGTAGGTCCGATCGGTGAGGTAGGAGGAGAACCACTTTAGTGCCGTTCCACCGATGCCTAGCTCCGCTAGGGTTTCTAGGAGCAGCTGGTGGTTCACTGTGTCAAATGCTGCTGATAGGTCTAGGAGAATCAGTACTGCAGAGTGGGAAGCAGCTTGGGCAGCATGTAGTGCTTCTGTGACTGCCAGCAGGGCAGTTTCTGTGGAGTGGGCCTTCTTGAATCCGGACTGGTTGGGATCCAGCAGGTTGTTCTGTGAGAGATGGAGAGAGAGCTGGTTGGAGACGACACGTTCAATGGTTTTAGAAATAAATGAAAGGAGTGATACCGGTCTGTAGTTCTTGACATCTGAGGGGTCAAGGGTTGGTTTTTTGAGGAGTGGTGTTACTCTGGCTGACTTGAGGGCAGATGGGACGCAGCCTGAGGTTACTGAGGTGTTGATGATGGAGGTGATGAAGGGGAGCAGATCAGGTGCGATGGTCTGGAAGATTGGAGACGGGACAGGGTCAAGAGGACAAGTGGTAGGTCTAGAGGATGTTACTAGTTGTAGAACCTCGTCTGGGGAAAGAGGAGAGAAGGAGGACATGCATGGTATGTTGGGGTTGGTGTCAGTTGAGTCAGATGCCACTTTATGTGGGAGGGGAGGAAAGGAGCTGCTGATATCATCAACCTTCTTCTCGAAGTAGTTGACAAAAACATCAGCAGTGAGGGATGAGGGTTGAGTGGGGGGAGGGGGTTTAAGGAGGGAGGTGAAAGTGGAGAAGAGCTTCCTTGGGTTAGAAGTACAGGATTGGATTTTGGTGTGGTAGAAGGAGGTTTTAGCAGTGGTTAGTGAGTGGGCAAAGGCAGAGAGGAGTGAGTGAAAGTGTGAAAGGTCATCTGGTAGCTTTGACTTGTGCCACTTTCTTTCGGCTGCCCTTAGAGGTGTTCGTTCAGATCTGAGAGTTTCAGATAGCCAGGGAGCCGGTGGACATGAGCGAGCTGGCCTGGATGAGAGCGGGCAGTGTTGGTCGAATGCAGATGAGATAGAGGAGAGGAAGGATGAGGTTGCAGTGTCAGGTGAGAGGGAGAGGAATGACTCCAGGGAGGGTAGAGAGGAGAGAATAGAGGATGAGAGGGAGGAGGGGTTTAGGGATTTGAGATTGCGTCGGGAGGTGACGTTCGGGGGGTTAGTATGTTTAGGCGGGAGGGTGGAGAGAGAGAGGGAGAAGGTTATGAAGTGGTGGTCAGACCTACTTAAGGGGGTAACAGAGAGTGTGGAGGGAGAGCAGGCTCTGGAGAACACAAGGTCCAAAACATTACCAGCCCTGTGAGTGGGAGGGGAGGGAGATAGGGAGAGGTCAAATGAGGCCAGAAGGGATGTAACGGGAAGATACTTCTCTGCGGTAGGAAGGTTGAAGTCACCCAGTAGAATCAGAGGGAATGCATCATGGATAGGGATATCCCGATCATGTTTTTTGCTCCCGATCCGATTCCGATCATTTGATTTTGAGACCTTTTTAGATCTTTATACATATACATATGGATATTTATACAACACTTATGCCATGTGATAAATGTATGTCACTCTAGTCTAGTCTGTTGCCTTTCAATTATTCAAAGGCAAACATATGTGATTGGGGGCACGGTAGAGCTGTCGCCTCACAGCTAGAAGGTACTGGGTTCGATTCCCGCTGGGGACGCTGTGGGCATCTCTCTCCTCCACGTCACCAGTGCCCATACCCGAGGCGGGGTTGGCGAAAGGGCCTTTCTGTGTGGAGTTTGCATGCTCTTCCCGTGTCCCCTAGGGTAGGTACCCTCACAAAAAACATGCAGCAATACTGGTCTCTAAACTGCCTCCCCCTGGCCAGCCGGGCCGCCTGATGGGAGGGGAAAGGAACTGGTTGGAATAACGTGTTCCTTCCACGCGCTACGTCCGGCCGGGGAAACTCCCGTCAGATGAAAAGAAGCTGCTTGGACTCCTCATGCATAGAAGGAAGCGTGAGGTCAGTCTGCTGCCCCCCCCCAGGTTGGCAGAGGAAGTGTAGTGCCCAGGATTACATTAGATAATTGACACTGGGTGAAAAAAATGGGTTGCAAAATCGTGGGATAAAAATTATAGAAAAAAATATATATTAAACTACTTTTATTAGAACTATAGAAGGACTGTCATTGTGTATTTTGTATTTGTTCATGTCATATGAAAGCAGGGAATCATATAGAATAAGATCATCAAAAGAATGATGTATATGATGTATGTAGTTAATTAGATTGAGTGAATCTTGCAACTACAGCTTGTGGAACAAGTCAAAGTTAAAACTCTTAAAACACCATTTGCATGGCTTTGGCTATCATTCAAAGATAGTACTACTAGAGGACATTATCATATCATGCATAGTTAGCCGCAATTTGCAACTCTAGATTTTTTTACAATGGGATGAATCTAGAGTTGCAATAATCTCCATTGATTCCCCTACACTCATCCAATTTACAATTTAGGCATTTAGCAGACGCTCTTAATCCAGAGCGATTTACATTAAGCAAGAACAAAAAGCATGGGAATACATCACATAAAAGCATTTATCATGAAACATGCGTAAGCTAAGAAAGTAACAGTGAAATATCTATATAATGAAACTATACATATAAACTATATACTACTATGCTATACATATGTACTATGGCGTGCTATGACTACATACAATGCAATTATAGTGCTGTCTACATAACATGCTATAAGTCTGTATCAAATGCTATCTAAGTCTACATGAATGCTATCTAAGGGGGTAAGTGCTATGGGCCATGATGGAGTCTGAAAAGGTGGGTTTTCAGACTACGGCAGAAGTTTGGGAGTGATGCTGCAGTTCTGACTGCAATGGGAAGTGCATTCCACAGTTTTGGAGCCAGAAGGGAGAAGAGTTTGGGACGTGTGGAGCGTTGTCCCGGTGTTTTTAGTGAGGGTACTTCCAGCTTCCCTGCGTTGGCTGATCTGAGTGTGCGGGAGATCATACTTGCAAGATATGGGGGAGCCATACCTTTGGTTGCTTTGAATGCCAGCATCAGAGTTTTGTATTCTGTGCGGGCAGCGACCGGGAGCCAGTGGAGGGAGCGGAGCAGGGGGGAGACATGTGAGAATTTTGGCTGGTTGAAGACCAAGCGAGCTGCGGCATTTTGGATCAGCTGGAGAGGCTTAAGTGCATCCAATTGCGTTTGCGATCTGCTTGTCTTAAACAATGTTAAACTCACCAACATTGCAGCTGTAGTCCAAGCTTGAATTATCCTCTTTCAATCTGCCAAGCTTGTTTTTCATAAAAATCCCACCATAGACATGTTATGGGCTACTTTCTGTCCAAAATAATCCGAGCCGAGTGATATTCCGAGCCGCCATTTTGTAATTTTTCAACAGTCGGTAAAACAAGACGTGTGGGAGAGCGCTTGTTTAATAGAATCTTACCTGCGCAGGTAAGACACCCAAAGAACTCTAGATTCATCCCATTGTAAAAAAAATCTAGTGTTGCAAATTGCGGCTAAGTGGGGGTTGCCACTGCTGGAACTAGTGCCCTACTACTGCACTTTCCGCTCACACATATTCAAACCATTTGAGAGTTAAGAGTTCAGCATGGCGAACACACTTCAACTAATGAACTAAAATGCTTATAAGAATTGGCACGGTGGCCAAACAGTTCCAAGTACAAGCACTATTCAAAACCCCTTATTGACAGATTAACTTGGCAGTGACAGTAACAGTAGGTACTGTAGCCTACCTGTGAATGTTTTTTGGGCAGCTGTCGTTGATGATTTTACCAGTGTGAGCCAGTATGAGACTCATAGGTCTTCAATGAACTACGTACTCACCTAATGCCACGGAGGTTCCATGTTTAATGTACTTCCAAAGTGCAAGCTATTGGCTAATAGCTTGTGTTTAATACACGTGGGTTCTTGTTTAAACCACTTTGTTAGACTAGACAAGACTAGCGCCGGCCGGCAAGCCCGGCATCATAACAACTTGTCATGGCAGCTTGGCTACACTACAACCAAAACAGACTTCCTCTTACCTCTTCAGAATAAGAGCCACTTGTAATTAGTCAACACTAGTTTTATTTCAGGTCTCTCTCTCTCACACACACACACACACACACACACACATGCAGGACTTATGTATTCATTTACTGTACAATGTCTTTTGCCTATTGTTTTACACTGACACTTACAGACAGGTGTGAGGCAGTGATTATTAAATGGTGATTACTAATATAGTGACATGACGTGACATGACATCCCACACATGCATAGCTCATCAGTCCTTCAATGGTTCAATCAACTCAATTGTTGAAATTAAGTGGCAAGTAAACAGAGAAAGGTACAGGCCAGAATGTATGGTCTATCTTTGCCAATGTCCTCCTCTTCTATTGGAACATCTGTAGCAGTATGTCTTGGAGGGTCGTATGTTGTGCTGCTCCACGGACACACACACAGGGGAACGGTGTGAACTAGGACACTATATTACAGTAAGCGCCACTGTACACAATGTATTTACACACTCTGCTCTGGGTGTTATGATGCCATCGATCGTTTGTCTGGTGTCAACTGGGTTATGTGTGCACACTTGGCCGTAGTCAACATGTGTGTTATTGTTTGATCATTTATACCAAGAGGATTTGTGTGTTTGTGTGTGTGTGTGTGTCCTTGTTATGATCTGAATAGTCACAAAATCGTGTGTGTGCGTGCGTGTGTGTGTGTGCGTGTGTGTGTGTGTGTGTGTGTGTCCTTGTTATGATCTTAATAGTCACAAAATCGTGTGCGTGTGTGTGCGTGCCCTGGCTTCATCCTCATAGCAGCAGGTGACTGTCTGGCTCTGTATATGTATTTCTTTGCTTGATCCTCCTATCACCCAGAACCAGTGGGCGGGCGGGTACACACACGTAGAACAGAAGCAGTGGGCGGGCGGGTACACACACGTGTCCTCCTATCACCCAGAACCAGTGGGCGGGCGGGTACACACATGTGCTGTGATGTGTCGTCTCAGGGTAGGGAAAGGACACTCTGCCGGTCACACAGAACTTCCTCTTCTTCCTCCTTTTGCTGCTCACTTACTCCACCCCTGGAACATAAAATCCACCCATCAAAACCAGTGATCCAGGGAGTATATAACCAACGAGGCAGTTTTAATTTATTTAATTGAATTATTTTATTCCAGAAAATAGCCTAGCACAATATATGACTCATAAACAGAATGCTTGATTATCTCGACTGCATGTGCCAAATGCCAATACAAAGGCACAACACCGGTAAAGGTTGATCAAAGGGAACGCTTAGATGCATTCATATTGCTTTAATGGCATAGGTAAAGGTTGGATCAAAGAGCTGATTCTGAAGCTAGCAGTTGTATCTGGCAGAGGACTGGATATAAATGAAACATGAGCGTGGTCTAAATAGATGATACATGCACACACTGTACTAGTAGGGGAAGCTGCTGTATAATAGACTGTGATACAACATTCACTCAATATTATTTATATATTATATAGGCATATGCGAGTGGTTTTCAGACAAATTGTGAGAGCTGAATGTTTGTGTGTGTGTGTGTGGGGGGGGGGGGGGGGGGGGGGGGGGGGGATGTTTAGACTGGACACACACTGTCAGCAATAAACCATATGCTGCAATATGTTAATTAATATATTAATGGGGAATAGGCAAAACATTTATTGCAAATGTTCTACTGGTCTGTATCAGTATACTGGTATTCCAGGTACATTCCGTGTATTGATTATTAAGTATACATGCTTCTATCCAGAAAGCTTGCTTCTATACTCGAGCCTTACTCTTTCTCAAATGCAGTTAAGTTAAACTGCAGGGGGGGGGACATGTTTCTGCCCATGTTCATTTGTGTGTCTGTCTACAGGATATCTCAAAAAGTTAAGCACAGATTTGCACAAAACTTTGTTGGCCATCGGCCAAGGAAGAACTGATTCACTTGGGTATGCATGGCCTAAACCCTAAATGGTGCATAACGTACTGAATCATGCAACAGAACTCTGAGCGCAAGGAGGAACTGATTTACTTTCACACATATTGGCAGTCGACCTCCCCACCTACCTATGGAGCTCACAACATGTCACAACACGTTGTGATCTTGTATCAGCTATCCTCGCTATTTGCCATACACATTGTATCCTGGTCTGGGCATTTTGCAATGCAAGTACAGTCTGTGACTGATTTCTGGAAGAGAATGTTGCTCAACTGCAGCCAACAGCTCTACTTTAACACGATGAGGAAGGGGAATGGAGCGGAGTTGTACTTGTCAATTGTTTGACATGTGAACACCAGGTCAGCAGTGGAACGTCAGATTGTACAGATGTGAGGGAGTGAAGATGTGGAGATGAGACAAAAGTTATGGAACAAGCAGAAATGTCAATCACCTGGACTCTCGCTAAATAAGCAGAGTTGTGCTGTGTGTGTGTGTGTGTGTGTGTGTGTGTGTGTGTGTGTGTGTGTGTGTGCGTCCGTGCGTGCGTGCGTGCGTCATTGTAAGGAGCTGTATTACAGTATAAACTCTATAGTATGGTGTATTACATAAGGCTCAGTGTGATATTCACAGCACTCTATTCAGCATAGGGCCTCCAGCACAGATTATGCCTTTTACACAGAAAGACATACATGTATACATGCATACGTGTATGTCACTCACTCACACATGCACGCATGCACACACGCATGCACACACACACACACACCCACACACACACCCACACAGGCCTGATTCCCAACATGCTGCCGTGGCTAAAAACTCGCTCCCGGCTGACGCACTACTACGCAGTCCGTGTATCCAACGGAGACAGGGATTGATGAAGGACAAGAAAGACATTGAGGGATTACCCCTCCATGTGATCAATGAATGACGGAGGAATGAACAGGGGCAAAGGAAGCATGCAATGGATTACATGGAGAGACGTGAAGGAAAGCGCTGAAATGACACTTTCAAGTCCACACAGAGAGGAGGAGGATTGAAGGGTCAAAGGCAAGCCCTAGGATGTACATTTTACAGTCTCCCTGGCCTCTGCTTTAGTACATCTGACTATGAGGATATAGTCTCCCTGGCCTCTGCATTAGTACATCGCAGTATGTGGATCTAAAGAAAGGCTGAAAACCTCTCCAGGATTTAAGGATGGTGCTTTAAAATTGTACACCATTTGGCAACCTTTTTTTTTAACGTGCATGTGCGTGTGTGCGCACCATGTTAAACCTGGGCTTGGGTGTTGACCTGTGGTTCCACAGTCCTCCATGGCAGTGCAGACAGTGGTCTGCACGTGGGTGTCTGTGGAAGATGCAGTAGTGAGCTCATCAGCGCTACCAGCATCATCAGCATCTTTGCATTCACCTTCAATCAATGCTGTTCATCATTAACGTGGTTATTATGCAACATAAGCACGTATTAGTAGCTGACTGCACGACATGTGCATGTGTGCATGCGTGCGTGCGTGCGTGCGTGCGTGCAAATAACACATGTGTATTTTATGTAAACTACATATCATTGTCAGGCAGAAACCGTGAGTCTCCATATATCAACTTTATATTTTATTTTTTAAGATTTAAGATTTATTTTCTTTCTTCCTGCAAGTACGTTTTGGACATAACCTACAAGGTTTTCACCTGACAGAAACATATGTAAATGAAGTGGTATGTGTACATAAATGCATACATTATGTATGTATTAAATAAAAATGCACATGCCTGTATGTGTAAATGCATGTGTATGCATGTGCATACCGCTGGCCATGGCTTGCAGCTCTCGTTCCAGACAGTCCAGTGTGTGCCAGTCAGCCTCTGCCTCTGCGTCGAGGTCAGGGCCTCCACAGAGCAGGTCATCCACACCACAGATGTCCAGGATCTCCTGAGCCGCACGCGATAGCGGGCGAAACGCCATGGCCGAGCTCGCCGCACGCAGGCCATAACCGGAAGGACAGAGGGAGGGCAAAGGGGAAGGAGTCAGGGAGTGGGAGGAGGAGAAATAGGGTGGGAGAGGGTCTGTGCTACCAGGGCGAGAAAGTGCAGTGGACGTCCGAGATACTGGAGATATGAGAGAGAGAGAGAGAGAGAGAGAGAGAGAGAGAGAGATTGATTATGGGATTGAGCGGTGGATGGACATGGTTATAGGGGCACATACACCGACACACGCACTAAAAGCTGATGGATGGATGGATGGATGGATGGATGGAAAGGTATAAAAAATGTATTTGAGGCAAAAGCAGAGAGATTGCAGCCACGGATGATGAGAAGACAAAGTAAACTGAGGGAGGAATGCAGCTCAGGACAGGTAGACAAGTGTGTGTGTGTGTGTGTGTGTGTGTGTGTGTGTGTGTGTGTGTGTGTGTGTGTGTGTGTGTGTGTGTGTGTGTGCGTGCGTGCGTGCTTGTGTTAGCCTCACATGGCCAGACTAATATGACTGCATAGATTTTTTCCCCCTGTGGCAGATTGGTCTGGTTTCCAGGCTGTGTGTGCGTGAGGACAGCATGTCAGTGGGAATGAGTAGTACCACATCCCTCACCACAGCGAGCCACATCAAATTGAATCAGATTGAACATCCATCCCCACCTGCTCACTTTAAATTACACTGTGGCCCCCATTGAGAGCCTCAGATGGGCGTGCTAGCCGTGCGTGTTCGACTGTGGCGTGGTGTTTCCTCACACTGTGTGCTTGTCTAACCAGTTTCGGCTGCAGCGTCTTCCATTGGTTCAGTCTTGCGTTGTCACCCTCCCTTGATGCCTGCTTCTCTGCATCTCTGACAACTGTCACAGACACTCCACTTAGTGCCTCCCCGCCACCTGTGCTGTCAAATCATGTGCGAGCATAATCACTCCGGCGAAGTACGGGCGCACATGTGCACACGCCAAAGGAGTGCAGTCTTCCAGCTGATGTTTTAGGTTCAAAGCAGGATGGCCTCAACAGGGGGGCTCCGAGCTGAGTTTAATGGGAGTTTCATGCAAACGAAGGAGAGGAACCAACCTCAATCAAAATCTGACTACAGTTATTCTTGAATTTGCAGCAGGTAAAGTCTAAAGGTGAATTCCAAATAATACAGTACATGAATGAAATAGTACCGAATTCTCTGGTGACTAGAAAATGCTCCCATGGGGATTCATGTATTGCCACCAGCCACCAGGTAACCTTTTCATCAGACAGTATTCATCGTTGGCATGTGGGTGCCTTAACCCTTAACACAGTTGAATGTGCATTCCACCCTGACCCTATCAAACATTGCATTTTCCGGCAATGGCATCACTCTACCCCAGACCCTTACCCTTACCCTAACCGCGAGCACGACACAACGCATGGCATCAGCCGCGGAACAAATTCAAAATAATAAAAAAATAGCAGATCTTCATTGTGATGTCAGAACAGGCCAGCTCCAAATATGGAGATCTACTGTATCAGGAATTGGGCCCTGTCCAGTGTGATGTCAGAACAGGCCAGCTCCATATATGGAGATGTGGGGGTGATCTGGATGTGGGCCCTGTCCGGAGCCCGGGCAGAGGCTTTTGTGCTGGTTCTGGACAACCGTGGGTCCGACAGACTCGACACAGGACAATACACTCCCTGTGGTGGTGTGGAATGTGTGTGTCAAATGTTATGTTGGTGGGGCGAACGGTTCTCCAGTTATGTGGATTACAGATTACAGACATACAGAGACGTGGCATTTATAGATAGATGATGAAAAGGGATCACAGTTTTAGAAATACAAGGTTGCCGTGCGTCGGCAACGATATCATTTTGAACACAGGAGGGCCGTATGTGTGGGGAAAAACAACAACATTGAGTAGAGGGCCAGCAAAAGAACAAAGGACATAAAAGGGGTAATATTTATGGATTTGGAGGGAGGAGAAAGGAAAAGAAAGACTGAAGGTGCGGCAGTTTGAATAGATAGAGGAGGAGAGTTGTCACAGTTTGATTAGCAGCAGGGGGTATTAGAAGTATCATCACATATACACACATTATCTCCCCCTCCCTCAGGTGTGTGTGTGTGTGTGTGTGTGTGTGTGTGTGTGTGTGTGTGTGTGTGTGTGTGTGTGTGTGTGTGTGTGTGTGTGTGTGTGTGTGTGCATGTGTGCGTGCGTGCGTATGCCTGGTGGGCAAATGTGTGTGAGTGTGCAAAGTGTGTCAGTGTAAAGAGATTACCTCAGTGTTTCTGGGCTCACAGAGAGACTTGAGCAGCGGACAAAATCCTGGATCAACACATCCAGTGTGTGTGTGTGTGTGTGTGTGTTTGTGTTTATCAGACACACGCGCGTGTGCGTACAGCCGTACACACTGCATGTGTGCGTGTGCGTGTGTCTGATACAGTATAATCTCTTTATGAAACCTGCAGACTCTGTGCCAAGAAAGTGTAGCCGTATGCAGGATAGAGGAGCGCATTAATTGCCGGTGAAATGGAGTTATGTGTGTAAGTAAGTAAATAAGCAAGAAACTCCAGTGTGTTGAACATACACCAGGGGGGCAGTCAGCCAGATATTTCGTGAAGCCTCATTTGAAATCGGTAGTTCATATAATGGCCTGTTGTGGCGCTGGACTGGACCCAAAAAGCCCCATAGCTCCATAGAGGCCCATGTATTTTGGCCCAACTTCACCTAGACTGTATTACCTTAATAAACATGGTCATGAATACTTTCTTCTTCCAGTCACTAGTTTAAAGTCTCATTTCTAATGTCATAATATTCTTTTTGGAAAATTATGGTCCCATTAATTAAAAAAATGACCATAAAGTCGCGTATGTTCTGAGGGGCGTGGCTACCGTTACAGTCTATGATCGGGATTCCCCACCCACTCGAGTCAAAATAAAAACCAACGGAGAAGAAGGGGGGAAGTCCCGCCTCGTTGTCTGGGCAGCCAATGACCAGCTGGTATACAAAACGGAGCCAGCCAATGGCCAGCTGGTACCAAAGATGGCGACTTACATCAGGAATTAGCATATTATTACAGGCTTCATTTTACGTTCATGTTAGACCCGGGGAACGCTTTGTCCATATTTTTTACAGTCTATGACATACACACACATACACACACACACACAGTTACCAGATGTTCCTGGTAGAATGTCTCCTCTTCCAGTAGCTGTAGCGGAGTGTCTCTGGATTCCGACTGGCCTACTATAGCTGTCCATCACCATGGTAGCCAGGTGAGGCTGTTCCTCAGGAGGACTCCTGAGGCTGCTGATGGGCCTCCAACTCGCTGAATGAGAGAGAGAGAGAGAGAGAGAGAGAGAGAGAGAGAGAGAGTTAAATATATAAATATAAGTCCTACACTCCTAGGCCCTCATTTATCAATCGAGTGTAAAATCTGCCACAGATTCGAGTGCAGGTTTCGTAGTACACCGACGTCGCCATGGCATTTATAAATTGATCGCAAACAGCTGATCCTTCCTTAATTTTGTTCTCACGTTAATAAATGTCACGGCTGAATTTGATCTGGCACGCCCTAAGAAATCAAGCCTCGCCCTCGTTTTTGCGACCTGAACCACTGCTATACGATCTGGAAACCATGGTTACCGTGCCTTTCTGCCCGCCTCACCCCCCTCTCTCATACACACACACACACACACACACACACACACACACACACACGCACACACAGACGCACACACGCTGCACGCACACGCAACTTGCAAGCCCAACTAACTGGTGTGTTGTTAAATAAATAAACAACGAACACCTGCATGAATTAAATAAAGTTGTACCCTGCGTTTCCCTCTCACCTCGCTTGCCTTGCTGTCATGTCCACGCACGCACGCACCTACATGACACATCGACATCGCATCGCCATGAATGGAATACGTTTGGGCTGGCCTATATTAATTTTACCCATTTGCGCGCAGTGCACGACTGCACGGCAAAGGCGTGATACTGCGCACTGCTGTGATATTAAAGTCCTGTGGGTGAGTGTCAGTGATGCCTGCATGAGAGATAGGCTATCATGTCGTCAAGGCAGTCATAATCAACGTTTATGTAGTGATTTGATCATTGATGAACGAATCATAAACATATGGATGAAGGCTTGCTTGCATGTGTGCTGGTATGTGTTGGCGACGCACGCCGCGACCCCCGAAAATGATCACGCTTTTATCTGAACTGTCAAAACTGTCAAAACCTGTCTAAGCACTTATTTAAATGGTGAATGATTAAGCCCCTTACGCCTATAGCCTGCTAGTACTTACTACAAATAGGCAAGCTGTATGCTTGTCATTGTCACTTGGAAATAAAGGCGTGCAGTCCATTTATGCCTTTTTTTAAATAATATCATGGTCAAACAATGCTGCTCCGCTGTTCTACTACAGAAAAACAGGTGAGGACAAAGCGTACGCCAGCTGCCGAGCAGACGTGGGTTTTGAACGTTGTCACGTTCAATTTCAAGCTTTGCCAGAAATGTTAAATGCCGAAAATGTCGGTAATTTCGGCGTGCGCCCATATTTTGGCGTACGCACGGTTGATAAATGAGGGCACTACTGTCTATGCTTTGTACCTCCCTTTCATGTGGGCACACCCACCAGTTCATTAAGTATGCCTGGTTTGCCTGGTGGGTGGTGATGGGTGGTGATCCACCTGAACTGAAGCCGCACCCACAGCTGTAGTTATGATAAAGGGGGAGGGGCTGATAGTGTGATGTCACTATATTACTGTTTATTTCATTGGCCCATTTGACTGTCAAGGGTTCAGCCTCCAGGAACGACTCCAGGGTGTCTAATGAAGTACTGTCACCTCATAAGACACATGAAAAAAAAAATTAAGCTTTCCACTTTCACAATGTGTGCACTGTCGGTGCACACAGATGGCTAAAAGATAATTTTCTTTTCTTTTTTAACATTTTCATCCCACAATTTTGTAACCCATTTTGCACGAACTGAGCTCATGCTTTCTTCAACACATGAGGAGTGAGCAGGCCGCTTCTTATCACCTGACCAGGGGGAGCTTCCCCGGTAGGACGTAGCACATGGAAGGAACATATTATTCCAGTATAGAGACCAGGATTACTGCATGTTTTTTGTGAAGGTACCGAGACTATACCTACCTAGGGGACAATTTACAATTTAGGCATTTAGCAGACGCTCTTAATCCAGAGCGACTTACATTTAAGCAAGAACAAAAGCATGGGAATACATCACATAAAAGCATTTATCATGAAACATGCGTAAGCTAAGAAAGTAACAGTGGAATATCTATATAATGAAACTATACATACACTATACATATAAACTATACATATTTACTATTATGCTATACATATGTACTATGGCGTGCTATGACTATATACAATACAATTATAGTGCTGTCTACATAACATGCTTGTCTGTGTCAAATGCTATCTAAGCCAACAGAAATGCTATCTAAGGGGTTAGGGTAAGTGCTATGGGCCATGATGGAGTCTGAAAAGGTGGGTTTTCAGGCAACGGCGGAAGATTGGGAGTGATGCTGCAGTTCTGACTGCAATGGGAAGTGCATTCCACAGTTTTGGAGCCAGAAGGGAGAAGAGTTTGGGACGTGTGGAGCGTTGTCCCGGCGTTTTTAGTGAGGGTACTTCCAGTTTCCCTGCGTTGGCTGATCTGAGTGCGCGGGAGGGTTTGTAGGGTTCAATCATACTTGCAAGATATGGGGGAGCCATACCTTTGGTTGCTTTGAATGCCAGCATCAGAGTTTTGTATTCTGTGCGGGGAGCGACCGGGAGCCAGTGGAGGGAGCGGAGCAGGGGGGAGACATGTGAGAATTTTGGGGACATGGGCAGAACACAGTGGCGTGCACAGATAGACACTAGGGGTTGCTATAGACTAGAGCACCACCTGCCCTTGCTCTCTGGAAAGCAATGTGAAGAAAAAAAATAAGAAAAAAAAGGTACAGTGTACAGTATGTGGACCATGGTGACATTGATCAATTCTTGATTAAAAAAGAAAGCTTCTAATATATTATTTATGCCCTATAAATCTCACACTATTAACTGGACAGGGTGCCCTTTTTTCACTTGAGCACCTGCCCCTCTAAATGTCTGTGCACACCACTGGCAGAACATACAAACTCCACACAGAAAGGCCCTTTCGCCAACCCCACCATGGGCGCTGATGACGTGGAGGAGAGAACACACCCTAAGCACCCCCGGTGGGAGTCGAACCCACTAAAAGAGAAATTCTAACACAGTATGAAGCATCAGCTACTGAGGCATGAGGGAATTGTACAAAGCCTACTGTAGAGAGACTTCAGGACCTTTCTGCCCATAGCAGAAAGGATTTTTGCGTGTGCGTGCATTACAAATTGATTGACAGTTGATTTGATTTAAAATTCTACTTTGAGCATTACTTTGAATGAGAAGATTATAGTTTATATCGCCTTTTCACGATTGTGGGCAGCAATGGCTGTCATTTAACTATGGCCACGTGCCACATTATTACCAACATCTGTTTTCTGATACATACAGTAACTGCAATCCACCTCTTTTGTGCTGTGTGGTGACCAAACCAAACCAAAATCATCATCATCATCCTCCTCATCCTCATCATCATCCTCATCATCATCCTCGTTCTCTCTCTCCCGTGGTTTGCCAATTAATTAAAGCCATTCTTTAGGCACAGAGTAAACTAGCACATTCGAAATCAGCTGCAAATGCATGGAAAGGGGAAAGGAAGAAAGTAATAAGACAGCTAGTTCCCTATGCTCATTGACTGGAGACATGAACAGACCTGACAGACATGCACAAGACAAGGAATTTATGTTGGAGAGAAAGCATTAGACTTGGCAATAAATGTTGGCCTACATACAGACAGTACAAAGACAACTAGAATCTGTTTGTTTGTCGGCATGCTGGTCCATCTGTCTGTCCTGCTGCCCTATTGTGGGCTTGAGTATCGAGCCCACTATTGAAACAACCAGCCATGCAAGGAAACAACCAGCCATGCAAGGAAACAACCAGCCATGCAAGGAAACAACCAGCCATGCAAGGAAACAACCAGCCATGCAAGGAAACAACCAGCCATGCAAGGAAACAACCAGACATGCAAGGAAACAACCAGCCATGCAAGGAAACAACCAGCCATGCAAGGAAACAACCAGCCATGCAAGGAAACAACCAGACATGCAAGGAAACAACCAGCCATGCAAGGAAACAACCAGCCATGCACTCACTCTTAAGACAGAGAGCCGTTGTTTACTTTCGGTTCACAACCCAGGACCAGTTGGCCTTCAAAATAAGGGCCTTCACTGAAAAGACCATGGCAGTGGCAGAACAATTAATTAATTAATACCTGGCAGGGAATATGTTAATGAGTGGATTTCGAAAAAGTTTAATTGCATTCATCAGCAGACTTGACTTTAAAGGTCTCCCTTAAAAAATGATCAGATGACTGCAGTTAATTAAGTCTGACCAGAAACATGGATAAAACATATCCTCACTGGCGATAAAAAAATACAAACTAGATAAAGTGCCCCTCGGGGCACAGGTCTCCACCAGGGCATGTCAGGTTGTGGCCTCTTGGTGGCGCTATAATAGGCCAATGTGAAAAGGGTGCCATTTCTTCTCACGACTTGGATGACAATTGGATGATTTGAGGCATTTTGTTCCAAAAATGTGTTTTGCAAAATTCCACCTGTTGGTGGCGCTATAACAGGCCAATGTGAAAAGGTACGATAGTCCGTGAAAGATTTCACGTATTTTTTACACTGCGTTCATGATTTGAGGCTGTTTGTTCAAAATGGGCCAATCCTGCAAACTTTGAAAGCCAATGTTAGCCAATTAGGATGGAATATGAAATATCGGACAGATCCGGCTTGAACACATGACTATAGAGATAGTGTGTAAGGATTTGCGGGATTTTTGGACAGAACCTGGAGGAGTAATATCAATAAATTTGTTCTTCAAAAGTCGGCCTACTGGTGGCACTATAACAGAGGTTCATTGTTGGCACCCAGTGTGTGTGAAACATTTGGCATCGACCGGGTTAACGGTGTCAGAGATTAGCTGGTAACAGACGGACGGACACACGGACACACTCACACACACGGAGTGCAAAACATACTCTCTCCCCAGGCCTTCGGCCTGGTGGAGACATAAATAACCAGAAGTGGGATATCAAGGAGGCATAGATGAGGCATGTATTTCTCTTTTCTCTCGAGAGGTTCTCTCTAATGTGTAGGGCCTACAAAGACAAAGTATGAACCAAAAAATTGTCTGATATTGGGTTTAAAAGTGTTTCAACTGGGCAGCCAAATGAGATATCGGCAAATAAGATAATACACTAATTGTAAATACGGTCTTTAGGTAATTGTTTGTCCCCAGAATCACAAAGGCTAATTTGACATTTGGGTTACACAAATAGAAACGTGTCCAAAAATGTAGTTACTGCACTTTGGCTTTGTAGGGCAGTATCCCATCCCTCTATCAGCCAGTACACACTCACCATCCAGACGATGCAGACTAACAATCTCATTTTCTGACTGACTGGGTTGCGATGACAGAAGGAGAGAGCAAAAGGAGAGAGAGAGAGAGAGGAGAAAGGGGTGGAAGGGTAGAGTGACACGCACATAAAACCGGTTGGACCTCAGCCATGCCAAGGCCCCAAAAAAAGGAAAGAAATGAGACAGATGGAGAGATGGAGCGGCATAAACGAGTGCAGAACGTTGTCAAGGTGATATTCTTCTTCTCTCTAACCTTTCCCTCTCATTAACTTTGGCGCTTTAACGAGCGTGGCAGAGACGTGGTGTAGTTTGACGAGCTGCAGGCAGACCAGGGCGCCTTGGAGACAGAGGACAGAGGACAGAGAGAGAGAGAGAGAGAGCACAGAGAGAGCACAGAGAGCTGGGGAGAGGGCAACATAGACTCACAGAGAGAGCTGCAGAGCATAGAAAGAGGAGTGGAGGACAGCCTGTCCTTGTTGTGGAGAGTCCCTTAGTCCCTCTGAATCATGGGCAGACAAAGTACTCAACCCCAGTACTTGAGTCAAAGGCTGTGATGGCAGCAGTATATATATCTTGACTTCAAAACATTCAAACACTGATGCTGAGTGCCAAGCGGGAAGGCATTTTGGACCATTTTCTGAATACTATTTGGTATGACTCAGCTGGGGATTGAACCCCAACCTTCAAGCCTCGGCGGACACTCTAACACCATGCACAAGGCCATTGAACTTGCCAAAACAAAGGTACCGTAAATCTTGTGGAAACGAGCGTGTGTGCCACATAAAGGACCCACAATGCATTGCGTGGAATCCACACACATAGGGAGAAAGATCGAGGGCAAAACGAATCGCGTGAAAGTTTGTGTCTATGTGTGTGCATGATTACAGCATGTCCTTGTGTTTGATAAACACATGATGTTGAAATACCCATGGTCGAGTTATTTATAGTTTTCAAAATTGAAATTCAGGTGATTCAGACATTTAAACAAGCCTTGCTTTTTATTTTTTTAGACATTCAAACACAAAAATAAAAATAGTGAAAATAGCCAAATGAGTGACTCACTGTGAGCTTGTAGATCTGCAATTTTTAGCTTATTCTTTTCATTCTTCTTTTACAATGGTATGCTTCTGTGACTGCACTCCTCACAGTCACAGAAGCATACATGCTGCCCAGGCTGCTTCCCACTCTGCAGTCCTGTTTCTTCTAGACCTACCAGCAGCATTTGACAGTGAACCACCTGTTAGCCTGCTCCTAGACAACCTAGCTGATCTAGGCATCGGCGGCACGGCGCTAAAGTGGTTCTCCTCCTACCTCACCAACCGGACCTACCAGGTCTCTTGGAAAGGTTTGCTATCATCCCCCCGTACCCTCCAAACTGGGGTCCCACAGGGATATGTACTTGGTCCCCTTCTTTTCTCCCTGTACACTTGGCACTCTTGGCACTATCATCTCTGCTCACAATCTATCCTATCACTGCTATGCCGATGACACGCAACTGTTTCTATCCTCCCCCCTCTGCTACTCAGGTGGACGAGTGCATCACTGCATGCCTGGCTGACATCTCACAGTGGATGACTTCTAACCACCTCAAGCTAAACCAAGACAAGACTGAGACTGAGACAAGTCCTGCCCCATGCGGGAGCTAACTATTTCCGTAGACAACGCCTTGGTAATGTCTGTCCCAACAGCCAGGAACCTTGGTGTTGTCCTGGACAGTCAGCTCTCGTTCAAAACACACATTGAATTTCTATCAAGGCTAGTCCTCGAGTCTAATAAAATCATCTTAATGTGATCTAAATATTCACGCGGACATAGGAACTGATAGCCTGAATAGAGCGTTCATCTCATTGATTGATTCAATCGGTTTCTCTCAGTGTGTAGACAAACCTACTCACATTCTCAACCATACCCTTGACCTCATTCTGGTCTATGGTATTACAATAGAGCACCTCACAGTTTTTCCACAAAATCGTGACCTCTCTGATCATTATCTGATCACCTTCGATTTTACATTGATCGATTATACACCACTGGACAAAAATGTCCTTGGCAGAAGTATATCTGAGAGCGCTGTAAATAAATTCAAGGAAATAGTTCCATCAGCCATCAACTCAGTATATTTCAACAAAATAGGGGACCTCCACACATATAGTCCTCCTCAACTCGATCAACTTGTTGATAGTGTCACATGCTCATTTCAAATTACACTTTACTCTGTTGCTCCCCTGAAAAGGAAGGTAATAAAGCAACAAAGGCTAGCCCCATGGTACAACTCGGAAACTAGAAACCTCAAGCGAACGTCTCGCAAACTTGAAAAAAAATGGCGCTCAACCAAACAGAAAGAATCATGTATAGTCTGGCAGAATAGCCTCAAAATATACAAAAAGGCTCTCGACACGGCCAGAGCCTAATAGAGGAAAACAAAAGTAACCCAAGGTTTATTTTTGATACTTTGGCAAAACTGACAAAAAGCTGTGATTCCACTGATCCACGTATTCCTACAACTCTCAATAGTAACGATTTCATGAGGTTCTTCAATGGCAAAATAGAAACTATCAGAGATCAAATTGATCTACAACTACTCTCGGCTCCCACTGGACTGCCCCCAAATATGGTGGTCTCAGAGACCACCCAAATATATATATGGATAGTTTCTCTCCAATCGAGCTCTCTGATTTCACTTCAATGATATCTTCCTCAAAATCAACGACATGTACCCTGGATCCAGTTCCGACTAGATTACTCAAAGAGGTCCTGCCCCCGGTTGGTACATGCCTACTCAATATGATCAATATGTCCTTGGTGACAGGCTACGTGCCACAATCTTTTAAGGTAGCGGTAATCAAACCTCTACTCAAAAAGCCTACTCTTGATGCAGGCATTCTAGCTATATCGAACCTTCCATTTCTCTCCAAAATTCTCGAGAAAGCAGTCGCCAAACAGTTACGTGACTGTCTACATAACAACAATTTATTAGAAGGCTTTCAGTCAGGCTTCAGAGCTAACCATAGCACTGAGACGGCATTGCTGAGAGTTACAAATGACCTCCTGACTGCAGCAGATAATAACCTCCTCTCCGTACTGGTGTTGCTGGACCTTAGTGCTGCATTCGACACTATTGACCACCACATTCTGCTACAGAGACTGGAGCATCTGGTTGGCATCAGGGGTGCCGCACTGAAATGGTTCGAGTCCTATCTGTCTGATCGATTTCAGTTTGTAAATGTCAATGATGGCTCCTCAACACGTGAAAAGGTCAAATACGGAGTCCCACAAGGCTCTGTGCTTGGACCAATACTTTTCTCCTTATATATGCTCCCTCTGGGTAACATCATCAGGGAACACTCTATAAATTTCCATTGTTACGCGGACGACACTCAACTATATCTATCGATGAAACCGAACGAAACGGACCAATTAGTCAAACTTCAAGCATGTCTTAAAGACATAAAGAGTTGGATGACCCGTAATTACCTACTCCTCAACTCTGACAAAACGGAAGTTATCGTGATCGGCCCTAAGCCCCTAAGAGACAAGCTAGCCGATGAGAACTTTTCCCTAGATGGCATTACCTTGGCCTCCAAGGCCACTGTAAAGAATCTGGGAGTTACCTTTGATCAAGATATGTCTTTCAAATCTCACATCAAACAAATCTCAAAGACTGCCTTTTTTCACCTGCGAAATATTGCAAAGGCTAGGCACATCCTGTCCAAAAATGACGCAGAAAAACTTGTCCACGCATTTGTTACCTCAAGGCTGGACTACTGCAACTCACTATTATCAGGCTGCCCAGGTAAGTCTCTGAAAAGCCTACAGCTAGTTCAAAATGCTGCGGCGCGTGTGCTGACAGGTACCAGAAGAAGAGACCATATCACTCCTTCACTGGCCTCCCTACACTGGCTCCCGGTCAAATACAGAATAGAGTTCAAAATTATTCTCCTCACCTACAAAGCTCTCAATGGTCAGGCACCACAATATCTCAAAGATCTCATTGATCCCTACAAACCAAATAGAACACCAGTGCGTCTACAGTATGCAAAAATGCTTACTGTCCCAACAATATCAAAAGTTACAATAGGAGGCAGGGCGTTTAGGTCCCAGGCACCTCAGCTGTGGAACCTTCTCCCGGCTTCGGTCCGTGGGGCTGACACGCTCTGCACATTCAAGACTACGTTGAAAACCTTTCTCTACGACAAAGCCTATAGCTAGACTTGTCTCCAAGTCTAGCTGGATACCATAGTCGTACATTGTTGTGTGGGTTTGTCTCCCAGAAGTACATGCAATATACACAGGCTCCAGTAAGGCCTGCCACTAATCCAACATCCGGGGAATCTCTCCCCGGAGTCTCTTTTCGTCCTCCCCGTCGCAGTTCTGTGGACCTCTAATATTAACCCCCAACTGACTGCCGAGTGTGACCGTGGATCAGGCCTCTTCATGGAGCCCACCAGAAGTGTGACCTGGACCCGGCCTCACAGAGCTCGACCTCGACCAGATGTGGACCAGACCCCTCCACGGAGCCCACCTGTCTATTTCTGTCTATTTCTCTCTCCCTCTACCCCCCCCCCCCCCCCCAACCCCCCCCGACACGGTCGAGGCAGATGGCCGCCCACCCTAGAGTCGGGTTCTGCCTGACGTTTCTTCCTAAAGGGGAGTTTTTCGTTACTATTGTCGCAATATTGCTTGCTCTGGGTGGATCTTTGTTGGTTGTAAAGTGTCTTGAGACAACTTGTTGTGATTTTACACTATAATAAAAATGTAATTGAACATTAGAGCGGTCACTCGATCCTGTAGGTTTACACTATATAACATACGACAAATTAGACCGTTCCTCACCCAGGAGTCAGCCCAGCTCATAATCCATACAACAGTCTTGTGAAAACATGACTATTGTAACTCCCTCCTTACTGGCCTACCGGCATGTGCACTTAAGCCTCTTCAACTGATCCAAAATGCTGCAGCTCGCATGGTCTTCAACCAGCCAAAATTCTCACATGTCTCTCCCCTTCTCCGCTCCCTCCATTGGCTCCCGGTCACTGCCCGCACAGAATACAAAACTCTGATACTGGCAATCAAAGCAACCAGAGGTTGCAACTCAGATCGAACCAATACAAACCCTCCCGCACACTTTTTAGTGAAGTACCTTCACTAAAAACACCGGGATGACACTCCACACGTCTCAAACTCTTCTCCCTTCTGGATCCAAAACTATGGAATACACTTCCCATTACAATCAGAACTGCAGCCTCACTCCCAATCTTCCGTCGTAGACTGAAAACCCACCTCTTCAGACTCCATCATGGCCCGTAGTACTTGCCCTAGCCCCGACGACCTTACAGGTGTATGCAAAGGCCCAATTTATGTAACTTAGATAGCATTTTATG
The DNA here is from genome assembly GCF_964188405.1 of Protomyctophum parallelum. Lineage (NCBI taxonomy): Eukaryota > Metazoa > Chordata > Actinopteri > Myctophiformes > Myctophidae > Protomyctophum > Protomyctophum parallelum. Next base: position 40,489,552 of record NC_139706.1, read on the forward strand.
TAGACTTAGCACTATACAGTATACTGTACATGCATAGTTTCATTATATAGATATTCCACTGTAAAACTACTTTTTTATGTATGTGATGTATTGCCATGCTTTTTGTTCTTGCTTAATGTAAATCGATCTGGATTAAGAGCGTCTGCTAAATGCCTACATTGTAAATCTTAAATTGTATGTTCAGAATAGGGAGGCCAACAACATGTTATGAATTGAATTTAAATTAATTTTTGGATATACAGTAATTGTAACCTATGTAATTCACATTCACCTTTCGTTTTCCTTCTCCTGATGTATTGTGATGTTGTTTATATGATATTGTATTACTCGACGACACTGAAAATGAGTTTAATTACTCAGTGTAATTTCGAGAATAAATAAAACTACCCCCAGCCAAATGTTTTATGCAATGGTATTGTAAGACTAAACAATGAACATCAATGATGATGTTTAGGTGAAAAAAGAACAGGAAACCAAATTATTTAAACTCTGTTTTAAGTGTTTTTGATAAAATATAAATGGTGTATATATATAACCGTAGGTCTTGCAGTTAAGTACCAACCAAGAGACCAATAGCAAGAGGTCCCAACTTTGCTTTACTTCCTGTATCTGCGTGAAGTGGGCGGACATTATTAGGGGAACGGAAGAATGTTGGAGTCTATTAATTTCCAATGGGAGAATGAACGTGAACACAGCTTATGAACCATTCCTTAACTCCATGGTCACTGAACTAAGTACTGGACCCAATCATCACAAGGCCCACAATATTTACAAGATATTCATACTATATGGCTTCTTTTAGCGAGACAAATCAGGAGAAAATCTACTTTGTTATCGACCTTTATTTATCCCAGCAACAAACTCTCGCAAGATTTGAGAGGAGTCCGGAAGAGTCTCTCTGTCCATCTTCTCCGGGGGAGAAGCAAACCATGCCTACTTAGACCATTTGTAGGATCTGTAGTCCATTGCGCCTCATACTGTAGCTCCAATGAAGTTTGGACATCTTCGTATATAGACAATCTTTGGTACCAAGTACTCATTATGCATAATGTCCAATTAATTTTTTTCAAATCTTTTGAAAATAAGTTAATGTATGTTTTGTAATAATAACCAACATCTACAAAGTAACTAGTAACTAAAGTTCACATAAATGTAGTGGATTACTTAGTTACTTTCCACCACTGAGAAACCACACAAATCTTACAAAAGTTCCCCTTGGACCCATCAGTGGTACATACGTTACATAACTACATATCTGTGCTGTCTGCCTCTTCTTCCCATCGAGCAGCCATTTCTCCTCTGGGTTTTAGCAAAAAATCATCTCTTGTGTAAGCTCTATGCTTTTACATATTTGCTCTAAATCCCATTATGAGGCTTTTGTGATATGAATAACGTTTGCAAATTGGAAAGCATCTCCAGGCACAAAGTTGGAGACAGAGGTAATCTTCACAATCTAATCTCCCACAGCACCAAAGAAAAGGAGAGAGAGAGAGAGAGAGAGAGAGAGAGAGAGAGAGAGAGAGCGCAACATCAGTTTCTGTTGTAGTTTTATGAGAAAAGTATGAGTTTGCTGCAGGGAAACGCATGATGCAGGCATGTCAAAGAATACTAGCGACCGATGTCCGTTGGGAATGCATGTGCCAACAACACACAACAAAGGCCCACGTGAAAGCAAAATGTAGGCACATTATAGAATACTAGGCCGATGCCCGTTGGGAATACCTCCAGGTATGAAATATTCATTGCACCTGTACCTTGTACTATTAGCAGTTTGCCCAATACTGTATCCTTTATCATAGTACTTCCAGTCCAGTCTATGAGGTCACTCAGTACTATGACGTCATATTATACACAATCAAGAGTTCATATACTGTACACATCAGCAATCTCTATGGGCACAAAACGACACAGACTGACAGACAGACAGACAGACAGACAGACAATGGTTTTTTGGTTCTGGACAACCGCTGATGTGACCGACTTTTAAGATGTGAAGGGGAAGGTTAAACACACAGACAGACATAGACTCTGCATGCACTCATAGATAGATATGCTAAATGTAGCTACTGTAATCACACACACACACACACACACACACACACACACACACACACACACACACACACACACACACACACACACACACACACACACACACACACACACACACACACACACTCTCCGTAACCCACCTGTAGTCGTCGGAGTGACAGAGCCTGGTGTTGTGTGTGTCGGGGATGAGTGTGTGTGTTCTGGCGAAGTGCTCTGGACGGAACCCTGAGTCAGTAACCCGTCCTGACCACTCTGTGATGGTCCTGAAGCAGCCTTCAGGGCCAAAACACTAACAGCCTATATGGGGAGGATGAATAGGGGGGGGGGGGGACATATAGAGATGGGAAGATAAGGACAGTAAGAATAAGGGGAAGGAGAGGGGGAGGGTACGAGAGAGTGGGACGTAATGAGCAGAAGGAAGGTGGAAGGATGGAGAGGCAGAGAAGAGGGTACGGGTTAAAGGCATGTAGGGAGGAGGAGAGATAAATTGAGTGGCCCTCGCGGCTTGGGCTTGAGGGTCACTTCTATTTCAGCCTAATCAATTCAAACGATGAAATTGAAATTCAATATCTATTTAACCTTTATTAAGCTATGTAAGTCATTGAAAATGTATTATTTTCTCATTTCAGTGAGCTTAAATGCATATGAATAAGGCAGCGCCTTTCACTGAAGATTATTACACACCCACACACACACGCGCACACACGCACACACACACACACACACACACACAGTTTTGTTTTTTCACCCCTCATTTCCATATGATGAATTGACTTTTAATTAACCTTAAGCGTTAACCTGAGCTGGTGAATACGTTTGAGAGGCACACATTGCTAGAGGGACTAGATACAGCACACATTACTACTGAGACAGACACCTTGCTAGAGAGAAACCTTGCCAGACAGAAAGTCAAATAAACAAAGGTGGGACACCTTGTTAGAGAGACACCTCATTTAAGCCCCTACTTAACACTTAGCCCGCTAGCATTTATTGAAAAATTAGGATCTAATTCACGCCAGCATTTTTTAAATTTGAGCTCTTATTTTGAAAAGCCACAGTTCAAATCTACCGGGAGTAGCTTATATCCTAGGACGCTCGACGGAGCCGAGACAGGCTTTGTTTACATGATCGATCGAGTAGCATTATGGCTCGATCGATCGAATGCACTATAAAAGCGCAATCGCCATTAATCTTCAGCAATGGCGTTAAGCGTCAGTATGAAAATTAGGCTTCATTTGACAATGATCTTCGGAAATGGCGCATTAGGAGTTAAAGAAAGTTTTAATTCCATCAGAAAGTCGTTTTAGTGTCATTAAGTCGTTGTAATTGCTTAAATAAGTCACTATGTCTAATGTTTTAACCATTGGGTTAAGCAATGCTAACCAATGCTAATCAGAAAATTAGCTTTCCTTTCAAAGTATGCAAATTCCGCTAAAATCCGCTTTTTTGTACACAATCGTTTTTGAAGATAATACTAGTCTTTTACTAACTGGCTAACAGAAATAGCAGAGAAAGAAGTATTAACCATCGTATTTTGTAAGAAGTGTGTTTATTTTCGGTCCGCCTAAAGCTAATGTTCCAGATGGGGGCACTGGTGAATCAGAACAAAGGAACATGTTGAAATGGCTTCCTGTTTCCAATAGCAGAAGAAGAAGACTTGGATTAATTTAATGTAAACATTGTAACATTGTCACCATAACGTGGTTATTATTAGTTGCTTTGGAATGTACCTGCCATGAAAATTAAGGTCATAATAACGCAGATCACATCGATATGTAATATAGCGCGATATGTACTTGTTTTAGCTACAGGATTGATATAAATATAATGCTAAACGTAGCTAAAAAGCTATCGCGGGGTTGCCAGATTCTGAGAAATAAGCAACCCGGTATATGAAAACAAGCCCAAAATAAGCGATCTACAAGCATTTAACAATACAAATCTTGTCCCTGGACCCTGGCATACATTATTTTCTGCAGACAAATAATAATAACAGGCTAATATAGCTATTTTATTTGTAGGCTACTCATCTGGAACATTTACATAGGCCTGATCTAATAAGGGTCCACTTGGTTACCAACTCTCCATAATCAACTACACTTTAAAAACAAGCCCAAATAATCAACTACACTTTATTTTTGTCAAATACATTTTTAGTAACAGGTTATAAATTATTATAAAATTGGTACAGTAGGCCTATGCATTATTTTTCTTTAGAAACAAGGCCAACTAATTATAATAAGCAGACATGGCAACACTGCTGGTTGAATAATGGAGGAATGAAGGGAAAACAGCGCCCCCTAGTCATAGATCACTGCTGAAATATTAGATGGGCAAATTCTTTACTTTGAGTTTCCAATTCAACAAGTTTCAAATGGTCATATCTTCTTCATTATCCCCCCAATTTCAATGAGCAATACATCATATGAAAGGTTACAGTGTGCAGTTTCATAATATGTAAAGAACTGAAAAATGACCATGGCCCCCTTGTATATTAAACCACTGTCCCTGGTCACATATGCTACAGTATGTTTCTTGTTCTGCTTTGATGTACACGGTAATTTGCTTTACTTTTCTTTCCTCCTGTGAAGCACTTTGGTCAATTTCGGTTGTGTTAAATGTTCTATACAAATAAAGGTTGATTTGATTTGATTTGAATGGACACCTCGCTAGAAGGTCATCTCAACAGAGGGACGTCTTTGTACAGAAACACCTTACTAGAGAAACACCTCACTAGCCGGACACCTTGCTAAAGAAACACCTCAACAGAGACGTATCTCACTAGAAGGACAAGTGTCCAAAGCAAGTGTCAGCCCATGAGACAGAGGTATACTGAGTAACTTTTCTGTAGCTGAGATTAGATCAGACATGCAATGGTTAGGTTGTTGAAACATTAGCATGCTAAACCAAGCATCCCAAACACATCGCAGGGGGTGGAACAAGAAGGCAGGGGCAGGGCAGCAAATGACAAAGATGCATGGGGGATAGTGTCAGGGGGAGTTACTGTCTCTGGGTGGAGGAGAGGGAAGCACTATACAGAGAATGAGAAGAAAACAGCATGGAATGGCAAGCAACAAAACAACAATATTGTGTTGGAGGGAAAATTGGAGTTGGTATCCCGCAGACCAATGTCCTCTCAGAACAGAAGCAATGAAATGAGTGGTTGACAGGGATAGAGAGACCGAGCTCCAGGGGAAAAATGAAATTCAGATGGGATAAGGGAGGAGAGAGAGAAAGTGCTCAGAGACTATAAGAGACACATAGAAAGCTAAAACAATATAGGGTGTGTGTGTGTGTGTGTGCGCGTGTGTGTATGTGTGTGTGGGCACCATAGACTGTAAAAAATATGGACAAAGCGTTCGCCGGGTCTAACATGGACGTAAAATGAAGCCTGTTATTCCTGCACTGTAAGTCGCCATCTTTCTAGATCCGTTTGGTACCAGCTGGCCATTGGCTGGCTCCGTTTTGGACCAGCTGGCCATTGGCTGCCCAGACAACGAGGCGGGACTTCCCCCCTTCTTCTCCGTTGGTTTTTATTTTGACTCGAGTGGGAGGGGAATCCCGATCATAGACTGTAACGGTAGCCACGCCCCTCAGAACATACGCGATGTTTTTTTTTCTTTATGGTCATTTTTTTAATTAATGGGACCATAATTTTCCAAAAAGAATATTATGACATTAGAAATGAGACTTTAAACTAGTGACTGGAAGAAGAAAGTATTCATGACCATGTTTATTAAGGTAATACAGTCTAGGTGAAGTTGGGCCAAAATACATGGGCCTCTATGGAGCTATGGGGCTTTTTGGGTCCAGTCCAGCGCCACAACAGGCCATTAATATGAACTACCGATTTCAAATGAGGCTTCACGAAATATCTGGCTGACTGCCCCCCTGGTGGGCACATGCATGTACGTGTGCGCGTGCGTGTGCATGTGCATGCGCACGTGCATGGGTGGGGGAGAGAGAGCAGCCAGAAGATGTAGAGATAGATAGGGAGGCAGTGAGATACCGTTTATAGAGGGGAGACCACACAGAGCCACAAAGAGAGAGCCGCAGAGACTTGTGGGGCTAATTACAGTACCATGCAGGCGTCTGACTGACAAGTTTGCCTGACTCAGGTCCAAGGCCACAGATAAGCACCATCTCTGATCAGCCACCTCATTTCACTCCTGTGCTTTAATAAAACACTTTCTTCCCCCTTTTTTTTCGTGTTTCTGTCATTGTTGAACGGCGCCACACTATTAAATTGCAGATTTCAAATTGGTCCTTTTAACAGAAATGTTCAATCTCTGGTGTGAACCTTAATATTTCATAGCCCTACTGTAAGAGTTTCTGAGCTGTGAAATTGATTGATTGATTGATTGATTGATTGATTGATTGATTGAATACATTATTAACAGTTTGAAAAATACATGATTATACAATGAAAACAAAATACAATGGAAAAAAAGGGTAACACAAAAAGCCCTGATGGCTTGTTTCCATTGCGGCCTCTAAGGTATTCAATTCATCAAGACATTGCAGTGGGAGAGGGGGTAATTTCCGTTACCGCAGTGACATTTGCTCTCCGCCTTTGACCCATCTCTTCCATTTCCATTTGCTCTTTCAGTTCATGATCACCCCATAGCAGCAAATGCAGTTTATTGACCGAACTTTCCTTTTCGCTTCATACCGTTAGTAGAGACGGCCTACATCTATATAATGAAAGCCCTAATTTCGTAGTTTACATAGAACTTTGTAAACTTTAAAAAAAATGAGCCAGATTTGAGCGAGTTGTGACTCAATGAAAAGACGAGTGTTCTTGGCTCTGTGCGTGTGGAGAAAGCAATATAGCACTAAAAGGGCAAAGGATAAGGGATCTCTTAAAGCCAAGACTGGTGATTGGTTAAATTTGGTTTAATTATTGTAACGCCAAAACCACACCTATGCTTAATATAACGGGTAACGGAGGTGTTTTAGGTATTTAGACAAAATACAACCAAAATACCAACTTTAGTGGGGGAACACCCCTTCCCCACTGCTAAATCCCAAAACAAGTGTATTTAGAAAGATTAGATGAAATTGGAGCCCTTTTAGTGTCTCTGACGCAAGATAGGGCCTCAAACCTCTTTTCCAAAAATAGCCAATCTACAAGTTCATAATGCATCGCAGCTCGATGCGCTGTGAACTTGTATCGGCTATTTTCGGCAAATGGTCCCCCGAGGACATGTTCAAGTGGTTATTAAGATTAATTAATTAAAATATAGTTCCTTTTACATAAAGATTTGGTGGCTCCCTTCAGTAACTTCATGGTGTAATGTAGACAGATAGGTAAACCAAGGGCAGAGAGAGAGTTGAGTCATGCAAGACAAGACTGGAGTCCGATTCGAACTCTGGTCCTTACACTCACAAGGAGCATATTATGGCCTGTGCAACTGGCTGAGTCACCAGGTTCACTTTTTATAACCATAACCTTTTTCTTGTTCTTTTTGTAGGGGGAAATGGAATCACACTGACATATTATCAGAGTTATCACCCAATCAATCTTCCTAATGTGTTGTGGCTCATAGCATACACCAGTGTGGATGACTGAGTGTGACAAGTAACACTGATACAGTATATCACCACATGAGCTCTAGTTTCACTCTCATTCTACATGACTAAATTTCTGTTAAGGAAATCAAAGTTTAAATTCAATTCATTATACAGCAGCTCTATTTGCTTGCAATCAACTTTGGACGAAGGTGGGAGAAAGATAGATGAAAACATTTTCAGATGGGGGTCCGCGGCCAAATTCATATCATTTTGGGGTTCCTTGACATGAAAACGTTTGAGGACTACTGATTTAGAAGAATCGGCCTCAGGTCTTAAGGGGTTAACAGAATTTGGGGATTTTTACTGTCTGTGTACAAGTTTGTGATCTTCCTCCCAATGCAATAATAATAATATAATCAGGAGAGCCTCCTGATTATCTTTACTTCATGTAGTTAAGTCTCCTGAGGAGACATCGAGGAAAGACAGTGAGGAGGCAATGAAGGTGTCCACTACATGCAGTAAATAGAATCAGTCAATCAGAAGACTCACCATGGATGGTTCAGACAGCAATCCCACCTCATCCGAAGCCATTCTGGGGTCCACAGGAACAGAGTGTCCTGATGTAGTGATGGGAACATTCCTCCTCTCCTCCAAGTCATCACCGATGTTAATCTCCTCATCCGAGGTGTCTTCCTCACACCCGGTCAGGTGAAGGCTTTCGGAGGACGTTTCGCCATCTGCTGCAGGAACAATTACATGAAAATGGCATTCAAATCTTCTACGAAAACTGTATGCTAATTCAAATTATTATCTACAGTTTCCCCCCCATGAATAGTTTTACTTCATAAGCTTGTTGTTGGAGGGAGAACTTGGAATCAGGAGAGGAGGAGTGAAAAGAGGAACAGAAAGCAAAGCGATAGTAAGGCCTTGTTTGAACCGTTGCCGTAAAGAAACCGTTCATGTGAAGAATTGGCTGTGCTGTTACTGGCAGGCAAGCATGCAGCCAGACTGCCCTGCTAACCTATCCTGCATCAGACCCATCATGGCTTAATGAATTAGCAATGGATCTTCAGAGAAGCATGCGTGTATACACACACACACACACACACACACACACACACACACACACACACACACACACACACTTCTGCAAGTCAGCACAAAACACTTCAAATGAATGAAGTGCTTATATTGGTTTCTGTGTATCTCTCGGGGTGATATGTGTTGTATGTTGTTTAAGATCAACATTTGTAAGTGTGTTTATGCTTGCATCAGTACATGTATCCCCGGGTGAGTTTAGGGGAATAGTGGTCATTCCTCACAGTGTAATTACCTCCCTGTCTATTGTAGGATTATGTTAGGTATTTACTTAAAACCCTAATCAATATAAAAAAAGAAAGAACACTTTATATGACGCAAGCTAAATTAACTTTGACAGCCGAGTGGAATAAAAAGGAAGCCATTACTGACGCAGTTCAGACTGCAAGCTTTTTATTCAGATTAACTGCCTGACGACCGATACTTGTGCTCAGACAATAATTATGTAGCCAGACAGAGGAAGTGGTTTGTCATGCACCACTGTCCAGCAAAGAAACACATTCGTATGCTTGAAAGGCTGTTTAAATGACTTGTGAGGACATTTCAATGACTTAACGTACATTATTTACTGAGGCCAATACTTAATCGTAACTGCTAAATGCCTCGAAATAACTTTTAGTCCTCTGCCAAGGCCCCGACTCTCTCCCTAAAAGTCTACAATATTATAAATCACATAATCACATAAAGTCACTTAATCACTCTCTTCCTGGCAAACTGTTCTAAGAAAAGAAAGAAAGAGATACTGTAATATGATAGAGAGCATGGAAAATCCACTTAAATGTACCTGTCATATGTATAAATAGTCCATCTTCCATTTGCATAGATGACTCAGGGCTGTGTGTCATCGTGGTGTGATGAGGGGGAGGTGACCCCAGAGACAGTACCTCCTGATGCAACACTGTCGACTCATAGCCGCTACACGGACACATTTTTGATACGCAGACGATATTATCTGCTGGTGGAGCCGACACACATCTAGAGGGTGCATCAGTGGGTGGCCTCCTTGGTACAGATGAGGTTTGAGGTGGCCCAGATGACACGGGGCGTGTTGCTGGTGGCCTTAACAACGGCTCCAGGATTGATTTTGCTGACACCTCGGGACTCACAGGGCAATGGGTTGATTCTCTGACAGATGATGGTGGAGAGGACGTGCATCTTTTGGTCCAGGGAGAATTTAATAATGCAGGTGACAGCATTGGTGGAAACGGTGGCTTGAGTCGCTTGCGAGATGATAGGGTCGACTCTGGGTCACACACTGAACTCTCGGATTGCTTTATAGACTCCATGCTTAATTGAGACTGGGCATGCTCCGACGACGAGGGTGGCTGCCCGTGTGAATGAGGTGACTGGGATCGTCTGGACAACAGGACCGACTCTGAGGCTTTTGACGTCGGGGGTGACTGGAGAACTTTAAGTGGCGCTGCCGGCCTGGCAGAGCTCGGTGGCGACAGAGGAAAAGTGGATCTAAGTGTGACGGAGAGGTCAGAAGGAGCAGAGGAGGAGCCTTTTGACTGTGATGTTCTTCTACGAGTCGGAGAGAGAGCAAAGAAGCGTGGTGTGAAGGAGAGAGGAGAAACAGGCGGGGGGTGTGGTGTTTCCGCTTGTGAAGGTGATAAAGGAGCGGTCAAAGGGAATTGTGGCGATCGGCAGTCATGTTTTGACTCAGAAGTGGACTCCTCAGCCTTGAGTGACCTGGAGGTCAGGGTCTGCATTGATGTCTTTGAAGTCCTCAGTGGCTCACCGGCAGGTCGTGGAGATGGCTTAGCTTTTGAAGACGATGCTGTGCAAAAGATAACACAAACGATAAAGGCCTTCATATGGGTTCAGTTTCAACGTGTTTCAACGTTGTCTTTGAACTCATGACCAAAAAATTCAGGAAACAATCATTATGTTTGTCCAAAAATTGTTGTTACCTTGAGGACTAATACTAAATTCATTCCAAGAAATTAATTTAATGTGATTGCTCTTTCACTGTTTACGGTTGATTGGCTGTTATTTTGGAATGGCAATACTGTTACGATGATGTTATTGCAGGAAGCAAATGAAGGCCAGAGGCCTGTTTTTTTCTAACCGTTTGGGTGTTGCATTAGCTTGTAAATGGGTTGGGTTGTTTAATAAGTTATTTGGTGAACCTCCAATATAACAATATTGTTTACCAGCCGTATGGATAATTGAATTTTTCTGCCTAGACTTCAGTCCAACTTTAATTACGATGATTTTTTTTTTGAATGCATAATGGAATATTTTATCAGCGATCTAAATAGTACAATTTCAATACTGTAGGTATAGCAATGAAAAGTACTAATATGGCTTCTCTAAATAAATAAGAGGATTTTCTCCAATATGATCCCTCTGTGAAACATTTTTTTAATATATAACTTTACTGACCTCTATGTTGTGTATTTAACACCACAAGAAAGTGCCCCCAGGATACAAATTAACAGCACGCACGCACGCACGCACGCACACACGCACACACGCACACACGCACACACGCACACACGCACACACACACACACACACACACACACACACACACACACACACACACACACACACACACACACACACACACACACACACACAGCCCTGGGCCATGCCATTTTCATTCTCATTTGCATCATTTCACTGATCTCAGTGTAAGTGATCACTCATTAACTCTGAAACACTCTTTTGGGAAATGTGAAATTGTGCTCAGAATAAATCAGGAGTTTCCATTCTAATACATCCCTGTGGGGAGAACATATAAATAAAATCAGCCTACTGTACATTTCATGGAGAGTTGTGATTGGAGAGTATGGACCTTCGTATATCCTGGGGATTTCAACGGCTCAATACATCGTTGGGATGGGTCTGCTGGACATGGAACAGGTTGACTGAGTTTTGGGGACCGATCATGGGTTGAACCAGGTCGGAGGCTCTTTTCATTTCCCTTATTGGAGACATGTTGGATTGGGGAGAACCTGTAATGGGAAATACAGGAAACAGATCAAAATCGAATATGGAAGTACAGAACTTAGCATGGTTTCCAACACTGTTAGGGATGATGTCTCATTTTGAAGCAAGCATTAGATTTGGCATCAAATTCTTGGAGCACACCTCTGATTGCACTTCCAATGAGAAATGTGCTTTATAAATTGACTTGACCAGGGAACTGATAACATTCATATTCAAGTGAAATATTTATTTTGTAGAGGCAGGTTCTGGCTTCTTGCCATGATGGCCCAGGGCTCATGTTTAGTGAGAAATCAAATGTCATCAATAATGAGCTGAGACATTATCAACCCTCTTGACAGGGACATCAATATCCTTAAAGATCTTTTTTAAATTCTACGTTCACTACGGCAATAACTAGACTCTCCATCTCGCTCCCGTCCTTTCTCATAAGACAGCATTGTTGGAATCTGCTGTGTGCTCAATTCATAATCACATCCAGCTACCATACCAGTGACATGACACTAGCCTGACACTCAGTCTGAATTTTTATTTCGTTTCACTTCATTATTCAGACTGAAAGCCCTCCCCACGGCAGCAGTTTCATTATTCAGACTGAAAGCCCTCCCCACGGCAGCAGTTTATGGAATGGGTGTTGTCAAAGCAGCAGTCTTCGGCGATTGGTTCATACCAACCAATCAGAATAGTAGGAAAGCAATGGTGGCAAGCTCACACCGACCAACTTATTGGAGGCAGTGTAGGGTTCAGTGTCTTGCCCAAGGACACTTCGACATGTGGACAGGAGGAGAGGGGATTCGAACCACCGACCTAGGGATCATTGGACGACCTGCTCTATACCTCCTGAGCCACAGCCGCCCTATAGTAAAAAAATATATATATATTTAGCCACTTATGTTCGAATGCCCCCGCCCCCCTGTCAAAAATTGCTAAAACTTTCTCTAATAACCTAAAAAATGAACCTTGGTTGAGAAAAAAAAAGTTGTCCGTTAATGAAGACTTACGTTGCGTTGTCTTCTGCTGTCTGCTCAGCAGCAAAGGCTTCATCAAAGTCTCCAAATATCTGTGATGAAATAGAGTCAGAGAGAGAGAGACAGTCAGATAAAAGAGAGTGAGAGAGAGTATAGCCTGCATGCAGGCTATACTACTGTACAGTATCCTCTGCATTTGTCTTTGAGGCTCATTGCACTGCAGGATACGTAGGCGTTTCTGTTAAGTCCTATATTTATTCTCACCTCATCCAGGACTTGGATGCTGAGACACGGTTCAGGTGTGTGTCTCTCTGGCTCAGCTATGCCCCTACTTGCACGGCCAGCAAACAGAGACGCATAATACTGGCAGAAGTCCTCTTCTTCATCTAGACATGCACATACACACACACGCATGCACAAAAACACACAGTAAGACACATCATGCACACAGAGGCAATGAGAGAAACATCACAGGAAATTAGGGAGAGAGGAAGTGTGTGTTTTTGGGTGTCTGTTCCATGTGCCTGACTGCCTGTGCAAACAAGTGTGTGATTTGTGTTGAGCTGTATGACCAGCTGTATAATTTGGATGAATAGACCAACTGACCTGCTGACTGGCTGATGGTCGGGTTAATACAGTGTTTGCTGTGTGGTCGCAACTAAAAATGAATTCCTTACAACCCCAACTGCCAATGCTATTCTATAGATACCAACACTTAATTGGGACATTTTTACTCATTATGAAATAATTTTTCAATGCCAGAAATGGGGGGTATGTTGTGCATCACTTCAGGATTAACACATAGTTAATTAAACATGGCAGCTGTGTTAAAAACACACACACACACACAATGACATTTACAGCATTACTTTACTCTCAAGAATGTTTTTGGAACATTAGAAGCGAGAAATAAACAAAAAAAAATATTTTATTTGATAAACACTATACATGTTGTTTTAAAGGATGATTAGACCCCGAGATCTAATCATCCTGTCAGGTTTATTTCTCAACCAGCTGCCGTCAATTATCCCTAACTAACATAACTGCAGTGGTTGGAGGTGGTTCTACCTTCTCTGAAACTTTATGGGTGGCAGTAGAGCAAAAACCATGGGGTCACCAAGTTCAGCATCATCCTGCAGACAGAGTTTAAGTTTTGGCCCTAGGTCAGGTGGTACTAGTGGCACTGGCAATTCATTGACATTGCTTCAAAATGGCACTTCACTGAGCGAGCAGCGTTCCCATTCTCAAGTCGAACCTGATCGCTTCCTCTGTCCTCAGCTCTCCTCCTCGCCAGAGGCGGGGATAAGGATAAGGCATGTGGAGCCAGTGGAGGACACGAGGATGGATGATTGGGTATTGGGATCTGTCTAATGCACATAGAACCTCGCCGCTTCCTCAGAACACGGTAGAGGAGTACTGATGCTGGTGTTACTTCCCCAGAACACGGTAGAGGAGTTCTGCTGCTGGTGTTACTTCCCCAGAACACGGTAGAGGAGTACTGATGCTGGTGTTACTTCCCCAGAACACGGTAGAGGAGTACTGATGCTGGTGTTACTTCCTCAGAACATGGTAGAGGAGTACTGCTGCTGGTGTTACTTCCCCAGAACACGGTAGAGGAGTACTGCTGCTGGTGTTACTTCCTCAGAACACGGTAGAGGAGTACTGATGCTGGTGTTACTTCCTCAGAACACGGTAGAGGAGTACTGCTGCTGGTGTTACTTCCCCAGAACACGGTAGAGGAGTACTGATGCTGGTGTTACTTAACTTACTTCATTCGGCTTTAGAGCTGAACCACACTAAAAGGTTTACTGCAAGATTGGCACAGATGTTCTGCTGTTTCAATAATGAAAAGAGTGGGCAGCACGGCACATCAACACACCTATTAAACACTCATCTGATATACGCATTATAGCTTATTACAGATTTTTTCAAATCCAGACAGACAAGTGAAGATCTATCTATACACTCGCAAGCATCGCTATCATCACTTTGTCTGCATCTCTCATATCTGCAGTTTGTCGTTTGTGTCGCAATCATCTCTCTCTCGCTCTATCTCCCTCCCTCTCTCTCTCTCTCTCTCTCTCATCATAACCCATAACTCAATCAAGTCGCCACATGGGTCGAAAGCTCAGGAAAATTCATTTTTTTAACCCATTCTGAACGGGCACCCATTTTGGTGTCAGCATCACGTTATGCTTTAGCTATTGAAAAATAGCAGATCTACAAGCTCATATCGCGCCACCGAGTGGCGCGATACGAGCTTGTAGGTCTGCTATTTTTGAAAAAAATCGAAGAACGACTGACATTTTTAGAATCTGATCTCAGGTCAGAATGGGTTTATCAGACCAGTGTGTCTCCGGCGGAAAACTCGTATGAATCTGATCTCAGGTCAGAATGGGTTAAGACAAGGGTGAGGCCCTGCATGAGGTCTGCAGACAGCTTTTAGTATTCAAGGACACACAGACGAATGGCCTCCGTGTCTCATACACAGTGTGGAAAGCAGAGGCAGATCATATCTGACAGAAATAGTTGATCAGCTAACTGTACAAATGTATAACCTTTTTCCTCACATGTATATACTGTCTTGTCTTTGATGCTGGGAAGTGAGCTTGCTTACGTTAACCCAATACACTTTATTGATTGTGGTCCCCCAGGGCTCTTTAGCCTACCCCCCCCCCCCCCTCTTGCACACTGAATCTCTTCACGGAAAATAGCGATTCCAACACATTGTGAGCTTGCAGATCTGCTATCTCCGAATGTTCATCCCAGCATAGGAACGGAAGGTTTCGGGTTGTTAATGAGAAAATGTATAAATGCTGACCCCAAGCAGTAAAAGTAGTGAGGGTATGCTATGCATGATTGGTCAAGGGCTGCTAAAAGTGCAGTCCCGCCAAGCATGAATGACAGGTGTTATTAAAGATAGAAGGGCAGGAAGAGGCTGGAAGCTTGAAGTCAGCGACAACCTAAGCTGCATAATCTGTAAAACTTGCGATATGAAGGGCACTTGTTATTCAGCCTTTACTTTTTAGACTTTCATTAACCACATGATACCTAGCCAAGAAACCTATAGCCATGCAGCTAAGTGGGCATGTACAGTAGTAATAAGCGAATATTATGCAAAAATAGCTGAACGCCATTAGGCAAAAATAGCAGATCTACAAGCTCGCTGCAGCACACGTTGTGAAATTGTTTATTGGCTATTGTCGTTATTTAGAACGTCTATAGAGTCGACTGATTTATAAAATCACATGCAGTGGAGAGACCTGAAAACGATTCAGCTCTTTAGGAGAGTTATCAACAGATCAAACAATAGTAGTTTCTTTACTTTTTCTGTGCCTGGTAAAATTACAATTCAATCAGGCAGTGTATCTGCTTTAACATCGCAACTTGCTGAGTTAAGACAGCTCTGTTTTGTGTGTGCATGCTTGGGAATTTGCATTGGTTGGGTTGTAGTTGTAGATGGGAGTGAATCCTGACTGATGCGTTGAGAAGCAATTGACAGCCCCAGGGTCCGTGGGTTGCGGAGGGGAGAGATAACCCCGATCCACCTATCTCTTGACAGTCTCGGCTGGGGGCCAGACAGCCAGGGCACTCTCCTGAATGATGAGCTCCGGGCCTACAGTTCCAGGCTATAGGCCAAGCTATACCCTCCCCCTCCTGTCCCTCCTGCCCAGGCAGAGTGCACCCTGTCAGGCATCAGCCACATCTAACGGCCCCCTGCCCACAAAATCACAGACAGTGATTACCCGTCACACCAGCACGGATGGATGGGCAGGCACTGATATGGCTGACCTGCTGAGAGGTATAGGCTTTTTTTTTTTACTGCGGCAGCTGTGTGTGTGTGTGTGTGTGTGTGTGTGTGTGTGTGTGTGTGTGTGTGTGTGTGTGTGCACGTGTGTGCGCGTGAGCGAGTGAGATAGAGATAGAGACAGACAGCACTCACTGCCTAAGGGTTTTCATGGACAATAGAAATGACTGTGTGTGTGTGTGTGTGTGTGTGTGTGTGTGTGTGTGTGTGTGTGTGTGTCACCTGTCAAGCTGTTGTTTGCCTTTTTGTCCTCAGTGTGCATGGCTGATCCCAGGGCAGAGGCCTCAGTGTGCATGGCTGATCCCAGGGCAGAGGCCTCAGTGTGCATTGCTGATCCCAGGGCAGAGGCGAGGGCCGAAGAAGGTCGATAGCCTTCGACTGGTGTTCTGGATTAAAAGAATATAATTTAAAGCATCTAACAAATATGGACAGGCTGGATAAATGGACTGATTTCGGTCTTTTCAGCCTCTCTCTCTCTTTCTGCTGCCTATATACCCTGCAGGTCGTGGTGAACAATTAGACTGACAAGTCAATTCAATTCAAAGGAGCTTTATTGGCATGAGAAACATATGTTTACATTGCCAAAGCAAGTGTCAAAAACACAATAAAAACAGTTGAAAATGGGAAAAGTACATACATTTGGAGGGAGTACACTACACAGAGTAAAAAGCTTTTTTGAAACAAATAGCAGCATTTTTCGCAGTAGGTGTACTTTGACTGACAAACAGGTTTATATATTTAGCACATAGTATAAAAAAATGACCATCCCTCAGTTTCCACCTCTCTTCCCACATGAGAGAGAATTTAGGAATGTTCCATGCTCTTCCACAGTGGTTTCTATCATCTATCTTCCATGCTCTGCTACTGTAACGTGAGGCCCCTTTCTTCAGGCTCTGCTACTGTAACGTGAGGCCCCTTTCTTCAGGCTCTCACGTACTTTCTGATGCAGCTGCACTCTGAGCAATGCCTCTCAGTTGTCTGTGCACCAGTCTTGTTTCTCTGTACTTTGTGGTAGCTTGTTCTTTGTTACCTTTCAATCTCCCCTCTTCTCTCTTTCGTTCTTAAATACTCCCGTTCACTGGGCTCCATTTGTATATTTCCTTTTACAAAGTGGAACATTGATCTCCATGTTTGCATCAAGTATTTTCATAGCTCATGAAGAGAGACAGGTATTGCATTTCCAGTTCTCCTTATGAGCTCATGCTGTTTATCTCAAGGTGTAAGCTGAAAGAAGCTGAACACACACTGGCAAATTTGGCTTTGTGTGAAGAAAGTTTATTCTGTATAGCGTAGAAACTAACAGAACCACATTCATTTCAGTGAGCTTTTTAAGATTTTTTTTTTTCCACTGTTCCATTGTAGCCCTGTTTTCTTTATGCATACATGGTGTATTTTGGGGAGAGACGCACTACAGTAGATCATTGTGCTGTTTTTTTTGCTTTGTAAGAGTTCGAGTCACATTGACAGATATCGACTCGACTATCAAATAAACCTTTGTGGAAGTCAAGGCAAACGTGTTATCTTGTCAAATGAGCTTCATGTGAACAAAGAGGATGTGCTCAGCAAATCCCTGCTGGATTGTAAAAGAATACAAAATAAATAATGCAGGGCATTACTCATGTACTGTGATGTGTTTATACAGGTACCAACTGCGCGAGCTGACCGGCGAGGCAGGTGAGTTCGGGTGAACCTCCGACGCGGGTTTAGGTGGGCAGGTCAACCCTGCCCACAAAATGAATTGTTGTGGGTCGAATCAGGTTGATTAGGGTTGGGTCTTAATTAATTGAATAAGTCAGGTTTTTCAAAACTAGAAAAAAAACTAGTAAAATGCCACCATCACCTGGTTTCTTCTTGCCTTCCTTCTGTTTGCCTCCCTTCCAACACTGTCTCTCCATTAGGTTCTCTCCACTGTCACCGCTGCTGGCTTAATGCACTCTAGATTGGCTCTGGAGTCTATTCCACTGTGAGACGCTCTTACAGCTGGGGACGCAGTACATTCCAACATAGCCAGTCCAAATCCCATCTCTGGCTCTCCTCTGCTCGGCCCAAAAGGAGCCATTTAAATAAAAAGGGCTTTTATAATGGCATCGGCTGAAGCCAAGCCCTGAGGCAGTCGGCCGTACGAGGAGCTGAGGAAACTAGAGGAGTGATGTAGGAGTTCAAGTTCCTATAAGTATACTTTATAGGGACTTCATTTGTAATTCTATTTATTTAGGTAGGGTAGCATATGGACGAATAGCCTACAGACAGATGAGTTATCAATACACTGATTAAGATGAGGAAGACTCTGCCAGAAAGTGTCCATATGCTAGCTGCCCATGCCTAAATAATCAGTAACTAAAGAACATTTCCACAAGTGCTGGTGATATTTCTGTTTATTTATGTTTATCTGTCTGTCTACCTGCATGCTTCCTCAGTAATGGAGGCAGTGCCGGAAGCTTCTTCTTCAGCCCTTCAAGTGCTTTTTGTACATAATGTGCCTTGTAACCACTCTGCGATTGCATTTACATTACCCCTAAGCACTTACAAACATATCAGACAGTAGTACTTAGAAACATCAACTTTGGATATAAATATAGACTCTCT